>NC_090695.1:25273031-25619281 GCF_013368605.1 Nyctibius grandis
GGAAACACCAAGAGCCAAGGAGACACTTGTATCTCTGACTTCAACACAGGGACTTTGACTCCTTGTGTAAGTGGTGGAGAAGTGGATGGTCTGGAAGGATGGAGGCTGCTAGCTTAGATGTGCTGAACTGCCCTCCACAGCCATCTAGCTACCCATGTAGGATGCTTAGGTACCAGAGCAGAGATGTACATCTTGTCTCCTCTTCCAAGTGCAAACTAACTGTGAGGAGCTTGCTCTCCTTTGAAGAGGGAATGAACTACCCAACACAAAGGCACTGCTAAAGGAAACTGTGCATTAGCTGACATAGGATACACATGTAGCTCAGTGCAGACTATGGTGACTGCACTAAGTGGACAGGCTCCCCGAATGGTCCTCAGGCCACAATGCCCTGTGGAGCCCTTGTTCTTCCCAGTCACACTTGATAGGTCTTGTTCAGTATCTTTGGGTGCCTGCAGCCAGCGGTGACTCTATGGTTGGTATTCATACCAAATGTTGATTAAACTTAAACTGCATATGAAAGAGAAAATTATCTTGAAACAACAGGGCTGTTGACATCTTTCATATCTAAAGCCCTGCTGTCTTGATTTGAGGCGTAGGCAGTGGAAGCCATGACCTCAGCAGCAGAGTTGGGCACTGCCATTTCCCCGCTTCTGGCAGAGTCCCATGTCCTAGAGCCAGGACCTTCCCTAACTGTCTGCCCATGCCCTGCCATAAAACATTTACCAAAGTGAAGGTAGCTGTGGGAGGACTCTCTCTCTCCCCTCTCTCCTGTCATCCCTCCTTCCCCAACCCCTTCTTGGCTTCTGCTGCAGAATTTAACTCTGTGGAGCTCACCCTGGGCTGAGTTTTGTCGATGTTGGAGCCAGCTTTACATCCTCCAGCAGCAAACACAAACAAAGCCATGTGCACTCTTCAGAGACATCAGGACAAACAGCTTGCCAGCCATCACATTTAGAAAGCTCCTTCATGCTCTCCATCACTGATCCTCCTAACCAAAAACCCAGGTGGGCTGACTCTGGGAGTTAAGTGAGGCTCCTTGGGCTCAGCTACTAGCCCAAGCTCTGGCAGCAACTCTGATGTTTACTGAGGATTGTCTTAGTGGCTACTATCATAGTATTCAGAACTCTACCAATTTAACCATATATAGTCACACAGGGAGCTTCCAGGCAACCAGGACAGCACACACAACACAGTCTTCATAAATTATAGCAGAGCAGATCCATAATTTCCTTTTAGCATTGGATTTTGCCATCGAATCACTCTTCACAGGAACAGCACCCTCCACCCCAGCTCACAAATAGCATCACCACAACACAGCCATCTCCAGCATTTCCAGTTGTACTCTTGAAGTTAATCGAGAGACGTTAATGATTTTGACCAAAAAAACAAGCAACTTGATTTGAACGTGATACAGCACCACTTGCCTCCAACATGTTCTGAATTAGCGTTAAGGGCTCGTCCTCGATATTTTTACACTGTGAACCATGTTGCTCAGTTTTGCTCTGTTCAGCTGCTCACAGAAAACCAGACAGGTTTGCATTGCTGGAACTTGAAGATGAAATATCAAGGGGTCATGATGTGTCAAACTGGAAGTATGCACTAGTCCTGAGTCACTGCCAGCCAAATCCAGCGAGCACCAGAGCGTGGTGTTCCCTTTCCAGCCTACACTGCTGTCCTGACTCATTGATTGCTTCTCGTGTTTTCTTCACATCCCCCCCCTCAGCTTTTGTAAATGCGTGACACAGGAGACTCTTCAGGACTTTCAGGAAACTCCCTTTACCCATT
The DNA here is from genome assembly GCF_013368605.1 of Nyctibius grandis. Lineage (NCBI taxonomy): Eukaryota > Metazoa > Chordata > Aves > Nyctibiiformes > Nyctibiidae > Nyctibius > Nyctibius grandis. The sequence continues at coordinate 25,274,817 of NC_090695.1, forward strand.
GCATCTTTTTTTTTTTCTTTTTAATTTATGTTCTATATGCTAATTATTTCCTTCATTTCCTCTTATTCAGTGGGTCTGCCTCTCCAAAGAGGCAGCATATCCTTTGTTTTCTCATGTTAAATTGCTCCATTGTCCCAAGTGCTCAGAAATACAGACAGGCCCCATGCAAATGGGCTCTACCTCCCCCCCGCCCCGGTCCTGCAGTGGATTACCCCAACGCAGACATTCAGGCAGGGGAATCACAGACCCAGCTGCTAAACCACAGTGCCAGGAATACATACTGTCCTGGATTCAGTCTCAATGCGGAGAAAGCGTGAATGCTGATGGCATTCCCCACTGCATCACATCCATGCATCCCTTCCTTCCTCCATACACCCGGCAGCTGAGAGCGGGCAACCGCTATATTGGGGGGAAATCAAACAAACTGAACTAAAGGTTGAATCTCAAACATGCTGAACACTCAGTTCCCAGCATTTTGTTTCTTGAAGGTGAGGCACAAAGATGGAGTGCAGTCGCTGAACTAAATGTAGCTGTTAACTGCAGTAGAGAGACTTTCACTCATGCGCCATCTCATGCTTGTTCTCAGCCAGAGCATTTCTCACTTGATGCATGCAAGGTTTGGCAATTAAAATCCTGCCAACCTTAAGAATTACTATATGTTGATTTTTAGAACTGCCATAAAATACAGACATCAACTCTCTTGTCTACTGTTTCCACAGAGCTGTCTGCATTAATTGACATGCCACTGGGGCTGCAATACCTGAAGGTGACCAGCTGATAGAGTTGAGAGTTGTTATTGGGGCATTTCTCTTAACTCCCAAATGTAGACTGTCACATATAGCCTTTTTTTCCTTCTCTCACACTTTGTTGTCTTGCTTCATTACACAGGTGCTCGTTAATGCTCATTACTGCATGTTATTAACACCTTCAAGACAAAGGAACAAGGCTTAGTGCATGTGATGTGTGTGCTACCAGCAGACTGCACTGATAAAGCACTTCAAACATGGACATAACTTTAGCAGCAGAATGGTGCTTCACAACCAGTATAATAATCCCATGGAGAACAGATGGAGCAATTTTTACCAGCAAAGGTGCAGTCTCTGGGTTACAGCTACATTAGGGGTCTTGCTGACATGGCTCTGGCGATCAGAGATTGCACCCGTTCTCTCCTGTGGGTGCTCTATTCAGTGGCAAAATGCAATACCTAGGTGAGAACTAAGCCAACACAGGTAGCACGCAGCATTCAACAGCTGGCAGCGTACGTGACAGGGAAGTAGGGTACCCAGAGAGATGGGAGTGGACACATCTGGCCCAGAAACACAGTCAGAGTTTAGTTATCTTTGCATTTGGGAATGCAGCCTCTGTATCGAAGCGTAAACATTGGAGCCTGGCTATAACATAATTTCTTAGCTCAGTTACGGCAGAGATATTCCCACTCAGACCTTGGCAGCTTTGAGCTGGCTCTGTTCTGGTATTTGCACCACATGAGCAATCCCAGGTGGTTTATGAATTCCATCACAGCTATGAACCCACCTACCTCTGTGTACACGCAGCACTGTGCATGGACCAGATATGCCTTTCCCCCTTCCCCTGGCCATACAAGAGCTGGACCACCAGCGAAGCTGTTTGCAGCCGTGCTTAAATGACTGTGAAGCCCAAGTCACACAAGCTAGCACTGAATCAGTGAGTCCTGATGGATCCAAGGGAGTTGTCACAGTGCCTCTGCATGGCACTCAATGCATCCTTCACTATCACTAGTCTTTTTTCCATTATCTGAAGCATCTCTACCTCCTTTGGCCTAGATGACAGAGCTGACTATGTAATCAGCCACCAAACAATGCCTGGAGAATGTTACCTGCAAGCCCACAGAAGGTTATCACTCCCAAGAAAAAATGTAAGTAACATATACTCTCCTGGATGTTCTAGAATCCAAATGACCATGACTACAGTGTTCATGCCGAATTTAACATTGTTGCTGCATATTAACCATGTTCAAAGTGCCTGTGACAGATTAAACACATCCATGATGAAGCATGGGTGCCAAAGGGCTGTTATGGTAGGTAGGCATTATACTGCTTGATTCCTAGGACAGCTACACATCTAGACATGTGCTACATGTCTATAGTCATCACACCACAGTTAGTTAGACAAAATGAATGCTAAATTTGGTGGGCCCTGATGGTATTCATGGAGGAGTTCTGAAAAAACTCAGGGACAAAATAGCTTAATTAGTAACAGAAGTGTGTTACCTCTTGCCAAAATTATACTTGAATACTGGGAGCCAATGTAGCAATCAATAATTAAAAGAAGGTTCTAAAGGGTTCAGGGAAATACAGTCCTGTGAGCTCAATATCTGCATTAAGCAACTAGTGAAGAGTCTAATAAGGGACATCACTAAAGAACTTCTGGACCTTTCTGGGAAAAGCCACCACAGCTTTCATAAAGACAAGTCTGGGCTTAACAGCCTTGTGGAGTTCTTGGAACAAGCCAGATGCACGTGGAGATAAGAGTGATCCAGCAGATCCAGTCTACCTGGATTTTCAAAAGGCTTTTGGCAAAATTCCTGATCAAAGGCTTTTAAAGAAAACTAGGCAGCCATGGAATAAGAGGGAAGGTCCTCTCGTGGAAAAATAGCTGATTAAAAGAAAAGAAACACAGGGTAGCAGAAAAATGGCCAGTTTTCACAATGCCTGTTACTCACCAATGTGGTGCTGGACCTGTACTGTTCTGCATATTCATAAATGGTCTGAAGAGGGTTGAGCAGTGAGGAACAGAAGTTTGCTGATGACATAAAGTTAGTCAAGACAGTAAGGCCTTAGGCAGGCTGCAAAGAATTGCAGAAGAACCTTGTAAGACTGACTGAGCAATGAATTGATGGATGAATTGAGTATAAATAACTGTAAAGTGAGGTACATGAGGGAAAAACATCCTAGCTTGACATACAGAACTACGGCTTGCAAAATGCCTGTAACTGCTCAGGAGAAAGATGTAGTTACAAGCAGCTGCATGCAAACTTCAACTCAATGTTCAGGAGTAAGAGGAAAAAATAGAACAGAATTGAATGTTAGGGGCTACTGGGAAACTAACAGGGAGCAAAACAGAAGTCATCACTGTACCATCCATGGCTTGATTACTTTGTGTAGCTTGATGACTGTGTATGGGAATGGGAAAGTCTCAGAGAAAGGAAACAGCATTATCATGTGTTGAATAGTGGCTGTACTGGAAGGACTGAATTGGCGAGGACTCCTCAACCTGGAAAGTGGCTGAGAGAGCGTAAATACGATACTGGCATACAAAATTGCAAGTGGATGGACAAAACAGAGACTTGATCACATCGTCTTCTGCTTTAAGAACCAGGGGCCATCAAATAAGGATAGTGAATCCTGGTTTAAAGCAGATAAAATGAGGTTGATTTTCACAGCAAGACATCCAACAGGTATTAATAATTAGACCAGCCAAATCAGACTTAAGGAAACCCTCATGCTGAAAATAGCTGGATGTTGGGAAGAGAATTGGGGGGGATATGATACATGCCTGCACCATTTTCACTCCTCCCTGGGTACCTGCCTACAACTTGTTTGTGTTGCTGTCATGCGTGCTATTTGAGTTATAGATCAGTCTTTCTCAGCAGCAGCTCTCCTCACAGGTGCCAATGAGCTTAGCTCCCCCAGACTTTATTTGCCTCCTTTTTTTCTGAAATTCAGAGCACATTTCAATAGTCCCATAGCACAGCACTCACATGGTGCAAAGCAACAAACTTCCCATGCCACATCTACATGCATCTGGTATGTTGGCCAGGTGCCCTGTGCAGCAGTCCCGCTGTTTTTTGACACATCCCTTGACACCTCACTGTCTTGTTGACCTCCAAAGGCATGGGTGAGCAGTTTACCCTGGCTAAGCTGGATGGACTCCTGGTCTGAGCCAGCAGACCCATTCCTAAGGTCATGGGCGAAGGCTTGCTCTGAGCTGCTTAGGAGGTTGGGCAGAGGCTTTGCAGCTCCTGTCCTTCAATTTGCCTTGTAGACACACAGTGTAAGCCGGTGTTCGTGGTGAAAGATGCAGGCTGACCCTCCCCCTTGTGCTGAGCCAAGAGCTCATCCAGGAAACCAGCCAAACGCTGTTTCAAGTCAAAAGTAACCTTTCCTCCCTCCTCCTGGTTTAACTTTAACTCAGGACTGATCCAATCCACCCCAAGGTCACACATGCTTGTGACAATAGGAGAGAACAGTGTGATGAAGCAGTAGGGGTAGGGGAAAGACTACCTCTCTTAGCTGCAGCACGTGTTTGAGCTGTTTGTGAAACCATGACACTGTGCACATGAAGTACACCAATTCCAAATCCCCAATGCTTTCATGAATGTTGCACTGATTATTTTTGTAGCATCCAAACCTTAAGTCAGCCATAGATGGTGAGAGTTTTTTGTATCTCTAGGTATTTCAATCGCAAAGTTGGCACTGTTCAGGAATATAGCTGAAGACGACCACCTTTATACCAATCAATCCTGCCTGAGGATACAGTCCCATAAAAGGTTAAGCAGCCAGTTCCACCCTCCTGGGTTCTTGCCCCTTCACCACCTGGCTGCACAGGCACACAATTGACAATTCAAGGAATTGATTCAAATCAATTGAACAACCAGCCTGGTCTACTGGCTCTGTTAATGGGAGCAAAGTTAACCCTTCATACTAAAACTCAGGATGAGGATTTGCAATGCAGCTACAGACGGGAAAACTTTCCCACAATTTGTCCTTTTCAAGGATAAATAAAAGAACAAAAAAAACCCAACTCTTATAAAGGTTCCTCCTCTTTCTATCTGCAGATTAGTTTACTCTTCCTTGCACTTGGATTGCAGCAAAGAAAGACACATTTGCAGCACTGTATATCTAGAAGACAGGGATCATAAAAGCAACTGGATGCTTGATTAAATTCTCAGTACCGGTTCTCTTCATAAAGAAGAGACTAGACTAAAAAGATCTTTTCAGCTCCCAGTGAGCATAGTTTGAAGCAATAAAACTCACCTAGATGATTGTGGGCTCTTTGAATGGTATTCTCCAAAGTTTGTCACATATAGTACAACTTCCTTTTAAAATAAATCATCCTATTAATTAAAACTTTTTCTCAAAAAAGCTTTCAATGACACCGCAGTAACATCTAACTTTTACGCATGTCATGGACAGACCTCCACTGTTGCTGCAGGTAAGAGATGAAAGATTCTTCCTTGCAACCTGCCTTTTCAATCTACAGATGAGGAAGGCTAGAAGAGAGAAGCAGTCAAGGGGATCAATGCTCCCCTTTGCATAAGCTACAGTGAAGTGGTGGGACCGATCGTTTGACAGTACCCAACTGTGATCCAGTCAATGATGGAAAAGGAAGAACAAAAAGCGAGAGTATAGATACATGCATTATTTGGTGTATTTTTGGTTAAATAACGACAAGAAATAAATCTTGTCCCCCAAAAGACTGGCTATATTAAGCATACTATTTTTCAGCAATTTAACAGTCATCCATGAGTCATGAGTGGTATCTTTGTGGTATTATGCAGACACACGTAGACAATTCATCACCTTTACAACATACAATCCGTACCCCTTGGACTCCTGGCAGAACCCAGGTAGTGCTGTAATCACATGAACTGGATGCCCTTCCTTCGTGTTATTCACTACCGCAAACAGAGCAGGAAGCATACTAGGCTGTTCAGCAAGCTAAAGGACATTCTCATATTCTGTTTATCACACACAGGCTAAGGGAGGAGTTCAGACAGCAGTTTATGAAGATGGTGCAAGCCCCTTCTTTCCAAATTCTTCCAGAGAACTATGGCCTCTCACACACAGTTATTTTCCAGTAAGGATGCTGCATTACATCTTCAGTTCAATAATAAATAAGCGATTATTTCCCTGCATTTTTGTCAGGAAATAGGAAGAGTAAACCATGTTCATGCCTGAGAAGCATTTGTGTTCTGTTTAATCTGAAGAGCTGTACACTCTCTGCTCCTCAACGAGATATTTGTTAATAGGTTGCTATTTTAACTTGGAGCTCTGAAATACCACCACACAATGTCCTGTGTTCACACTAAGCACGTGCTAAGAATTAGTAGACAAGACTGCAGCAGATAAAAGGAGAGCTAGAGCTTAATTAACCCCTGAGATGAAAGATCAAATACATTAAACAAATATCTTAGTCTTTATTATGTGTGGGGAAAAAACCTTGTTAGTGAAGCGGGGGGAAAATGCGGAAATCAAAGAACAAGACAAGGGAAGGAAGAGACTAGCACACAGGAAAAAAAAAAAATTATATAATTACTTATGACTTCTGCGCTGTACAAGACTGCTCAAATTCTTGCTAAAGTTCAATCCGCCCCTTTCCTTACTCTCCATATTTGAAACAGTGACTACTTCCTATCCATAAACCAGCTATCTCCGAGTACTTTTTAGACTGAGGGCTTTTCTATTTGCTTGTGTTTGTAGGGATCCGGCTATGCCTAAGTCTCAGGTCACTTGGATGCGAGTTCAATGTACAACTTGGTCAAACTTAGCAGGACTGCAAGACTTGAGAAAATGCATTTAAATCCTATGACCAAACATATACCCACCAGCTTTTCAGATGAAAAATACATGTGATTCCATATTCCTGAGTTGTCACAAATACTCTGGGTGAGGGAAAAGGATTTAAGCTATTTTAGAAATCCACTGGGGCTGAAGTTTGCTATCTTGTTAATGTGTTTGTATATACCTCATTATTCCCCCACAGTTCTGAGCTGTGTTGTTTTAGTTATCTGCTAATAAGATATGGGAACAGTTTCGCTATAATGAAATGTGTCATTAGGCAAATTTTACTTAACCCATTTAGATATTACAGTTACAGTTGTCAGACATGTAATTTACTATTAGGAATAATATCTTTGTTACCTGAAACCAGGCAAGTTGAACTACTCAGCATTTTGAAGAGCATGTGAAAGCACAAAAGAAAGCACCCAACTCAAATGTGTTATTAAAAAAAAATCTTATTTAGATATCTTAAAGAATACAAGGCACATTATATAAAAATCAAATAGCTATTCATCAAAACTTTGTTAAATAGCCCCATTTAAGATAATATTCGGGCAAGCGTTAAGTAACAGTGTATAATCTCAACTAACATTTTATCTCAGTACTAGCTGATAACAAGTTCAGCTTGTCAACTCAACAGGATAACTTTATAGGCTTCTGCCATGCTAGTATTTACAACATGAAAACTTGGAAAACAACATAAAATTACATTATACTAAAGATAATAAGCAGTCACGTGGCTGGACGAACACCAGGACGATGAAATGGATTCTCCTTTCCTTCTCTCTATGGTTTCAAAAGATGTTCAGCGTAAGCAGGAACACACAGGAAGGTACTACATACACAATCTGTTCAACTATTTAATACGTTACAGTTAAAGTCAAACAAGATTTCTCTCTTAATTAAATATACTAACAACACTACATAACATCCCGGTGACATTTTGCTTTTTAACAACTTCGATATTGAACAAAAATGTCTTCAACCACGACTCACTTCCAAGTCAGCAGCACTTTTGTAGAGCATCAGAAATGTCATGATTTTTTTCCAGTCTAGTGGGAAGATTCATATGCTTACGATTTCTACACAGGGTAATGTCTTCATTTAGCCCACACCCAGGGCTAAAGAATAAGCAGTTGTTCTATCACCCAATGTCCCCTCCCCAATCAAGAAAGGGAATTGGGAAAAGAAGGGAGACTCATGGGTTAAAATTTAAACAGATTTAATAAGATAAGGAAACTAATATTGATGCTAATAAAAAAGACACAAAATTATACTTAGCTACAGAGTGGTGGCAATTTGCTCCAGGGATAGCAATCATTGAGAACAGAGGAGAAGGAGAAAGAGCGAGGGGAGAAGAAAGCAGAGCAAAGAGCCCCGTCCATCCCCAACAAGCTTTGCTATTTATAGTGAACTTGATGTTAATGTTATAGAATACACCTGTGGGCCAGCCTGGGTCAGCTGCCCTGGCTTACTGCTAATGGCCTTGATCACCATACCACAGCTGGCTACAAACTGAAACAAAATGTAACAGAAAACTGAGTCTATAAATTTTATCCCCATAAAACCAGGACAGGAAAGAAGCTGCCAGTTCTGAAATCCAGGCTTGAATGTAATTAGAAACCAAAGAAGTTTCTTCAGACCTTCTTGTACAAAATAACTCTCTTGTCACTTACATCCTTTCAGCAGTAGTAATAGAAGTTCTTCCAGAATTAAACTCAGTAGGTTGATTTAGTGGTCCCATTTGAGTTTGAAGAATAAGAATTTGATTTCTTGGGGTACCTGCCTGATGAGAGAGACACTTGCATCCTCCGCGTAGTTCGCACACTTCGGCAAAGAAGAGCATTTTTAAGGTTATCTCTGAAGTCTTTTGAAATATAGTAATAGATGAATGGATCAATGCAACTGTTCAAAGTAGAAAGACACAGTGCAGTTATGTATGACACATACAGATAGCTCTGGCTGTAGGTTTTGAGGAGCAAATAGTGCACAACAAGCAGCACGTTGCTAGGTGTAAAACAGATGAGATACATAGACAGAACTGCGATAATAAGTTTGATTGCTCTTTTTCGTTTCTTCCCAGTGCTTATGTCTGAGATAGAAGCATTCAGAGTCTTAATCATTAGTATGTAAGCAACAGCAGTGAGGAGAGCTGGGATTAAGAAGAGTGCAATTGCAAGCGAGAGAAAATACCTGAACATGTCACGAGCCAAAACATTTTCAGGCAACACATCATGGCAGGTAGTGATGTTAAGACTTGGAATGTATGCTGTCTGATTAACAAGATACAATGGAATGGTGCTCAACAAAATCAGTATCCAGATAGCAAGGGAGATGCCCAAGGCAATTTCAGATTTCTTTCTTGAATGCACTATGGGGTTCACTACAACCCAATACCGTTGCACACTGAGACATGTCATAAAGAGAATGGAACAGTACATATTTCCATAGAAAAATCCAACAAGCACTTTGCAGAGACCTTCACCAAATAGCCAGTTATTGCCATTTACATGGTACGCAATCTTCAGCGGGAACCAGACAACAAAAAGAAGGTCTGCCAATGCCAAGTTAACCATATAAATCACAGCTGGATGTTTCTTCTTTGTTCGGAAAAAAAAGACCCAGAGGGCCATGGCATTGCTTGGCAAACCAATGATAAAGACAATGACATAGACAATGGGAAGAAAAACTGTAGTCAGCTTTCCTGTTAGGACTTTTGCTGCAAATTCATCCACTTCGTATGACTCTTCAGAGGCATTATTCGTATTTGGAACTTTCCGGCCAGCAAAACTTCTTCCTTTTGAACTACTGGTTCCCCTAGTCTCTAAAAAAAAAAAAATTAAAAAAATTAAGAAGCTGCTGTTACTGAAGTACAGACTTTTTGTCCTTTTTAAAAAGAAACTACACATCATGATTTACTCTGAAGAATTAAAGAGGGCCTCATCAACAGAAAAATTAAGACAGGTTTTCAAACACTTGACAATTTTTCTTCCCTTTATTTTCCAAAAGACAAACTATATCCCTATTCAAGGATTGTATCAGCAAGTGAAATGCTTTTCCACATCACCAGTGATATTAAAAACACCTTGTTAAAACGGCTGTCAGGCGCTCCTACCATCTGAACAGTTACAACAGAAACTGCTTCAAGTACCCCAGGGCACTGTTGTCCGTTCACATGGCAGTGCCAGATTACCCAAGTGCTGGGACTCATAAAACTTTGCAGCAGGCTAACATAGCTGCAGTAGAAGTTTCCTCGGTTTTAGATAGCCTGAAAATCAGGTATGCAGTAAAAAAGAGCAAGCTGTCTTCGGACGAGCCAGAACTGAAACTGTCAGAATATAATGCTAAAAGCTGGGCCAGTCATCTGGGATCTCCTTCCAATTCACAGCCAACATGGTCAGACAGCCTCTGCAGTTTCTACCCAAAGGTGGTAGAACTGACAGCTATGGTGGATTCATAAACAAGACAGCTATCACTTCAAGTTTTGCTCTGCTTCTTTGAATGCCACAGGGACTTACAAATCATATGGGAAAGTCAGCCATTCCTGACTGTTCTGTCTTGTATGACAGCCTTCAGACAGCTCAGTCCAGAACCCCCCAAGACACCCTCCAGACAATGCCAGTACAATGATATGGACAAATCTTTGCAGTAGACTGCATGAAGACTGAAGTCTAAATTATATCAACAACACAACAGTTTAAAGAAAACTAACTCAAATGTCTAACAGTCATTTTGGCCTAAATGTGGTGTAATTACAACAGGCCAAAATTATATGAACCCTGCTCTCATAATCGTGTGGCTTGAAGATCTGCCATCAATACTGCTAAAGACTGCAAAGTTTACTCATATAATACAGAAATCCCAGGTCCCTAACCTGAGCTGGGGATATTAGAAGCCATAAAATCAGCTTGAAGAACATAGCTTACATAGACATCAGATAATGGAAATGATAACTAGCTAAGCAGGCTTATAGTGTAGCTGAGAGAGATCCCGGAGATGCTTGGAAGCAGACAGAATCACAGAATCACAGAATCACAGAATGTTAGGGATTGGAAGGGACCTCGAAAGATCATCTAGTCCAATCCCCCTGCTGGGGCAGGATTGCCTAGACCATATCACACAGGAATGCGTCCAGGCGGGTTTTGAATGTCTCCAGAGAAGGAGACTCCACAACCTCTCTGGGCAGCCTGTTCCAGTGTTCAGTCACCCTCACCGTAAAGAAGTTTTTCCTCAAATTTAAGTGGAACCTCCTGTGTTCCAGCTTGCACCCATTGCCCCTTGTCCTGTCAAGGGATGTCACTGAGAAGAGCCTGGCTCCATCATCTTGACACTTGCCCTTTACATATTTATAAACATTAATGAGGTCACCCCTCAGTCTCCTCTTCTCTAAGCTAAAGAGACCCAGCTCCCTCAGCCTCTCCTCATAAGGGAGATGTTCCACTCCCTTAATCATCTTCGTGGCTCTGCGCTGGACTCTAGCAGTTCCCTGTCCTTCTTGAACTGAGGGGCACAGAACTGGACACAATACTCCAGATGCGGCCTCACCAGGGCAGAGTAGAGGGGGAGGAGAACCTCTCTCGACCTGCTGACCACACCCTTTCTAATACACCCCAGGATGCCATTGGCCTTCTTGGCCACAAGGGCACACTGCTGGCTCATGGTCATCCTGTTGTCCACTAGGACCCTTTATTGTAAGCTGACAGCAGTTCTCAGAGTACCGTAATAAAGTGCATTGTACAGTGCTATGTTAAGCAGCTGTCCGTCAGTAAGCAGTTGATATTATTAGATTGCAGTCATACTATTTGTATTCCATTCCAAAGACTTAAAGTATTGTAGAAAACCAGTAGAGCAAATACTACCATTTTGTTCTTATTAATGTTTTGTGATCAGATATAAAGGAATGCTTTGCAATTGATGTTCACTGGTTGGGTTGCAAAAAAAAAAAAAACCAAAAAATGCTCACAAAAAGCCCTAAAGTGTTAGTGTAAGAGTAAGACCTATAATAAAGTGGATTGATGGACACGTGACCCACAGACAGGACTTAGTATTGCAAGAGTGACAGAATAGAGACAAAGGTTTGTTTTATTCTATTTTTGAAGACATAGTCAAGCTAAATGGGTGATTTCAGAGACCAAGTCTTGCTTTTATGCTGACCTTAAGTAGTTGCAGCCTCCAAAGTTCTGACTGCAGATACTGGGCATCTTTTGTTAGCCCAGCTGGCACCCACATAGGGAGACAGTTCAGTATCCTGTTTCTGTTTACAGCTAACACTCCCTCACTGAGCAACCAATCCTTTGTTAAGTATGTGCATTTTCTATATCCTTTTCTTACTCTTTCTGTGCTTGTAGTTTTCCATAACAATTGAGTTCTTTTCCAAGCTGAGTTTCACCCAGTCTGACTCACATACAGAGAATGCAGTTGACTTGCTAATCTGCCCACAGGAAAAGCTTCCTTGGCATCATGGGGAAAGACATACTCTCCTCCCACAACAAAAGACTCTTTCAACACCTCTGCCATTTGTCCAAAAGATATAACCCACTGCATACCAAACGACAGATTATGCCTGCCCTGCAGACAAAAAGTAACAGCAGCACAGAGTATCCAAATTCAGTAGCTTAGGTCATGGCAGTAATACCCACACAGGACTAAGGTTAAGATTATCCCCGTCCTTGGATCTGCATCTCAGATTCACCACAACCCCATAATGGCATTAGCCTGTTTTAAACTAGCCACAATTATATCCCCTGGCTTATAGTGCATCTCCCTTGATCAGGATGGGATCACACTTCCAGCTCATTTCGATTGGGATGGGATCACACTTCCAGCTCATTTCACACCTCTCTGCTCCAGAAGATCAAGCACCCAGCTAAAACTTTTCATAGAATCACAGAATGGTTTGGGTTGGAAGGGACCTTAAAGATCATCTAGTTCTGTCCCCCCTGCCATAGGCAGGGACACTTTCCACAAGATCAAGTAGCTCAGAGCCTCATCCAACCTGGCCTTGAACACTTCCAAAGAGGGAGCATCCACAGCTTCTCTGGGCAACGTGTTCCAGTGTCAAGCAGTCTACTCCCTGTCCACCCCCAGGATGACTTCAGATTCCCCCCCTCCCACCCCTCCAGGTCACATAACTAGCATATTAAGAGGCAGTCTAATATCAGAAACTCCGCTCCAAACAACAATCTTTGCACCTAACTAGTATCTCTTTGTTGAGAAAATAGGACCTACCATAAGCTTGGCTTCAATATTTACACATATACTTTTATTATGTAAATAAATCCAGGATAAACAAATACAGGACATAGTGCAAAGGCATGTGTGGATAGGGCAATGGGGTTTACTATAAAAGGTAGTGAAACATGAACCTCAAGGCAGTGAAATATTAATAACTGGTTGTTTTTTCTTCCCCAAACAGCACTTATGTTCAATAAGCAATAATATAAACTAACAAAAATAAGAATTAGGATTTAAAAAAAAAAAAAATCCTAGCTTTTCATAGTTGGGAAAAAAGCGAGAACAGGGTCTTTAAGGTTTTTTAAGTTTATACACAGCTTTTAGACAGGTTGCTAGCCGAGAACCAGATTAAGTACAGCACCGATGCGGGTGAAGCCAGGCCAGGCGTGCCGGGCGGGGACCGCGCAGCGCCGGGCCTGCCGCAGCCCGCCCCAGAGCCCAACGTGGGCTGGAAGCCGAGCCCGGCTGCTTGCCCGCCCAGCTGCTTTCCCCCGCTCGCAGGGAGGCCGGCCAGCCGGCAGCGCCCTCCCCGCGGGTCCCGGCAGCTCCACAACCACCGACCCCGCGGGAACCGCGCCGAGTCCGCTCCGGGCTCCCCGCACCCCAGCCGCGGGCCAGAGACCTGCTCTTCGGCGCGGTTCAGCCCCGCCACCCCCGCGCCTCGCCCGCCCAGAGCCCAGCCGTGCCCGCCGCGCCGCTCCCCGCCCGAAGCGCCGCCGGCCGCAGCACAACCCGCACCCGAGGGGCGCCGAGCGACTAACGCGGCACCCACGGAGCCCTGGGGGCTTGGCCGCCCCCAGCTGATCCCAGCCGAGCCGGCGGCTCCAGCGCCCGTCGGCTTTAGAGCCCGTCGACGGCAGCTCGCCCTCCTCTCACCTGCGGGAGCTGTGGCTCCCAGCAGCGCACAGAGCAGCAACAGGCACATCCCGCGGCACCCGCCCATCCTCCTGCCGCGCTACGGCTACCACTGCCTCTCCCACACGCCCGACCAGTTTCACCTGATACCTGAGCTATGATGGGGCGGAGAGCGGGGCCTGGCTTGGCCCGTACTAGCCTAGCGGCAGGCGGAGCCGAGCCAGGCCACATCCCCCACCCGCGAAGGGCTGTGGGGCTGCCCCTAAAATGGCGGGGTGAGGCGCGCCCCCGTGTCTGCTGCGCCCGGCCGCCTCAAAATGGCGGGGGTACGTCTCCCTGCTGGGGGGGTGGTTGAGTTGGTTGGTCTGTCTCACACTTCGTGTTACCGCTTCGTGGCTGCTGGGGCTAAGCCAGTGCCGCGGGTCTCGGCCCTTACCTCCCTCCCTCCCTCCTGCTGCAGCGGGTGCTCCAGCGGTCCCCCGGCCCTCAGCCCGCCGGTGGGAGCCCGGTCGTAGGGTGGGGGCGGCTCTTGCTCGCCGCAGGTGGCCCGTTATCCGGTCGGAGCTAGGTAGAGCGGAGGTGCGCTGTTTGAGCAGCCGCGTATTTGGAGGTGGCCGTGGTTCCCGCCGAACTGCTGCTGGAGCGGAGGTGCCTGGCTCTGAGACGGGCGGGCTGGGGCCGGGGGCATCTGCGAAGAAGCGGGCTGGGGGGGCGTCTCGTGGGACAGCATCACTGCTGCTGACTCGTCGCGTTTCTTACTCTTCTTCAGTATGTTGTCATATGGCAGACGGGCAGGAAAATGTGTAACGGCTGGTTAACCCTGAATGCATCTGTGGCACTGCGCTGCCGTGACACAGGGTAAGAAAAGGGCATTTTCACTTGTCAGCGTTGTTTTCACTTGTCAGCGTTGCTTAAACTCAGGAGTACCCCAACTTTTTTTTTTTTTTTTTTTTTTTTACAACGAACGATTTCAAGAACAAAGTTAAGCACAATGCAATGCTAGCAGTTTTCTATTTATCTACACAAATATTAATTTAAGAAATGTTTTTAGGTTTGTAAAATCAAGCACGCAACTTACCAAATTCCAAGATTAAAACTACGTGTTCAACACTGGTTCACGCTTCTAGACGTGTAAGTGGTTCTTCAGTTACATCAGTAACGCTCCCTCTGCCTCGGTCAGTCTGCAAGATGCTCAGTGTTCAGCTGGTGGTAAAATCGTTGAGATTTTTTTCCTTTTTTGAATAAATATGTTATGAATATGCTCTGTTCTATGTTGCTCTGAAGAGAAAAGTGTTCTTTTTGTGTCCTTTCTGTAATGGTCATGAAATGTGGCTGTGAATTAAGGAGGTCTGCACTGTTCCCAATTTACAGATTGAAAATGGAGTACAGACTAATGAAGGTAAGTTTTGGGTGTCGACATCAAAGGCCTGTCTTTTTTGAGTTCTTTGTTAAAGTCACTCCATATGCAAAGCACGGTTCCAGTTCGTCATCCACCCAGCTAGACTGTTTACAGATTTCTCATCCTAGTCTCAGCCTCCTTGCTAAGCACCGGGAAAGTCATAGCCCGTCCCTACAAACTCCCTCCCCATCTCTTTCTGTCTCACTTGCAGTGCTGTTGTGTTTGCTTTACCATTACAAACCACTTAATTGATAATTTCCTGCTCCTAATCACCTTGTCCAGTGAGTTGTAGTCTTCTCGTCTGGCTTTTTATCTAATCTCGCTTTCAAACAGGCATGTACATATGTTCTGGCTACTGGTCTCCACAGTGTTTTCCCTCTCAGATCTCTAGTACTGAGGAGTGGTCAGTCCTCCTTTCATCTGGTTCTGCTCTAGCCGGTGCTCTCTTGCAAGCACCCAGTCCCAGTTTTCACTGTGTATTTTCTTTTTCTCTCCCAGTCTGTCTTTTTATCCCCTTTACATCCAAAGCAGACACCTCCTTCCCTCTTTTGCTTTCATCCAGCAACAGTGGAAGGGACTGAGAACGTAAGGGAAAAGGATTCATTGCTATCACTAAACAAAATCTCCTCTAGGCTGTCCCACAACCTGTCAGCTGCAGATGGAGAAGTCCTGTGGCTGTGTGTAGAAGGAAGTGTCACTCCAGGTGCATCTTCTGGGAATGCAGCTCTAGACTTAGCCTCTGTTGAGTGTAAGGAAACCGTGTTAACAGAGGTTTATAATTTGGCTAGGTTTTCATAGGGATGTCAGAAACATGTAATTGATGTGAAGATGATCTCCCTTCAAAATCTTATAAACAATTAATTAGATTCCCAAGCAATTAAAAATGGAGCTTATGAGAGGGAGTGTCAGGCAACTTTAATACCAGAGAACTCCATTAATCTGCCTTAATAGGAGAGACCTTATTGCAGCCTTTCAGTACTTAAAGGGGGCTTATAAGAAAGATGGGGAGACACTCTTTAACAGGGCCTGTGGTGATAGGACAAGGGGTAATGTTTTTAAATTAAAAGAAGGTAGATTTAGATTGATATTAAGAAGAAATTCTTTCCTGTGAGGGTGGTGAGACACTGGAACAGGTTGCCCAGAGAAGCTGTGGATGCCCCCTCCCTGGAAGTGTTCAAGGCCAGGTTGGATGGGGCTTTGAGCAACCTGGTCTAGTGGAAGGTGTCCCTGCCCACGGCAGGGGGGGGTGGACTAGATGGTCTTTAAAGGTCTCTTCCCACCCAAACCACTCTGTGATTCTGTAACAAGTTGATGGTCTTTGGCACTAGTAAGCAGTAGTTCCTGGTGCCAAGCTCCATTTGTGCCTTGCTAACAAGGCTTTTGTTCTGTTTTTGTTCTTTTATCTAGAAGTTAGTGTTCCTAGTTAACATCTTCAGCAGGCATAATATTTGTTAGGAAGATTCCCCATTTATAGTCTACAAATGAATTCTGCTTCATGGCTTAAAAATATGTAGTAGAAACTAGAAATGGTCTTGCATCTGTTCAAATCACTGGGACCTTTGTACAGAGCAGTCAAGCCTTTGCGATTTTTAGTTGCTTTTATTGAAGACAACTGATTTGTCAAACCTATTTACAGTTCTAGAGTGCTATTTATCAAACAGTTTGAAAAGAAAATTTAACAACTTGTAAATAAAAACAATTAGGTTCTTGTTCACACTTGTTTATCATTGGAAAATAATTGCCATAAATACCACTGCCACAGGAAGAATAAGTAATGACTACAGATGTTTATTAAACCTCAATTCTTCATTACAAATTGGTAGTTTCTTGATTTTTCTGCAATACATTTTTTTGCTACACATACACATATATATATATTGTGTGTGTATATATATATGTGTGTGTATATATATATAAACTGCTATATTATAGTATAATGCATTGGGAAGAATCATCTTGTCCCTTTATACAGTGGCTTGAAGGGAGCGTTGAACTTGCACGTCATTGGTGCTATGGCAGTATTGATTATCAAAGCATACCTCAAACTCACAAATCAATAAGTGAGAATCAGCTCATAATTCTCTGCTCAAGCAATGTTTGTCTGGGGCATGTTATCAGGAAGTCTTGTGCACCTTTGGGCAAAGGGCATCATTGGAAATGTGGTCTCCCTCACACTTAAGTAGCTAGTGGGTGTGGTGGTATTAACACAGTTTAGCGCAGGGGCTCCAAAGGGGACTTTCCAGGGTATACCCCTTAGGTTTTGATTAATTTTTAACAGCATAGTGATGTGATGTAATCATGAAGTGGAGACCAGTGATGAGTGGCATTCCTTAGGGGTCAGTATTGGAACTGGTGCTCTTTAACATCTTTGTTGGTGACATGGAGAGTGGTATTGAGTGCATCCTCAGCAAGTTTGCTGACGACATCAAGCTGTGTGGTGCAGTTGACATGCTGGAGGGAAGGGATGCCATCCAGAGGGACCTTGACAGGCTTGAGAGGTGAGCCGGTGTGAACCACATGAAGTTCAACAAGGCCGAGTGCAAGGTCCTGCATACGGGTTGGGGCAATCCCAAACCCAAATACAGCCTGAGCAGAGAATGGATTGAGAGCAGCCCTGAGGAGAGGACTTGGGGGTGATGGTTGATGAGAAGCTTAACATGAGCTAGCAATGTGCGCTTGCAGCCCAGAAAGCCAACTGTATCCTGGGCCGCATCAAAAGAAGCATGGCCAGCAGGTCGAGGGAGGGGATTCTGCTCCTCTGCTCTCATGAGACCCCCACCTGGAGTACTGCATCCAGCCCTGGGGTCCCCAGCATAAGAAGGACATGGACTTGTAGGAATGAGTCCAGAGGAGTGTCATGAAGATGACCAGAGGGCTGGAGCACCTCTCCTGTGAAGACAGGCTGAGAGAGTTGGGGTTGTTCAGCCTGGAGAAGAGAAGGCTCCAGGGAGACGTTATAGCAGCTTTCCAGTACCTGAAGGGGGCCTACAGGAATGCGGGAGAGGGACTTTCTACAAGGGCATGTAGTGATAGGATGAGGGGTAATGGTTTTAAACTGAAAGAGGGTAGATTTAGATCAGATATTAGGAGGAAATTCTTCACTGTGAGGGTGGTGAGACACTGGAACAGGTTGCCCAGAGAAGTTGTGGATGCCCCCTCCCTGGCAGTATTCAAGACCAGGCTGGATGGGGCCTTGAACAACCTGGTCTAGTGGAAGGTGTCCCTGCCCGTGGCAGGGGGGCTGGAACTAGATGATCTTTAAGGTCCCTTCCAACCCAAACCATTCTATGATTCTATGAAGATATGACTGTCAAAGATACTTGGTACCCATTTATTAAATGAGAAATGGATGTGGTTTCATTGCAAGGCACTTGTCAGTACTCATGCAGTTTGTGCTAGGATAAATGAGTGGGAGCATTTTCAATATACAGAGCTTGTTTTGTGTGCTTACTGTCTCCTGGGGAGTTTCTGAATTCAGAAGGCAAATGTATTTTCACTGTGTGGCTCATTGTAATCATAACACGTGTCTGTTGGGGGAGAAGGTAAGGGATGGCTGTTTGTGCTGTATGTCTTACACAAATATATGTATTTTTTTTTTAAGGTGCAAGAAGGTGGAAGGGAGAGGAAATAAAAATCTTCTAAGTTCAAAAATCAACATGTCTTGTACGGATGGCACAAGCCCTTAAAATATCCTTCAAACAATGCAGTTAGTGCAAGGGTTCAAGGAGGGAGGGTGAAGTTTAGTTCAAATGAAACAACCAATTAAATTAAAAAACTAATTTAGTTTTTGATTCAGAAGAAGCTGATGCATCATCTCTCGGTGCTTTAGCCTGTGCTCAAGGTAGCAACCTGGCATCTTAGAAACTAGTAGAGTACGTGGGTACTACCTTACTGCAAGGCTCTGCTTTTGCAGTGCAAGACCAGGTCTCTGGGTGTAATAAGCCTTTTTTGGTAACCCATTTCAACACAATGAAGCCTTCTATTCTTCCTCCTTGTGTTTCTCATTCATAAACACCCTGTGCTATCTTAAGCAGCCTCTCCCGCTTGTTTTCCTGAGCCTTGGAACAGGTCTCTGTGTTTCCTGCTTGGTTCTCGTTGGACTTGCTGGTAGGCTTATTAGGTACTACATAGTGATTGTCACTAATGTCCTTGAGACTCTATGTGTGTCCAGCAACGATCCTAGGAAACAGGAGGGGTTACGAGCAGCAGGTGTATGTTGTTCTGTTTCTCCGGTAGCACAGATCCATTTTATTTCACTCTGCATTGAGGAAGTCACGTCCATTCCCTCTCTTACACCATCTACCCCAAAATTCTTGCAATTTTTTTGAAATTCTGGCTGTGGCAAATATGTGCTTTATGAGCATGTCATGCTGATGTGCCATTGTGTTGTTACTACTTGGGGTGCCAGTATGGGTAGCATATTAATTCATGGTATTTTGGGGTCACTGTCTTGGGGTAGGGATAGGTAGTATGGGTTGTTTAAGGTGGTCCCTTAATGGATATTACGTGTCATCCTGATTTTTCTGACCTTCTGTCAGCAGTGTCCTGTGTTTGTTCCTGATGTTTGGCCTTTAGCTTTTCCTGTATTTTCACTTTTCTCAAGAGCAAGGAGATCCAGCACTTGGGCTGGAGGCATGACGAAGAAAAGTGGCAAAAGGTTGAGAACAAAATGTTAGATATGCCCAGTGCCTGGAGGGTAGAAACACAGATGGCCCAAACGGAAGTACAGCTGTGACTCCTGTTCACCATAACCTTGCTGTAACAGAGGACATGCAAATTTAACAAAACAGCCTGGTCTAAGCAGAATATAAAGTAGTGCTTCTGCATGTGTGTTGACATTTGCTTAACCTGTGGTACGTCTATCTTCAAGTGTGCCTACAGCTACATGAAAAAAGCATGTTAAGGTGCCAAAACCAAGTAACTGAAAATTAGGAAATGCTATAATTTGGGCTTCTTGTGCAATCTTAATTCATTGTGCTTGTGCATACGCATATTGAAAGGGGTTTAGTTTATAACATCGTATCCAATCTTTACGTGGTGCACTGCATGGAGTGTGCTCATGAATAAACAGATAATCTCAAGTACTTACACCTCTACTTACATGCATAGATATACTAAAGATACCACCAGTTAGCTAGTACTGACTTCTTATCCTGCTACTGTTGTAAACTGGGGTAGTACTCTCTCTGCTTAGATAGGAGTGCAGAGAAAGGGATGTGCAGATTGCTTGCAACTCATCAGTGCAACCACTAGTTTAGGCTGAGTTTGTATCTGCCTGATATACGTAGCACCATTGTGTTACCTGTGCTGAGGAAATGAAACAATGGATCACTATTAAGCTAGGATAAAAATACGTAATAGCTCAACAAAATGAAATATTTTTATGTGTTGGCATGTTTGTTAAAATGGGTGTTACTGTGGCCTTTGTAACAGCCAGCTAGTCTCCAGAGCAAACTACCTGCAAGCAGATAATGATAAATCAGAGCTTGCATCAACACATGGAGTTTAAAATAAGGTCAGCATTGCAACAATGGAAACAAGATTATTAAAGAGCTGTATGCTTAGATATACAACTTATTTGCAGTAGAAATATAGTGGGGAAGGTTGTGGTGGAAAATTAATCACAGTATTAGTTGTGATGAACTGGATAAGGATTTTCCACATTTTTCTCTTTCAGAATCCTATTGGTCCATGTCACAGAGGAAGTTTATTGATGGCTTATGATGGAGATAATTCAGTTTGTATTGACAGTATGGGACTATCCAAACACCAGATTACTTTTAGGAAAGGATCTTTATTAGGTAACCATTAAAAGTGATAACTGAAAATGTTGCAAGCATTCTGAAACATCTTAAAGGCCCGTAACATTTCTCAGATAATTTCTACTCTCTGTATTCCTTTTACGAATATAATTAAACCACAGCAGTTCCAAGGAATGATATAACTTAAATTTTACAACAAAACCTTTCTGATGCCAGGAAAAGATTGCTAAGTCTGATGAGCATAGTGAAACGTTAACCCTAGCCAGTGAGAAGAGGTAAACAGGTTTTCCTTCTGGAGAGTACTTAAATGAATAGTGGGATACGTTGACCAAACTGAGGAGGGATTTCTTTTTCATTTTTTTCCCCCTTCCATTTCAGTTGAGCTACTATTTGTATGTACTGGTTTGTGAAACTGTTTTGAAGGGCGTTGAAAGTAATTTTCAGTATGGGTCTATTACAGTTCTTGTCTAGTGTTTCTACATCTGCACTGGAAGGAATATAGGGTGGAGTGTACAAAATAACAATTCCTCTTAAGGTAATCTGAATCATTACAGTGAATCACAAGTGCAATGAGAGTCAACAGTATGGTCTTGCAGCAAATAGGGTTGTTGTCTGTAACATATGTGAAGAAGTCCTTCCTTCATTGAGCACCAGTAAGTTATTTGTTAAAGGGTATTTTTAACTCAGTCCGTATCTTCCTTAAAGAAAACTGGACAAAGTCCAGAGAAGATGTGAACAATTGGAACAATCTGGAGAATGTTTGGAGCAATTAATTTTGTTTAGTCTAAAGAGGATCGTGGACAGATGTGATGACATCCTTAAGGTATGTCCAAGGCTGCATAATGTTTTCCATGTTCACTGAGTAGGCTGAAATGTTAGCAAAGTTAGATATTAGGAAAAAGGTTCTAACAATTGGCACTAGTTTTATTGAGCTCTCACTTTCTAGGGAGTCTGTGGGACCTCCATCACTGTCAGTTTTAAAGCAGTTTAGACAAACAGAAATTATGTAGGTATGTGTAGTTCATCCTGGCAGGAGAAGTAGGTGATGCCTTGACTAACTCTTCCAGCCCAGCTGTTAGTGACTCTACAGCAATGTTCCTAGGAGAATAAAAACCCAGTCCTTCATTACACTGCCTTCAGTGCTCTTATTCTTATTTGTGATCTGAATACAGTAAGATTTGACATGCTGTTCTGAATTGTGAGTCAGCCTGAGTGGTTTTACACTGATGTACCTCTGTTCAAAACCAAATGCTACTGAAATGCTACCTAGGCCCAGGCTTATCTGATTCTAGCTCTGGAAGAGTTCAGATCCTTAGGTTATGCTCATCATTTCTGAGCAATCATAATTCAGGCAACAGCAAGTCTCCTGCTGAGATCCATCATGTTTTGGCCTCTGCGGAGAGGAGCTTGTTCAAGCCCCTGTGCGTTCTTGCTTCCCCACCACGCAAACGACAGCAATTTTCCAACCAAATGAGGGATCAGGAGCCAAGAGGGAGAAGCATCCAGGTGGGGTGCTGAGGGAGAAGAACACCAGCTAGGTTTTAGGGTGGCAGTAGACCTCTGGGAGACCACATGGGATTTGTACCCATTTTGAAGAACTAGACAACAGGTGTGGAAAAGTGCCAGTCACAAACCACAATGTTTGGTGGACACTGGGAAGAACTGTGCTTTGTGATTCTGAGATAAATAAAGAGCATGAAGAGAGTGACATTGAACCACACACCTGGTCACCTTCAAAGAGTAGCATCAAGATGTGGTCTCAGAGACTTGGGAGCTGACTAAATCATAGCCAGATTTTGGGAAGTGGGGAGACGTAAACCAAAATCTGGGTAGGGGGCCATCGGCGGTCAGTGCTGCCGGTCATTTCGGTAGTCTTCTGACAAGAAAGAGCTTTATAAGAAACTAATCATGTGTACAAAACAGATGTGATTGTAGTCACATGTGACTTACGTTTTTCCCTAAAGGGGCAGGCTGTGGGGTTTTCTTTCAATGTTTATTTTTTTTTTTACTGTTTGTTTATTTAACTCCTCCTGCGTTTAAAACACAAAAATGTCTAAAAAAAGAAAATGGTTATTAAGGCACTTAAGGGGTACTATATCCTCTCCCCTCTCTTTCTGGGCAGTAAGATTAAATGCATAAGTAATTCTTAAGTTAAGCAGTGCAATTACAAAGCAATCTTTAAGGATCCGTCCTTTTGCCTGTGTTGAGCTACTGCAGGTTAGAAAAGCATGTTAGAAAACCATATAAGCAAAGTGGAGTATGACACAGTTTTCTGGTTTTATCATGACCTTTTCAAACTGATTGCTTCTCTGCTTTGTGGGCATATGTTTTGAGATTATTAGCAATCTGTAGTAAGAGTTACCCATGGTAGAAGTAACCTACAGATATGGTAATGCAGTTACTAGCCTGACTATTGGCTTGTTTACTGCCTTTGTTCATTTGCATTGTTTCTTCTGCTCCTGCCAGCCTGCAGAATGGATCACCTACCTCATGTATCTGCCTTCACCGGCCCTTCTGTGTTTCCTGGTTTAGTAGAAGCATTCATGTTTTTCTAGTGTTGTTCTGCTACCGCAGTTACTACTCACACCACAGTTCCCAGAGCACTCTCAGACGGGGATTTTTTCCTCCATCTTCCAGCTCACCTCTAGGAGATGTCTATGGAAAAGGAATACACAAATCAAGGAAAAAAAAGCAATCATTTATGAGTGGTGACTTGGAATACTTTTTTTCTTTCCCCCTCAAGATCCTTTCACCTCCTGAGGTCTTGCCAGAATTACAACATACTTTGCAACATTTAAGTAAATCCACAGCAAATCTACAGAGGAGAAAAGTGTATTTGGAGACGTAGGGATGGGTGGAGGAAGAATTGTGTGAAAAGGATCCTCAGAACAGCCGCATGAAATGTACACCAAGTTAAAGCTATAGGCTTGCTCTAACCTAACTGTAGTCAATAAAAGACAAGTGGTGCTTTCACACATGCAGAGCTGCTTAAGTGAACACACAATAGAATTTGAGCTGTGATTTGGCAGTGCATTCTGCCTGTTGCAGTTTCAGAAAGTGTTGGTTTCAATTACCTTAGTTTTGTTGACATTGTGTAAACATCTTGGTGTAGATAAGGCCTGGGACAGCTGTAGGGATGGATGAACTCTGATAATTGTTGATGGCTCCCAAGGAACTTAGGATTTGCCCAAGCAGTAATGCCCTTCTCAGTTGTGAGTGGATGCCAAGAGTCGGCATCTAAGAAGTTATTTAATGGCGACAATGAGATCCTGTCTGCACCATTAAAGACTGGCTAATGCTGGGATCTGTCTAATCAGGGTATCTTTTGAGATTACAATTGATATTTGCAAAAAACAAAATGGAAATGAATTGAGAGCTTCACAGAAGGTTTGTATGCCAAACTTTTAGTTCAGTTGAACAGATGGACATGTGACATTCATTCACAACAGCGCTGACTGATGTAAAAATTGTATGAACAATTCCAAAATTGTAAAGTAAGGGAGGACTTGAGAACAAAGTTTCTAGATCTGAAAACCCTCTTATGCTAAATAGTATTTGTCTGTGATTTTGTGATTTCTTAATCACGTCTCTATTTTTAGGACCTGCCTCTTACTTTCCTTGAAAACTGATACTTGTAATAATAGAGAAGAAAATATGATTTGTTGAATCACAATATCATTTTCCTAAATGGAACGTGAACTTAATCTAAGGTTTGTGCAGTATCAATCTGTCTCCCCTTTTTTATTCTGTACTCTTTGGAAGTTTATGATATGCTGCTAGTCTGAATTGCTCTGTGAGTTGCATGTACAAAATATGGCATTTTGTCCACATTGTGGTGGAAATTTTAACGAACATGCATTTATTAACTTCTGACCATGAATTCCATTTCGAGCGTTTGACCTGACCATTTAGCTGATCTGTTGGTATCTGTGATGTGTTCTGTAATGTCATCCATATTATACGTTCTTAATTTATCAGTGATCTAAATAAGATACGAAAAATTTTAACTTCTCTAGTCATCATGATAGTGACATATTGCAACAGCTGTCTGGTAGGAGTAAGGGGGGAAAAGGATAAATACTTCTAAGGCCATAGCTTTCTTTTTTCTCAGCATGCGTGTGAACCTGCACTATCCCACTCCACCCCTGCGTGCTGGCCCATAGGTTGGTATAACCACACAGGGATCACAGGAGACTCATCCAAAAAGAGGCAGAATTTTAACAGGATCAGTCTCCAGGTTAGCTGATGGTATGCTTGTGTCAATGTAAAAGAGGGAGTGTTTCAGAGACATGCACAAAAGTCCAAGGGCACTGAGTGGGTTGGGCAGTTCATGTGGCGGGCAGTATCGTAAGTCCTGGCTTATGATAACTTAAATAGTACATGGCATTAGAGTTCAAGAGTCAGCATGACAAGTAGAAGGAATTATTGTTTTGGCATTGCTTGGTTTGGCAGAGACTAATTTCTTGCCTGTTGTAGTTCTATGCCGATAAATTAAAATGAAGTTAAGCAATGGACATACGAATGTCTCTTAAAAGCTAGATTGAACGGGATTTAAGTTAACTTCCACAGCTAGGAATAACAGGCAATGTGATGATCCAGTCATCTTGACAATTTAGGCTCTATAGAGTCCAACAATATTTATGGCACATGGTAGAAAGTATTGAATAACTTCTGTAGGAGACCTGACTAAGCAGCTGAGCAGACTTCAGTCTGGCTGTTCACATCATCTGCTACACAACTAGGAGCTGAGGCCATTCACTCAAAGACTGGGAGCCAGGTTCAAACACAAAAAAAAACGTTGCACAAAGGACACTCAGCGGGTAGGAGACGTGTGGTTCTCCTTGCCAAAGGATGCTGGGGATACAAGAGGTTTCTGTAAGTTCCTGTGAAAACTGGGTAACACTGGGAAGAGAGATCCATTGAGGATTACTAAATAGACAAACCATAACTGACTTGGGAGTTTCCCTGAGCTGAATGTAGTTTGAGGGTGAGAGAGTAACTGGGGAAATACCATTTATGTTTGTCCTCTTCTTTTTCTTTTTTTTGTGCATTTGCTTATGGTCACTGTTGGGGCTGGTATCCAGGCTAGTGGGCCTTGAATAGGTGGCCATTTGCCCTATTTCTCAGGCTCTTCTGAGATGTAGGTTAAACTTGAGTTAGCCAGTTCTTCAGCTGCCAATATGGCCATGCAGCATTATGGATGTAATTTAGGTTCCACTCTGATGTCCTCCAGTGCTTTTCTGTGTTTTTTCCTGCGTGCCTGGCAGAAACACAGTTTGCTGATTGAGAGGACTCCTGGAGCAGCTCCGTGCTCTCCAGGGAGAACAACTGTGTCATGTGTTGACAAGACCCGTGGGCTCAGCTGGGCGAGCACAGCCAAATCCTGCAGCAGAGGACTGCAGTAAAGTTTACAATTCGAGGGAGGTGCTGGTTCTTCTTAACCTGCCTTTGCAGAGCTCCCCACATCATAAGTTATCCGAGGAAGGATAGAGTAGGTCTGTCTGTTCTACCTTGTGACATACCTTACTTCTCATTGAGAACAGACACTGTTAGTTGCAGCTTGGGGAAGGGAGAATTAGAAAAGCTGAAGGAGAAAAAGGATATCTGTGTTAGAAACTGGGCATTTTCCTGCTCTCTAACATGGAAGGGATGTGTCTGTCTGGTTTTGAGCATACATGGTATTTTCATAGTTTCAGTGTCTCCCCTCCCTTTAGCTCTAATAAATTCTGTTTTACCCTAGTTCAAGTGGTTTGCAAATGGCTTTTGGGGAATTCCTGCCATCATTGTCATTGAGGTGGAAGGGGACTACTTTTGTTCTGTTTAGGATTATTTCTTAAAAAGCACAGAGATTGGAATCATTTATGCAATTATTTTATCAGCAAGCTTGTGGTCTGTCTAGAAGCAGAGCCCAGTGTCCACAAAGAAATGAGTTTAATCGAAAAAGTATGCTGGTTGGCCAGGACTCCAGAAAACTATTTGGAAATTCCCCATGCTAAGAAAGGATGTGAGGAGGGGATCCACACAGCTGTGCTGAGTCACACGCTTTCCACACAGCCATCCCGTCTGTTCTCACTGTGTTTATTCAGTGTGGCAGGATCCAGCCTCGTCCCCTCTCAGCATCTCAGCCCACCTCCCACTGTCTGCACGATCAGGGGAAAACCACAAAATCTTCATCAGATCTAATGAAGTTATTTGGCCCAAAATTGAGGACTACCACCCTATCAAAAAAAGCTAGTGTTATTACCAGAAGTAATTTTATTATTCCATCATTACCTTTTGAGGAAAGGGTTCTATTTTTGTAAAATAACTGTGATTGTATTACTTAATTTGCAATTGGATTGTTTAATTTCTTTTTAATTTTAATGAAATACATAGCCATAATTATTGTTCACATTTAGAAAAATAATTTTTCTTCTACTTAGCTGAAATTTGTCAAACATTTGAACTCCAGATATGTAACAGTCTCATATGATCTAGATACTGGCTATGAAAATACGTAGTCAATGTGCATTTAGAAGTAAACTGAACAGAGCTGTTACAATTTGCAAGTTATTTGCTGCACGTGCACAGCAGCCACTTTCTCTGTTAAAGAGGTGAAAGTGAAAGACTGTGAGAGGATGGGAAGGACAGAAAAAGGTGCTTCTCTTGGCCTGGCTGCATGGCCATGTAGGAACTTCGCTGCAGCCTCCGAATGCCCCATTGTCCCTGCTCCTGCCCAGGCTTCCTTTGGGGGTGGTAGGGAAAAGTGATTCCACACAAGACTGTACCCCAACAGCCTTACCCTGATCTCCTGAGCACAGCAGAGCAATACAGGAGCCCACCGCAAATGTGGGGCTATTGCTGCAAGGCACAAGATGAGGAAACCTTTCCTCTTCCCCTCTTTCTACCTAAAACTGTTCAGTGTCTTTGGTGGGTGCACAAGGTGGAAGCAGGATTTGGATTATTAATCAGCCCCTAACGCGAGGAGCAAGCATGAGGGGTGAAATATTTTCTTCTGACAGTTGTGCTTATTCCAGTTATGCTGGATTGCACCAGTCCCAGGCAATTTGCAACGCTTTGGTGGCCAGCTGGCTGGTCCTTGCAGTGCAGTGCTTCACCCTGAGCCACAGGCGTAACAACGCTTAGTAAGAGCCAGTCCTTCACCTGGATCCTCTTCTTGTGCTGGCCAGATGTCCCGGTTCCCAGGTGGTGGTGTACATGGCAGCAGCCAGGACCTCTTACAGAGGCTCCAGGTCCCTGCTGCTGCCGAGGTCCTGGCTCGGTGTGCACTGTGAGCCTGGGCTTGGCTTCCACAGGCACAGCTCCTCCTGGGTCCCTTTTTCTGCTGCACTTAAGGCACCTAAGCTCATGGTTCTGCCTTTTGCTGAGTGAGGAGCGGTTTTCCCCTTTCTCTCCCTCCCTCCCAATCAAGCATTGCTCTGGCAGGGTGAGGTCAGAGATCTCCTGCCAGATTCCCCCACAGCTGGGGGAAGATCCCTCAGGCTTGGTCATGATCTCACACCCGCCAGCTTCCTTTGCTAAATTGAAGTAAATCCTTTTACACTACAGTTAATAATTTTACATTTAAAGAATGTAATCTTACCTCTGTATAGTCTTCTCGCAATTGATGAATGTCTTTTTGCAAAACAGTATAAAAGACCAAGGTGCAAGGGCAGCAGTTCTTGCATTTTAATTGCATAAAAATCCTGCATGGTTTTTACAGGTACTCGGTGCATTAGCTGTCATGGCTGGGTTTGATGGCAAATTAACTAGGAGTGTGGGTGTGAGAATTAAGAAAGTCTAAATGCTCCACAAATGTTTGCTCAGTGAAAGCTATGTTCCTAGGGTTGCAAAGGTTAATTCCCCATATTTAGTTGAACATATCACTTGATGACGACAGCTTCAACACTAGCTTTATTGCTGTGCATTTTCTGAACAACAAAGCATGATGTTTTTCTACCTATTTTTGCCTATGCAGTACCAGGGATTTGAAACAAAGAAAATGTTGGATTTTATTCTGCCCACTGTGTTTAGGTTTCTTTATGCTTTGGCAGGAATGCTGGTTGATCTGGTTTTTCTAGGATGGAGCCATTACTGTATTACCTTTCCTGACCTGGTGAAAGATTTTTTTTTCATAGCATGTATATCATGGCCTACACACAAAAGTAATTTAAATGTGATTAAATTACCTCTACTTATAGGGATAAATTATGTTTAAAATATGTAATTAAATACTCAGTACAGGTCATAAGAGACTACAGTGAAGTATTGTATGAAGATTTGAAGGATTTATGAAAAGTAATTAGGTGGTTCAGGGTGAAGACCTGTTCAAAAGAACTGAAACTTGGGGTGTCTGGCTTCTGACCCCCTGCAAGGAGTGTAGCCTTGTTCCAGCCAGGCTCTGACGCTGGGCAGAGCAGCAGGAGGCAGCCCCAGCGAGCTGGGACATGGGTGCTGGTAACCTCAGAGTGAACTGCAGGTGCAGGCTGTCTCTGCTGGAGAAAACCATCTTCCTTTGGCCTTATTGGGAGTTATCTGTATCCGGCCTTATTGGGAGTTATCTGTATCCTCTTGTGGAAGAAGAGAGTTCAAGATGAGTCGTGTGAGTGGAGCTGGGGGATGTGTCCTGCTGTCTCTGGTTGGTAACAGCCTGACACCAGAGTAAACACCCTGACTGCCAAAAAACACAGCAGAAAAAACACCTGTGCTTTGGAGTAGGACTCCTGCAGGCACTGAGCTGGGGCCCTTGGTGCCTAAGGGCTGAGGTGGAAACTGCTGAGGGGAAGGGTGCAGCCTGCCCCATGCCTAAGGGACATCAGGTGTCTAGCCAAGAAAATCCTGTTTCTGCTTTGCAGCACTGGATGTGGCAAAACAAAGATCTTCCTTGCTCTCAACCTTCTTCTCCCCAAAATAAATCCTACAGAGAAAAGAAGGAAGAGGAATGGCGCTCTTTTGTACCCATTACCTTAAGGATTGTGAAGATCTAGGGTCAATGCGTAAAGGGGATTTCAGATCACGTATGACATAAGACAGAGCTCCTACCTCCAAATTAAAAGATACTGTAGTGCTTGGACATTTTCACTTTCTCCTAGTGAAACTATTTCACTTTGCTTAAAGTACTTAGCTGTTCATTGGCACAATGGCATCCCACAGCCTATTTATTAACGGTGACATGGCAGGGTATAACCTAACACCACAAAATCTTTAAAAATGTGAAATAAAAACACTAAGGGACAATCTCTGCATGGCTTTCCACATTCTCAGTGCCTATAACATGAAGTGAACCGTTAATATGCATCAAAACTTAATTTTCAGGTTTGTCCCCAAGAGAATTCCCCAATTTCATCACTGATGTAATGGCAAATATGACAACCCCACACAGGACTGGCTTATTTGTGGAGCTGTAAAATAATGCTTGCCTTTCATTTGAGCTTGATAGTTTATGGCCTTTTAACTAGTGAGTATTTTCCCTTTTTTAAAGCCTCTCTCTTTAGTTCCCAAAACACTACCACATACCAGGCAACTAGAAAAAAAATCACATCTGTTGTATACTAGACAGTGGTAACAGTGTGTCTGTAGTCAAGAGTTAAAAAGAATCTGTTGATAGACCCCACCCGAGTTCATAATACTTTGCAAGTAATAAGCATCAATTTTTCATTTATTGTCTGTAGCTTGAGCCATTAGAATATACACAAGTTGCATTTTTAAAGGCTTTTTATTTCTTCTGGGAAAGTCAGGACTTTTTTATTTTAAACGAAAGCTGGATTCTCATGTAGCTAATTTAAGTGTTAAAACTTTAAGAAAAAAGCAGCAATTTTTATAATCCTCATAATAAAACCTCTTGGATGGTAATTATCACTTCTTCAGGGCAAGGATTACACAGTGGCTTCCTCAGTAGGTGCACTGTTGTTGCTTGAGTTTTCTAGGTGCTATCAAAATATACATTCAGCTCACTTAGAAGGAAAAACCCAGCCTGAAGTGAAGAAATGAGGAGGTGGCCTGGAGCGATGCCTCTGTGTCATGATGCCAACACTGAGCTGTTGGCACAAGAGCTCACTGTGTGCGGAAGGCAACTGGGATACACGTTGCTGCGTATACTTTTCTCTCTGTTTTCTGTTCCCCACCCGTGTAAGTATTCCTGCTAACGGTAAAATGAGTCAGATGATACTATGACATATCTTCCCTTCCACAGGGTACAGGAACTCTTCCCCACTGGACAGTGCAAAAGGAAAGGACTTGTGTCACGGTTTAAAGCTGGGCCGGCTATTAATCCGGTGGCAGACGCTCTCTGTTAACCCTCCCCCCCACCCTAAGGGAAAGGGAAAAGGGAGAGAGACTTATGGGTTGGAAAGTTAAAACAGTTTTAATAAACTATAGTAATGAAAAAGAGTATAATAAGAATAATAGAAATAATCAAATATATACAAATATATACAAAACCAAGATCGAGAGCTTGGAAATCCTCCTCAGGCAGAGTTGCTCCCCCCAGCACAGGCAGAGGGGAAAATGCAGTAGCTCCCCCTGCCATCACACCTGCAGGCTTTTAACTGGAGAACTGGCAAAGCTGGTACCAATCAGTGGGAGACAGGAGGGCCTGTCCCTCCTGGGCCCCACCTCCAGGAGGCGGTGGGTTAGTGATAAATAGGAAAGTGAGAATGTCATGTATGGGATGGAATACCTCGTTGGTCAATCTTGGGTCACCTGCCCCATCTGCTCATCCCTGCAGGTGCGACCCCCCTTCGGCTCTTCACTCGTAAGCAGTGAGGAATTTAGCAGTGACCTTGGTTTCTCTAAGACTAATTGGCCTGGTTTGGGCCAAACCAGGACAACTTGAGGTCTCTCAGTTTACCCAGTAAGCCTGTGCCTGAGTACACTATCTGCATCTTCTGGTGATTTTCAGCAGTCAAATACGACTAAATGATATATGATAGGCAGTTCTTTTATTTATATTTGTAAATTTTTAGATTTAAAAGAACAATTAATCTTTTATAGTTAGTGTTATTCCTCAGAATGATTTTTTTCTCACTGTCTTTGTCATAACGAATGTAAGGTTCTAGCAGATGTTAATGGATTTCCATCATCTGCACTTCCTGCAGTCGATATATTCTCAATTCATCATAACTATGTTTGAAATAAGGATTGAGAACCTGGCTAATGGGAGCTTTTCATCTAACTTTCAAGAGATGAAAATACCACACTTGACCCTTCACTGGGGTTGGCCTCTAAGGAACTGAGGCTTATGTATTAAGTGGCACACATTGTAGCTATTAATTGCTTTCAAAGGGCTTGAAAAGGATATTGGAAGACAATTATCTCAAAGTGCTTCACAAAATAAAAATACTAACTTTCAGACAATTCAGAAAAACCTTGCATTACTAAACTCAGATATATGACATGATAAAAATTGTGATTAATTATTTTGGGGGATTAAATGGATCTCATTTCATCATGTGCTTTACTAGAGTGACCAGTTATGACTAGAACTGGTTTTTTTTTAAAAAAAAGGACAGACTTTTGAATTTGGCTGGGAAACATAAGCCTGAATGTAATACTTACAGACAAAAAAGGGAAAAGCATGAACAGTAGCTCCAGTTTATGCATCCAGACCCTACCGTCTGTTGTCCCCCCAGAAGTTCAAAGGGACAGATCTCTGTCTTTCAGCATATGTTTTTTAATGTAGTTGATTTAATGCTTGTGAAATGTTAAATACAAACATACGAATTAAGGTATTTTAATTTGTCAGTTAAGATACACTACAAGTTTTTCCACCGTTTTTTCCCCACCACTATTTTTTAAGCCTGTGGTTGTTCAGTCTAATCAGCGTAGAGGCCACTGAAAGTAGCCGTATTGTAAGAAGCAGCTACAATACGGTTACAGTGGTAAAATGTCTTAGTCCCAATAATACTATTCACTGTTGTTACAATAAGTAGAATGACAAGACAGAGAACGTAAATAACTAGTTGTTGCTGGTAAACAAGTGTCAAGAGAGATCAGCATAGTCTGGTTCCTTTGTTCGATCACTGATAACACGCACGAAGGCCATTACAAAGTACTATGTATCTGCTTTCTTTTAAGGCATATGAATTAAGAAAATCTGTGGAACTGATGGTTAATTTGGGTCTGGATCCTACTACAGCTGAATTTCCCACACTGATGCTTATATGTATGAAACTTGCCTAGGCTACAGAGCTACTTATCAAAAGGTCTGTCCATACTGAATCAGTTCTTTCCCCACTGAGCTTCCAAATCCCAGTTAGCATCGTCTCCAGAGTGGAATGCAGAGGAACAAAAGCTGATTATCATTCAGCTATATCATGCTGCTGGGAAAAAAAAAAAGGACGAACACTATACTATGTGTAGCAAGAAGAGCACAAACCAGAAAATTAACTACGTCAATGTATTCAACATCAACAAAGCCTCAGCTGGAATACGGTGCCAGCACCATGTTTCAGGAACGATACAGACAGAACAGAACGGCCAGTGAAGGATGATGCAAGATCTAGAGAGCAATCTGTTAAAGACAGTTTGAAAGGATGGGAATTGTTTAATCTGGAAATGAGAAGACCTATAGAAACCTTTAAATACACAAAAGATAACTGGGGAAAAAAAAAAAGGTAAATAAACAGGCCAGCATCAGATGCTGAGGGAGGTTGTGGAGTCTCCATCACTGAAGGTTTCTGAAAACAGGTTAGACAAGCATCAATGAGGAATAATGTAGGGACAGCTGATCCTGTCGTGTGGCAAGCCAATAGACAAATGCTGTCCTGAAGAGCCTTCCTTCTATCCGGTTTTTAGTGACACTAGCACATGAACATTACCGTTCCTCTAAACCCCATAACTGGGCATATTGCCATGAGATGCCAGGATAGTCTTTGTGAGATCTGTCTGTCTCCTGGTTTTGTTCCTTTGTGCTTCTTGTTGCCATACAGACCACAGAAATGGAACAGCTGAACCTATCCCTTGGCTGTAGCAGGACTGAGTAACTCCTGACCCTGCTCAAAGCATGTATCTAGCTATGGATCCATTTATTGTCTTGTAGGTAGTTAGACATTTCTAAAGCAGCTGGGCTCCAGAACCAGGAATCAATGCGGATAGAGCTGGGGTGACTAAGCATTTATTAGAGGAAAAGGTTTTCGTGGCTATTAACGTTGTTCTGTTACCATACGTGAGTGATAGCTTTTCTGACTCATTAGGACAACTGCCGTTACGCAACAGTCTGAGTAAGCAAGCCACTTATTTTATAGGTGTTCTGGGTAGTAACACTACTAGAACAGATGAGTTCATCAGTATTTGGCTAGATGATAAAATAAGGGTAGAATTATTAATGTGGACTTGCTCCTGCAGCATTTGAAGGCAGGAGGGCTTCTTAAGAAATTGTACTCCTGTGTGCCTTCTGAGTGCATGATGAAGGAGAAGAGAGAGAACAGGAGTCCCCATAACCAGTGTATGGTGACAGTTGAAGAGAGGCTTCTCTTTTGGACAGGAGCCCTAAGGGCTGTCCTCTTCAGTTTAGGCATCTTTGGAGCTTACAGAAACTTCAGTGGGTATCGGCTAAGTAATTAAACCTCTCCTATCAGAAGAGGCACGCTTCCTTTTTTTCCTTTCACCCTGACTATGGAGGGACTTTGAGATGTGTGCAGAGCACTAAGCTGGGCTCCCACTTGGGGAAAGGTCTCTCAGGCCCTGTGCATTTAAGTAAGTAGGAGGAGAGTCTGTTTGTGGTACCAACTGAGAAATCTGCAAGAGCTGCACTTTAGCACATGGTTAAAGCAGAGCAGACCTTCAGCAGGTAAAAGGCTCTGCAGTCCTGCCCAAGACTGGGGAAAATAAGGGGAAATCCCTTGAATGCAATAGTGACAGCTAGTGAAAGGGCAGCAATCTCATGGTTATTAATTATTACCATATCCTCTGTTTAGCTGAAAAGATAAATTTATTTTGTGAACTGGTAAGAGTGTTTCTCTACTATCAGCTTTTCCCAGGCCTGCTTATTTGTGGAGTCATAATACAGTGCCAAGACGCACAGCAAGAATAACATGTGGAAGTAAGTAATCTGCAAAACAGCTTCGTGTTTGGATGATTACAAAGTCATGCTTTCTACCTGGCAGTGAATTTTGTGGTAGCTATTACTGAGTGAGCATTTCTGACACACTTGGCAATGCTGGTGTGCGTTGTGCTGAATCTCGCTGAAACTGCAGGGTGTACCAACTTGCCTTTGATCAAAGAAACAG
Organism: Nyctibius grandis; assembly: GCF_013368605.1. Classification (NCBI taxonomy): domain Eukaryota; kingdom Metazoa; phylum Chordata; class Aves; order Nyctibiiformes; family Nyctibiidae; genus Nyctibius; species Nyctibius grandis. The sequence goes on from NC_090695.1 coordinate 25,309,816, forward strand.
TTATACTTGATGGAACTGGCTGCTACACCCTACACACAAGCCCATAATACCAAAACCAAGGTATGTGCAAAATGTGTCGGTGGTGAATCCAACAGAAACTTCAGCAGCAAAGCTTAGAAAGCTTTTCTGCATTGAACACCGACTACACAACAACAGGAGCTGTGAGCAGAGAAAGAGAGCCCTGCTGTTCTCTACCTAATACCGTCAATCTTTGTGCAATTAAAATTTTTAGTATCATGAACAGAATTGCTGCAGTAAACATCCAGCTTCATCATTTGTGGCTTTCCAGACGAACTGCTCGCAACACTCAGTAGGGTCTTAGAATAAGCAGCAAATGTACTATATGCTGAAAGTTGGTTATAAAAACTGGGCTGTGATAACAAGCTGCCCTGGTCATGGTGCAAATGAAGCTGTCCTTACTATGCTCTAGTCAAAACATGTTACAATTATAGTAAATTCTTTTCCAATAAAACAAGCAAGAGTAAAAAACTCTCTAAGCAAACTCTTACACAAAGGACAGCAATGTTATTTGTCCCTACTTTTGTCCCAAAGCATTTGTTTGATGAGTTTAAAGAGCTACCACCACCTGCAAGGAACGTCACACATGGTATTTGAGCTTTGCTTATACAAGTGAGCTCCAGTTGGTTTTCCGTATGGTATTTGTTCCCAGTGAACTATATTGGAAGATCATCCTTAAAAATTTCTTACTTTTTTGCATGCAGTCTCATTGCTGCAGAATGTAACTCATGGTTTTCCAGAGAAGACCTGGTTTTAGTCTGTGGGTCTGGGTGTCCTTATCAGTGTCATTATGAAAAGCAATCAAGTCTAGTTATGGCTCATAAAACATCTGGTTTCTGTATTTGAGAAAGGAATACAGGAAATGCCTGCTTGCTGTCACAGTTACAGCAATGGATTAAAATACAACTCTGATAAGTGACTAATATGTACACATATAGACACACACATATACATGCTGGGCATGGGGCTGTCGGGGTGGGTTCCCATTTTGCATACGGTGCAGAGTGGCTGCACCTTGAGCGTCAGCAGCATTTGGTAAGATTGCTCTGTAACCCCACGTGGCTGCAGGTCCCAGGCCAGTGGGGAGGCTGTTCCAGTTCACTGAACCAAGGGGGATGCCACCCCCAGCTCTATGGTCCCACCCTCCTCACATAGTTCCTTCCCCCTCCTCCCCCATTGTAAGATCTGATGCAGGTTGTTCCTGTTAGAAGAGGTGTAAACCTGAGCTGTTTGTACATTGCTCTCACAGGAAGACAGAATGATGAAGGAATGATGGAGGCAGCTAGGCTTTTTTCTTAGGCACCATGACCAAGAGAGGTTGTTCCTCAGTCAAAGTCAAGTCCTGAATTAGCCTATCTATCTGAGGTCACTCACATCAGCAAAACCAGATGATTTTAGGCAGAGGAAGCTCATTTGCTGTCTTCTTAAGCTAACTCCTTTTTCGTCTCACCAGAGGTGGCTAAATCTTAATGAAGGCTTGTAAAACGCAAGAGCTGTGCCTGGTTTGTGGCACAGGAAAGGCTGGCATCTGCCTATTAATAGGGGCAGCAAAAAATACGTGAGGCACAGGCTTTCTTGCTGCGCATCCCAGAGCTCGTACATGGCTGCACGCGAGAGTCCAGATTGTGACTGAGAGCTTTAGCCATGGGGATGGAGGAAGGTGGAGGCTGCCTTCACCCTGCCTGCCCCTCTTCTTCCTGCTCAGTCTGGGTGTGCGACATGTGCCCGTGAGCGTTGGGCGATTGAAGGGCCAGGACAGCCAAGCCACAGTTGCAGAGGGACTTGTTGCCACCCCAGCTGTCCCCAGGGACCTGGGGGCTGCTTGTTGCCACCTGAGCTTGGGGAGGTCATGCTGGGCTGGGTACACGAAGCTCTCAATGTAGCTGCAAATTGTCTGCCTGCTCTGCTGTGAGGCATCTCACTGGTTTTGCAAGAATAGTTTTGCCTTTCTTTAATGGTTTTGAAAATCATGACAATTAAAGAAAATTTAAAATCCTATTTAGATTCCAGAATCACTATCCAGCCACTACAGGTACCTCTCTCCCTCGAGCACCTGGCTAAGCATGCAAAAGTTTAAAAAATGACACTGTTAATATCTTTGTAGAGTTTCCCATATATTCATAAAAGATCTGTAACCCTCATCTCCGGGCAATGCTTCTACAGACCGCAGTTTACCTCTAGTGTCAAAAAATAGCTCTGAATGGAGAAGTTGCTTCTCCTTGGTGCTGCTCTAAGCTCAGTTTGGTTTTTATGTGCTAGTCCTGAGGGAGGAAGTGAGGAAAGAAAAAAAAAATAAAGCATCTTGGTTCAGTAGAGTACAAACATGAGATACCAGGGTCAAGCAAAGCTAAAACATTTTGCTCAAAATAGCAATAGCTCTTGATGACTGATTTTCAAGTTACGAAATATTTTCACTGCTTTAATAGAACATGTCAGTAGTGGTACAGAGTCTTCTGCACTACTGATCTTAGTTTAGAAACTAAAAGATAAGAAAATACAACCCTGGAAATCTACTCAGAATGGCTTAAAGTACCCCAAAAATTGTCTTTTTTTTTTTTTTCTCCTATCACAATGTATCAGTTGGGCTAAAGAAAGCCTGTCTTTTAAACAGTCTTAACATTTTAAATGTAATTTTGAAATAATTTTCAGCAATAAAACTCAGTATCTCTGATGCAGAGATATAAAAGGCTTAGAAATATTTTAATTTAACCATTTAATGAAAAATGTCCATATAGTTCACAGCAAATTTACAAGTATATTTCATCTAGTGAGTGAAGTGCAGTAAGTCCCTCCTTTCAAAAATCTTTACTAAAGATAATATGCAAATAAAAATAGGAAAAAAATGTTAAAGTAAGAGATCTAAGCTGAATTTCAGAGATTCTGCAAATATAATTTTCAGTGGTAGTAGTACTATTTTCTTGGTCACCCCTAGCTTGTGTTAGAGTGATAGAAAGCAGAAATCTTCAGCATGTTTTTCATTTCCTTGGACATTAAAGCTGTGATAACTAACTAGATGTATTCTAGTATTCTCAAAGAATATAGATGTATTCTATATTCTTTGCTAGGCAGAATTGCATGTACCTCAGATTCAGCAAAGGTGGAAACAAAAAAAGTGTGAAAATAAATTGAAAGAAATTCTACAAGTGGCACTGATATAGAGGTTTATTCTTCATGTGACCTATAGGAAAAGCATACAATAAAAATATTCTTGGAATTATTCTGAAGGAGGGAGATTTATTAGCACTTAAACAAGCGATAAAATAATGTGAAAGTTTGGGTAGGAAAGTTTTCTCCCTCCCTCTCTCTGTTCTTCCTCATCCGGGACAGAGTTCACAGTCCTACGTTCTTTAGGCAGATGTAAAACTTTATCCGCATACATGCTATGCAATTATTCTGGTTATGCTGGCTGACCTGATTTTTGAACTTCACAAATTTCTCGCGTTTTATGGTTCCTGGAAAACATGTCAGATGTGAGTGGTATTACTTTACAAATCCGCAAGTTTACTGCAGGCAAGAACACATCTTCTTCTATTTGCCTTTGCAACCGTATTGATGAGCAATGAAAGACTGGAGTAGGCAGTAAAAATCGTTTGTTGTAAAAGAGAAGAGAGAAGAGGAAAAATCACAGGAGTGACCATATCCGAAAAGAAACATTTTAATCAGTGTGTTAAGTTGTAATGAGTAAAGACTAACTAGTTGAGAGTAAAACCCCTGTGATTTGAAAGTAGATCCCCAAGGCAGCTTGCTGTGTAAATGGTGAGGAGGACTGTGTGGGATATTGTCTTGGACAAGAAACAGTCAGTGTTCAGGGAGGCTTCAGTAAACAGGACATTCTAGTAGCAGGTGGCAGTCACAAAATGCACCCTCTGGAGCTGGACGCCTGTTTCCAATAAAGTGCTGTTCTGTGGGAAAGGAAGCAGACTCCCGCAGCATGTGTTCGGCAGCATCATTTCCTGTCAGTGGTACCTCTGGCTTCTGAACCACCGTATCCCCTTCTAGCGGGTACACAGGGTCCAAGAGAGGCTCCACACCTGCTGGAGTATAAACAGTAGATGGACTTCAGTGTCTGGCTGAAATTCAGTTTTAGGATCCTAACCTGCTTCCCATATTGCTGATGGTGATTGCTCTTTCCTGTTATGAGCCAAAAAATTGAATTAAACATATAGCTGAAAAAAAGAGAATACTGTAAGGAGCCAATAGCGATAAAATATTTATAGATAATCTGGCTCTCAAAGTCTATTAAACTATTTTCCTTTTCTGTGTTCAGGCTTCTGAGGGAAGAAGCAGTGTCCTACCTGCCATCTCTAGCTGAGTCGAAGGGAGAAACCTGGCAAGCCAGTGTGAGTGGGCTGTGACCCCCGTGGGAGGATGAGGTGGGAGATCCCCGTGCCCAGGTACTGTGGCACCGCCCTCACTGTTGCCTGGGCACATGCTGCCCCATCCACAAGGATGAAAAAATACACGCGAGAACTTCCTAAGGATTGCTGCCTCTATTATGTAATAGTGCAGCATAAAAAAAAAACCCAGAGACACCAAATTCCTAACACAAACCCCCAAACTGATCAAACAAAGGCAAGGTCAGTGACTTTCCCAGGATTACTACAGAATGAAGATGAATTTGACTCAATGACGTCACTCATTTTTATTTTGGTGAGGGAACATCAAGCCAGATTTTCATTGTATGTTGACTTTATCAGCTCTGACCTTGGTAGCGTTACATCACTGTGTGCAATGCATTCGCGCTTAGTGCCATGCTTTAAATGTCAGGCTTTGCTTCTGAGGAGAGAGGCTTGTTTGTGGTGCTACAGGCACCACTATTGTAAGGTTGGTAGCACAAAGATGAGAAAAATTACTCCCCAAAACTTTGCTGAACCTTTTTACAGGTTCTGTTTAAAATAAAGTCACCCACTTTTCCAACACAATTGCAATACTTTTTTCACCTTTCCAAATCCACGTGTTTGTTTAGAAGGCTAATCAGTATTTCGCAGTTCAGCGTGATGTTCAGATCTGGTTCCTAATGGTCTCCTCCCCAACAAGCCAAATTACATTAGCCATACCTAGTTATTTTAATGCTCTCTAGTGCTGACTTGGATTATAGCATGTTAGTTGTTGAGCTTCTCCAGCTGTATTAGCTATCACTAAACTATTTCTATAGCACTTGCAGAATGCAAAATGCCATGAAAAAGCACTTATGCGGGTCATTAACTTTAAACATGTGAGAGGTCTCATTCATTTTTTAATTTGCTCAGCATCTTGCAAGATCAAACTGTGATCAGATCAAAAAAGATGAAAATAATCAATAAAAAAGGCCTTACCCAGGTATTTACTTAATATTGCGCCTGGCACGCCAGGTCCTCCTCCAGCACTTGAAGAGCACTGGTGCGAAGCCATAGCTTGTGATCTACTAGCTGGCTCGTACTCTCCATTTCTGGATCCCATCTCAAGTAGGGAGAGATCCAGTGTCCTGATCCAGTTCGCCTGATGCAAAACATCATTAACGCACTTTTCAGCCATGCTCACATTTCTGTCCAGGATCCAACTAAATAGGGAAACAGAGCTAACAGCCAGCAGATTATACTTTGTCTGCAGTCAAGCTGCAGGGAGCAGGTTGTAAGGCAGATGCATGCTTGGCATTAACCGATAAAATGCTTCTAGTGTGAATGCACCAATCCCTGGAAAAACCTTGCCACGCTAAATTAAGCAAACCTTCCACTGCGAAATAAGTTATACCAATGACTGCTGCTATATGAGGTGTTTTGCCAACAGAAACCACGCTGATTAGAAACCTTGCCCCTGCCAACATTGCCACAACACAAAGCTGGCATATCTGGAACATTAGCAAGCTTTCTTATGCATGTTTAGTGCTTGACACCTCCTCAACTCCAAATGTTATTTGGCACAAGTTTGTTAGGTTTCTTCACACAGAAAATTACGCAGCTTAACCCTGACATTATGAAAAAGAAGAATGAGGAGGAGAAGGTATGGGTGAAACTGCATGTAACATCAATGGGTTTCGTTTCTTTTGGTCAGATTTTTGCTCTTTCCCCTTCCCCCTGAAACAAGCCATTCATGTTCTTCCCAGCTAGCAGTGCAAGGGTGCATTAAGCATGAAGAGATGGTTAGCTTTTCCTGTTTGGTTAAGCATGTCGGTCTAAATTGCAGTACTTATCTGGTTCAGTTTCCTCAAAAGAGTACCACATTGTGCTTTGCTGCACGGCCACGCTCAGCTGTGATAACCTGTTTTGCAAATGCTGTTTGTGCCTTCGTTTGGCTCCATAACCTGCTGCTGCTTGAGCAGGTCCTGCCCTTCTTCTTGCCATCAAATACAGCAGCAAAATCAGACACTGATGACTGTAGCACGTTCCAACTAACCGGTTGCACTGAAATGCCAAATTCAGTAAGAGTTGAGCTGCCATTGCCTTGGTATGAGGCTCCTCCAGTAACATAGCAGTTTGCTTATTTTTGCAATCCAATCAGGCTGAAGCCTTAACAAAATACAAACAGAAAGCATTGGTGTGACACTAGCTGTGGGAGCTGAAAAGAAGCAATAACTTCATTTGCTATGAAAAGGTGATATCTGATATATGTTTTAGCAAGTATTATGCTGTGTGAAATTGACTTAATCACCGCTCCATATGTAGCAGAAATATGCATTTGCAGGCTAGCAAGAAGCTTGCTAGAAGCGCTTGCAGAGCATCAATATGAGTAGGATGCCTATGCATGTGTTATTGAATTGTTTGGGTTGGAAGGGACCTTTAAAGGTCATGTAGTCCAACATCCCTGCAATGAGCAGGAACATTTTCCACTAGACCAGGTTGCTCAAAGCCCCATCCAACCTGACCTTGAACAATTCCAGGCATGGGGCATCCACAGCTTCTCTGGGCAATCTGTTCCAGTGTCTCACCACCCTCATCGTAAAAAAATTGTTCCTTATATCTCATCTAAACCTACCCTCTTTCAGTTCAAAATCATTACCCCTTGTCCTGTCACTGCAGGCCCTGGTAAAAACTCTCCCTCTGTCTTTCTTATAAGCCCCCTTTAAGTACTGAAAAGCCGCAATAAGGTGTCCTCGGACCCTTCTCCTCTCTAGGCTGAACAACCCCCACCTCTCTCAGCCTGTCCTCACAGGCGAGGTGCTCCAGCCCTCTGATCATCTTTGTGGCTCTTCTCTGGACTTGATTCAGAGTCCAGAAGGTCCATGTCCTTCTTATCTTGGGGGCGCCAGAGCTGGATGCAGTACTTCAGGTGAGGTCTGATGAGAGCGGAGCAGAGGGGCAGAATCCCCTCCCTCGACCTGCTGGCCACGCTGCTTTTGATATAGCCCAGGATACAGTTGGCTTTCTGGGCTGTGAGCGCACATTGCCAGTTCATGTTCGCCTTTTCATCCACCAGTACCCACAAGTCCTGCTCCGCAGGGCTGCTCTCAGTCCCTTCATCCCCCAACCGTATTGATACTGGGGGTTGCCCCAACCCACATGCAGGACCTTGCACTTGGCCTCGTTGAACTTCATGAGGTTCACATGGGCCCACTCCTCAAGCCTGTCAAGTGTTGTGTTTTCAAACACACTTAGGCAACATAAAAATACTTTCCAAAGGCAACTTCAGCACTTTAGCCATTTGCCAAGAAGTCAGGAAGTCTACTTAGGTTTGTGAGTCCTTTTTATTTAAGGGTTCTGTGCTGTGACTGCCTTTCCTGTTTTTCTTTTTTTCATTTGCGTGCAAGCCAGAATCATCAGCAAACCCAGCTTCAGCAGTGTGCATGGCAGAGCTGGGATCCTGATTTACAAACTTGCATAAAATCTTTTTTAGTCGCTCTTATTCAGGATCTTTGTTGATGCTCTTAGCCATGAGGATAAACAGTTGCGTTCACCCCTCTCATTTTTTCACCCTACAAGGCAGGAAGAAGACGCTCATTTGCAAATGTTCTTGTGCACACAGAGGTTACAACTGAAACTGCCCAATCACAGAGCAGAATGAAGTAAATAATCGCTATGGTTGCCGAGCTGTTTTCCACGTACATTTACTTCCATCCTAGCATGTAATACCAAAGCAGACTAGATGGCCTCTTTTGGCTACCTAAAAATAAACCACTATCGTGAAACAAAATATCATGACATTGAAACAAATCCCACCTATGTAACATTATCTAAAAAAGCAGTTCCCCAGACTGTAACTACTGGAAGCACAGAGGTAATTTTTTCTGCCAGCAAGAAGTGGATAGATGATGGTAGAGCTGTGGATGTGGTCTATCTTGATTTCAGTAAAGCGTTTGACACAGTCTCCCACAGCATCCTCGCAGCTAAACTGAGGAAGTGTGGTCTGGATGATCGGGTAGTGAGGTGGATTGTGAACTGGCTGAAGGAAAGAAGCCAGAGAGAGGTGGTCAATGGGACAGAGTCCAGTTGGAGGCCTGTGTCTAGCGGAGTCCCACAAGGGTCGGTACTGGGACCAGTACTATTCAATATATTCATTAATGACTTGGATGATGGAATAGAGTGCACTGTCAGCAAGTTCGCTGATGACACCAAACTGGGAGGAGTGGCTGACACACCGGAAGGCTGTGCTGCCATTCAGAGGGACCTAGACAGGCTGGAGAGTTGGGCAGGGAGAAATTTAATGAAATATAACAAGGGCAAGTGTAGAGTCCTGCATCTGGGCAAGAACAACCTCATGTATGAGTACAAGTTGGGGACAGACCTGTGGGAGAGCGGCGTAGGGGAAAGGGACCTGGGGGTCCTAGTGGACAGCAGGATGACCATGAGCCAGCAATGTGCCCCTGTGGCCAAGAAGGCCAATGGCATCCTGGGGTGTATTAGAAGGGGTGTGGTTAGCAGGTCAAGAGAGGTTCTCCTCCCCCTCTACTCTGCCCTGGTGAGTCCGCATCTGGAATATTGTGTCCAGTTCTGTGCCCCTCAGTTCAAGAAGGACAGGGAACTGCTAGAGAGAGTCCAGCGCAGAGCCACGAAGATGATTAAGGGGGTGGAACATCTCCCTTATGAGGAGAGGCTGAGGGAGCTGGGTCTCTTTAGCTTAGAGAAGAGGAGACTGAGGGGTGACCTCAGTAATGTTTATAAATATGTAAAGGGCAAGTGTCATGAGGATGGAGCCAGGCTCTTCTCAGTGACATCCTTTGACAGGACAAGGGGCAACAGGTGCAAGCTGGAACACAGGAGGTTCCACATAAATATGAGGAAAAACTTCTTTACAGTGAGGGTAACCAAACACTGGAACAGGCTGCCCAGAGAGGTTGTGGAGTCTCCTTCTCTGGAGACATTCAAAACCCGCCTGGACGCGTTCCTGTGTGATATGATCTAGGCAATCCTGCTCCGGCAGGGGGATTGGACTAGATGATCTTTCGAGGTCCCTTCCAATCCCTAACATTCTGTGATTCTGTGATTCTGTGAAGTGGATGTTGATTGTTTTAAGATGCATTTGGATTTTGCTGAAAACCAAAACCACCCCTAATATATTAAACAAAATGCGAATGTAAATGAATATATCTCATAAACATTTGTGGGGTTTTAGCCTTACAAACTACATATACATATATTTTTAGCACTCATGTACTTAGAAAGTGGCAAATACTTCAGAACAAAAATCTAGAGAGACCCTGGTAATGCCATACTTAATTATGCTTAAGTCCATTAAGGAACAGACACAAACTGACAAGAGATCATGGTTAGAAAGAAGTTTCTCACTGTCACACTGTATGCAGAAAGATTAGGTTTCTTATCACTTGTGCTAGACTGAAGACAGCTTTTATCCATTGCTATACTTCTTTGCAGATTCCTATGGCAAATCCTACATTAACCAAATTCCTACTTAATTTGATTTCCATTTTCATGTACAGTCCTATTACCTACACGCTCATTTCTAAAACTCAGTTCCTGTTACTTGGCTTTAGTGTCCCTTGTAAAGTAAAAGAATGCTACACAGAATAAAGTTAGCTATTGGGCTCTACACCACAGCAATTTTAGTAGATGTGGACACAATGTAAAATATAAAAGCCATCCAGACTTGGCAGGGATGAAGGATATTTCCAAGTCCTAAACACGTTTGCAAACTGCATAGCAAGATGATGAGCATGGCTTTTTCAGTATATTTTCTGGAAAGGCATTCAACATTGATTTATTGTGAAATAAAATTTCACAATTTTTTTGTGAAATTGTGAAAAATACCACATTCCTAACCAAGACGCCTAGTGTACACTAATGGTAGGAACACCAAAAGAAAAGCTTCTAGCTGTGGAGAATTATCTCCCCTGACACATTGCACCAATCAATAGCTGGTTTTCAACTGGTCACATTCCTAAAAGCCTACAGACTGTTTTGATGTGGAATACATAAAAAAATGTAAAATAAACAGTTTTAGTGTCCAAGATGCAAAATAATTCTAAGAAAATGAAGTTTATAGACAATTCCAGAAATAATTACAAATATGAAAAAAAAAAGCCTGGAAAGATATTTTCACTTTCTTAAGGAAGTACTGGATAGATGAAGTGGTTCCACAAGTAAGAATTCAACCAATCTGATATAGTTTGAAATCTTAAAATGGGATTTCATAAAACCCCTGCAATAAACTGAACTAAAAATGCAAAGGCTTTGTCTGAAAAAAGTTTATTTGAAAAACAGTCAACAACTATTATTAAGAATTACTTTTCCTCTCTACATTAACCTATTTACATATACTATATATATATACACACATATGCAGAGTTATAATTTGAATTGTGCATTACAATAGTGAATCCATAGAACTATGTATTGTACAACAACTTAGTTTAAGGTTTTGCATTTCTTGGAGTCATTTTTTTTTGTCTGAAATTGTCTACAAATTAAGCATGTGTAAGACACATTATCTCAATGCATTGCTAATAATTTCCTGTAGACACTGTTATTCACATTAGTAGAGCACGTAGCTCTTCTACTAGTGGTAGACATTGACTGGCCACTGCTGTTACTACTGTTAGGATCGAAAGTCTTTTTGCAATTGAAGAGACTGAAAAGTTGTCTCTGATACTGAGAAGAAGCATAGTAGTAAATAAAGGGGTCAATGCAACAGCTAAAGCTGCTGATGCAAACACAGAGTAGATAGGCAAAGTAGAGATACTCTAAGCTGTTGTCGTAAGAAAAATGGACATAATGAATTAATAAGAGGACATTTGTTGGTCCAAAGCAAATAACAAAAACGGAAAAAACAGCCACACACAAGAGCAAGGCACGCGTCTTCTTATTTTGTTTTGCAACAATGGTAGAAGAACTAAGACATCGAATGATACACACATAACAGACAGTAGAAATTATAAATGGCACTACAAAAAACACAGAAGAGAAGATGGAGAAGAATTGGAGGTAATAGCCGTGAAGTTCAGATTCCCTTAGCACATCGTGGCAAGTAGTTATATTTAAATAGGGTATTTCCATTGTTTGCTCTCTGATGAGAAAAGGTATAACCCCAGTTATTGATACAAGCCATATTATGAAACAAATCATTGAGGCACGTGTTAATGTACGCCAACCAAGAGACTGCATGGGGTATACCACTGCTAAGAAGCGATCAAAGCTTATGCTCGTCATAAGCATTATTGAACAGTACATGTTGCAGTAGAAGGCAGCAGTGATGAAACGGCACATTTGAGGTCCAAAAGCCCAGTCGTTTCCAGAAAAGTAATAAGCAATCTTAAAAGGAAGCACGCTTACAAACAGGACATCTGCAAGGGCCAAATTCAGCATGTATACTACAGCTGGCTTTTTGATTTTCATTTTTTTCAGAAACACAAGTATCGCTGTAATGTTCAGAGGGAGACTCAGCACAAGCACTAAGGTGTAAACTGAAGGAACAAAACGCGTCAACCATGGACTAGTGAGGTATCTTGCTGCCTGCACTGACACTGGTCGTTGTTCATGTAGGAATGATCCCGTCTGATTGGTGGCTCCTGATCCAACTTCCAAGTCATTTTCAGTATCACCTTCAGTAGGTATGAGGTCATCCTCGTGACTTTTAGAAGAGAATACAAAACTTCTGATCCGTGGTATGCTGCTGTTATATGGGGAAGCTGAAAAATAAGAAAGTATTAAGATTAATAAGCAAATACGCACTTGCTACGGGGAAGCGAAAACACCTTTCAAAAAGGAAAGCTAACATCACATTAGCAACACAGAATAACAAGGTTAATTCCTGACTCAAAGAGCAGACTGCCCACAGATGTTAGTCCAGCCCTTTTTATTTCAGCTCCTGTTACAAGTTTGGGTAAGATGTCCTCCTTTGTCTCCTATCTCTTAGCTTGGAAGCTTTTTGTGGTAGGGACTCTTATTTGTGCTTAAGGATCCAATCTCATCTATGTCCTCTTTCGGCTACTTTAACACAAATACAACAGTAAATTTCCACTCTTGAACTGTCTTTGCCAGACCCTTCACAGAGTTTGTAAGAAATGAGGTGCTGGGAAAATACGAGCATTCATACACAAAATTACCATTAGAAGTACTCATCACCAAAAATAACAAAAAGTTAAAGTACAATTAAAACATCAAGTTACTGAAATATTTCCGCGTGCTGTGCAGACATCTTACTCAACCCAACAGCCCCCATCAAGACAGATGGCAGAATTCTGCATGCGGCTTTCAAGGCGGATGTGGATCAACCTTTTGCTTAAATCAGGCAGGTAGCCACAGATCGCATTGAAACACTTCTCCACTTCTACTTATCCTACCTCACAGCTTGCATTATCAGGGACAGCATGTGTCCAGTGTGCCCTTGGGGCACTTCTGAAACCTGCCACTAGTGTTCCCTCTACAGCTGGGTCTTCTACAGCATGGCTCAGTGGCTGTGAATGAGAAGTGGTGGGACAGGGTAGCTCTGCTTTTTAAATGTAGCTGTAACTAGTTAGGAATTTAGTGTTACAAAGTGTCGAATGCGTGGTATGGGTTTATTTATGTAAAAAAAAAACAAAGAAAAATCAAAACAGCAACTTTAGACATTATTTCAGAAAAGTTTTTGTATGGAGACTTATTTTGGAAGACTCATTTTCAGCTTCAGCTTAATCTAGTTAGGCGTAGGATAATTCAAACATATTAATGGGTAGACAGAAGTGAGGGAGTTACTGCTACTTAAGTAATCTGTTTAGCTGTGCAACTGACCCTTTGTTGAATCCTAGACAATTAAGGTAAAAATGAAGGCGTGTTAGCTTAAATCAGTGAGCTGAAAGTAAATATGCATGATTCACTCGTCTAAGATGCTACTTGTTAGAAGCAATTATTTGTTCTACAGTAATTCAAACCATTTTTTTATGCAGATGAGAACAAAAGCATGTGAAGGAGGAAGATGGCAGAGAGAGGTGGCTGCAGCTTTAAGCAGGCAGTTACCTCCTTTGTGCACAGGCTGTGCGAGAAGGGCCCTGCCTAGCTTCAATTTTGGTGAAATTCAGACTTGAATATGGTGGGAGATCAGAGGAGCGGTAGGGAAATTTGGGCATTTTTTAAAGCTGCTGTGCTGTATTTATCATGCTGTGTCACAGCAGCATTCTGGGGGCAGAGGGGACAAAAGAGGGGAAGTGTCTGAGATAATGGTTTTTGTATGCAAAGTGACTAGATTGCAACCTCTACAGGCCAGAAAAAAAGATGCTGGGTGAGAATTTCAGCCTGGGAGCTTGTTGCATAGATTGCAGTAGGAAAAATTTAGCACTTCTGCTGAAACACACATGCACAGAAGTATGTGAGAATCAGTGTTTGCACAGAAGGGCACTACATCAACTTATACAAGGGTGTATTCTGCCGTCTAAGAGAATACTAACAAAGGGCAAAACTGTAGATCCTTAATCTTTAACCTTACTTTAAAAGTCTAGTCCAAGCAGTTGGATGGCTCAAGGAGTCGGCTCCTAGTTCAGCAGTTCATATGCAGCACAAGTTATATTTAACACCTCTAACTTCAGCCTGTGGCTGACAATAAATACTTAGGTGATTTCCAGTACTCAATGATCACTGCAGTAGAAATTTGTCACAACTGACACCATTGGTATTCATCTCTTTTGGGAGGATTGTAATTATACTTGAATTAAAAAAAACCTAATTTCTCATGCCCAGAGGCTTGTCTCCATAGTAAAGACATCAGTATGAGTGACGAAAAATCTTCAGCAGTATCTCTGGAATCTCCAGTACATACAAGTTTTATGAATTCAAGACTTTGAATGCTGTGAATATGTATTTCTTCCACTGACATTTCTAAAATAGAAAATTTCTGAAACAGAAGACAATGATGATCCTAGTCCCCAAAGGTCTACATGTCCTTCTTGGTTTCTTCACCACTGCAGAGCAGTGTGGAGAACCAAATGTAGAGGTGACATGGTTTCATGCGAGGAAGGCATGATGAAAGGGAGGGTAAACCTGTGTCTGGAGTCAGGAACTGTATTGCCAAGATGACCTCTGCATGATGTGGTAACTGAGGTGCTTCCAGCAAGCACATCTCTCATCACAGTTTCCCTGAACTTTGAAGGGCTTCGTCTGCGCTGCCTCACCTGAAGCAGCAGTGCTGCAGTGCCTCACTTTTTGAGGACTAGCAAGCAAACCAGTCAGGGCCACCGACCCTTAATGACTGAGGTTAAGTCACTTACTGTGGAAGCCCATGGTGGTAACCTGACCCACTTCTTGTCAGTGACTCCTAACTTAGAATCAGTATGAAAATATGCTAAAGGAAAAAAATTGTGATTGGGCCAGTTACTTTTTATCCACTACTGACCTTTGCCTTAGCTATTGCTTATAGTTACTTGAACATTGCTAATAATTTTAATTATATACTGAATTCTTGGAGCTAACTTATTTACAGCTTTCTTAGATGAAAGGATTTAGAGTCTGCATTACTCCATTATCAAACTTGTCTAAAAGTAGAATCCTATTACAACAATTCAGGGCAAAACCATTTCATAAATAATTTTAGTTTAGCTAAAATTCTCTGGAATAATACTTCAACTTGGTGAAAACTATGTGTTCTTTGTATAAGCAAAGACTTTGTAAATTCAGAGTTGAACTCAGCCTTGATGCTGTTAACAACACCTCCACGCTGTGTCCTGTGCTCAGTCCATGCCTCCACCTTGAACTTAGATGACATGAGGTACTACGTGAAAACTAGCTCTATGGAAAAATGCAATGAGACCTCAAACTTGCTATTGCTTTGCCACTTGATAATATAAAGAGTGGGAATTTAAACTTTCTTGATGAAATTCAATTTAATTTTAATTTAAAAGATTGATAGCCACATATCAGTTCTTTTCCTTTGCAAAGCTGCTTGTATGTTTGTATGACACAGCATCTGTGTATTATTAGAAAAATAGTGCACTTCATGCTTTCTGAAACAGAAAGGAAGATAGTTACTGCCCTGAGGTTCTGGATTCCTTTTGTGTCAGTGTTTATCTGAAAAAGCTAATGATCAGAGATTTATACACAGAGGGAAGAGGACGAAATGATGTCATATTATTTCAAAAGATCTTAAGGAACCTTGACAATAAACATAAAGGTCAGTAATGGGAAACAGGCTTTACCTATACACGGGGATAGTACAAGACAGCCAATACAGTACCTCTACAGAAAAGATTTTAAAACTACTCTTCCATAGCTTCAGCTATACCATAATCTGTCAGATGTTCCTTTCTAGCTGTTTTAAAGCTGTAGATAACATTTGTCTAAAACATATTTCACTACAGCTTAAGTAACTTTTAGTAATACAAATAATCTGTTAGGAAAACAGAGGTAAAGCTTGTATAATGATCATAAATGTTCAACCAGTCATCCTATTTTTGCTAAGCTGTCATCCAATCCTTTTGGAAGAGGTCAAACCTGGTGGATTACTATTTTTATGACAAATAGTATTTTCATTGCTGGTATGACAGAGTTCACAGCTATATCAAAGTACTTGTAAAATATAAATAGGTATGAAAGAACAGGACTAAGACACTGAGAACAAAGAAATAGCAAGATAAAGCATTGAGGTTTTATCCTCATCGAGTGCAGTCAGGACACTGAACAATATACATAGAGTCTTTTCTTTGCTTCCAATAAGGACTTTGAAAGGCAAAAATTATGTAGAATCAGTACGATACTCAAACTGCCTGAAGTTTTCTTTTAGTGCCTGTGGTCTTTGCACTGATTCTCCAACAAGGACATAGAGAAATGATGTAGAAAGCTCAGTAAATTTGGGATTATTTGATTTAGAAATCCATACTGTGCTGTTTTCCATCAAGTACTACATATTGTTGGTCTCACGATCAGCATATGCATATTCTGCTTACCCTGAAAAACACTGCTTTTTTTTTACACAGAGCTATTTTATAATTTCCTGTCTACTTTCATATGCAAGGGGCTACTGCACATACAGTTCTGCGCAAAGAGAAGTAGAGAGCAAAAAATGTAATGGCTTCAACCAATCTTAAAAAGCACTCTTGAGCTCTGAAAGAAAACGTCAAAGTATTTCTGTAGACCTATACATCTGGAAAGGATGTTACAAACCAGTAATGTTCATGTCCCAAGGGATATCTTTGTGAGGCAGAAAACTAAAGAATACGTTCCTACTCAAGCCAATTAAATATGTTTTCTATGTGCTGCTGGACAACAATTAATACCAATTTCTGCGCATTACTGATGACAGCTGCACTCATACCACTGGCTTATAACAAAAAGTCAGTTTCTCTTATCTCACCTTTGTATAATTGTCAGTGTTAAGCATCTAGAACCTAAATTACTCAGTGGCCCCATAAAGCAGGTACTCACAGGCAGAATGCGAAGTGCATGCCAGACACGTTATATAAACAAGGTAAGACACAATCTTGTAGGACAGATGACAACTATTCGCTTTTGTAAAAATAAACACCGTATTGTCTTTAAAAAATCTTCCTTAGCCCACATCTGTTTATACAGAATTCATTATTGTATTACACGAGTGATGTCATAACAATTTTAACACATTTTACTAAATCATTGTTTTCTTGCAACCAGATGTCTACTCCTTTTTGCTTTCCTTTCTCAATCTCTTTCACCACAGGTGCTGGCTTCAAGCAATGATAACATCTCTTTATCCAGCTATCAGTGTCCCAACACAGGGAAGTCCAGGCAGGTTCAGACCTCGGCCAGCCACCTTGGCAGCACCTGGTCGGCTAATCTGCAAACGCCTAGCGCCAACCCACTGCCAAGCCATTGCCTTTTCACCTGCTCACAGGACCAGCGCTGGTCAGTAACGTAGTAACTGTAGATATTGAAGGACCAAGGGAAAAGCAGGGGAGAAGCTGCAGGTGCATAGGCAGAGCAGACCTAGGGATACAGCAGTGCATGGGCGATGGGAATTAAATACATTGTGGTGGACATAGGGAAGGTTATCCGGGACAGTGGGGAACTTACATATTACAGTGGGAGTGAGCATAAGAAGAGCAGAAGACATGTTCAGATGGCCAGGCTTTATTAGTTCTACTGTGCATGAAGTAACTTGAATTTTTCTTTTCCTAGTGATGTAATACAGTAACTATTTCAACCATTGTTTCCTAAGGAAGCAGCAAATAAATAGTGTAATTCAGGGTGTTCTTTAATGAAGACTGTAATTGCAAAAGGCAGGAAAACAAGTCTGAAAGTTTCCATAAACTGGAAGAATAGCACCCAACAGTACAATCTTTTTTCTAGCATTCACATATATAGTTTGGCTTTTACAGCGCCCCCACTTTTTTTTGTAAGGATATTTTCCTTAGAATTCCAATATGAACATGATTGTGATCTCTTTGTTCCACTTGCCCTTGTGCCAAAAAGTTGCTTAGCCAAAATTATTTGCCTTCTCTGATACTTCCCTCCCAGCATAATTACAAACACTAGCTCTGTGCCCTTTCAGCCTTCATTTTAGTCACCAAAGTATGCCACGCTCTACAATTTCCCCTTAGCTGTTCCTCTAATTAGCCCTTTTCTGTATATAGAGCTTGAAATGAGTCTTCCCAGCAGGCATCTCATGAGGCTAAGTTATTTGTAGAGCAGCACTAGGATCACTATGTGATTGAAAGAAATGTTAAGCTGAATTTTACAGAAAAAGATGTTGCTGATCTCTAAATGCATAATGTCGCCCTTTGTACTGTTGTATCTCTCCCCAAAACTGGGAGGTTACATGCATGCATGTCTTCTCTTACCTTCTTTCTCTCAGCATCTGCACTGACCGACAAGCTTTGAGCTAGATGGATGCATGGTCTCACCAGTTACAGCACCGATGTTGCAATTAGTGCTATTTCTAATTGAATAAACATGAAGGTCATCTACTTGGGGCGGATATTCTGAACTATCTTGTTTTGGCAGATCTTCCAAACTTCGCATTACGTACAATTCAGCCAGCACTCTATCTTCTGAAGTTGTTAACAAAAGGCAATGCCAGCTTTTTTAAGGAAGTCCACCAGCACATCTTGCCAGCCTGGTCACTTCCTTCCATCATACCTTGCTATTGCCCAGCCGCCTCCTTAGCCATGGGACAACTGTAAACCATTCTTCACCATCAATAACCTTACCTGTGGCATAGCATCTTTCTCATATTTATGCATTTCAGATCCATGACATTTCCTTTACTCAAGAAAATGGTTCTCAAGAAGCATCTGTCTGACGTTGCTTTACCCCAGCTGTGTGTTTCAGCCTGTTCTCTTTCCGCTGCTATGAGAACAAACCCGAGCAGCGTTTTACAACGCCAAAGAAAACTCGATCCTAAACTCCAATTAAAACTTCAAAGCGGGAGACCCTTGACCCGGCTCCGCGCGCGCCAACGCCGCCGTGTGCCAGAGCATGTTTCCTCCAGCGTCCCCCGGCGAGGCGCCCGGCTCCGGTCCCGCCGCGCCCGCAGCGCGCCGCACGGCGGGGCTCCTGCCTCGGCGCCCGCCGGCCCCCGCTTCCCAGGGACCCCACCGGGGACGGCGGCGCTCAGGCCCGCAGCACTGGGGGCGCCCAGCCCCTCCCGCCCCCGGCAGCTCCCCGCGCGGGACGGGGGCGGCCACTCACCGACGCGGGCGGCGGCGGGCGGCGGGCGCGGGCAGTCGAGGAGCGCCAGGGCGCAGAGCAGCGCGGGCAGCGCCCGCGGCCCCATGGCCACCGCACCGCGGGGGGGCCGAGCCGCCCGGAGCTCCCTCCGGTCCCTCTGTCCGTCCGGCCAGCGCAGGGGGACGCGAGTGCAGCCGAGACGCGGCAGCTGGCGAGCGCCGGGAGGCTGAGGCTGGGGAAGGGCCGCCCCGGGGCCGCCGGGGCTTCCTCTGGCAGCGGGGTAGGCGAGGGCGCCTTCCTGCCGCGCCGCCCCGGCCGAGGGGGGGCTGCGCGCCTGCCCCACCGCGGGTGCAGGGAGGAGAGCCGGGCCTCGGCGGCACCGGACGAGAGGGGATGGCAGCGGCTGCCGCCCCCCCAGGGCGGCAGCCCGGCCCGCAGCCCTCGCGCTGCGGGAACGGCTGCGGAAAGCGCTGGCACCCGGCTGAGAAACGGAAGGGGTTTGCGCGCTCGGGCAGGGTGAGAAGGCAGGAGGCGCAGAACAAAGGGTTATTTTGAAGGAATTATTTTAAACTAAGTTTGCCAAATTTTGCTTGTGCAATCTAAATTGCTGATGCCCCACAGGAGCACGGTTACAAGGCCAGCTGAAATGTCTGTATTACTCATAATTGAAAGAGCGCACTCATTCAGAAAAGCTCCCTAATGCATAGATCTGCTTTGTATACAGCGGCGACATCAAAGCTAGCTTGTGTTGCAGGGGTTCAGTAAGCTGACTGCTCTACAAACACAGGGCAACCCAAAAGCAATTCATTACCCAGCTTTGCTGCTTGTGTCTGTTCTTGGAAGACCCCCGAGGAAGTGGTGCCACTCTGGAACTCGTGACGTGTGTCTTGGACAGGAAAGCTTGTTCTGTCCTTCAGAGCTGCTGATGAATCAGGAGATAGTTGAACTGAAACATATATAAAAGCTATAGAGGAAAATATTTCGGTAACTCTGCAGCTATTATTTA
The DNA here is from genome assembly GCF_013368605.1 of Nyctibius grandis. Lineage (NCBI taxonomy): Eukaryota > Metazoa > Chordata > Aves > Nyctibiiformes > Nyctibiidae > Nyctibius > Nyctibius grandis. The sequence continues at coordinate 25,329,814 of NC_090695.1, forward strand.
GGCTCTTTTCTTTGAAAATACTTATTCCAGTGGTGGTTTGAGTTCTTTGTATTTCTTAGGCCTATAACAGTCTCAAAAGCTTTACAAGTGAACACTCTTCGGTTTGCTAGGGTATGCTCTGCCATCCTCAACTGTATATCCTTCTGTTTACAGCAATATGATAAAAAAAGGGAGGGGGGAAAGATCCATTTAGAACTTGTTTATATGTACGAAGTGCCCTTATTACCGCAGAAGCACTGACCTTTGCTCTTAACTGAGAGTAAAAACCATGGAAAATAAATACTCCTGATTACAAATTGGTTCCCAGCAAGGTCTACGTCTCTGTGATGTTCTTCCCACAATCCTACCACTTGGTACGTGAGAGCACTGTTAAGGCTGACTCTGATTTGTCTAGAGCAAGGGCAAGTAATAAATACAAGTTTTACAGCTGGCCAGCCTTTCTACAGCTCAATCATCCTAAACACAATAGGGAACTCCCATAAAACACTTTATACTTAATAATGAACTGGTTTTCATCTATTTAGAAGATACCTTAATCAGAGATAATTTCTTTTCAATTATTTGGGAAGAGAAAGTGAATCTATTCTTGGGCATTCCTGTGGTCTCACAGCTTTATAAACATACTCAAAGTTAACACTTAAAAATTTCTAAATCTAAAACAGAAGTGAACTAAAGATCAGTCTTTTCTTAAAACAAATGTGGGTTTGTAAATGTTATACCAGACCTCAAAAAAGCATACATTTTCAGTATTTGTATTGTTTAAGTTCCAAGAAGCCTTAACCAGTGGGCCAGTGCTTGAGGGATAAACCAGTCCACAGAGTTTGTGAAAGATATGAAGGGAAACTCAGATTGTATCTACAGGGAGTACCTTAGTTGTGGGTATAAGGAACAGTCATAAGGCTGTCTTTTCATAAATTAGATTAAACATAGCAAGTGAATCAAAACCACCTGTGTTTGTTAAATTTTCTGTCTGCATTTGGGAACCAAATTTAAGTTAATTTTTGTATCCTGTAGTTATGAAAGTCAGCTTGCTGCTTTCTCTCTAGCTAAACTGATTGTAATGGAGGTGAAGAGTTCATAAGTCTTAAAGCTTTTACCAGTTACCACTTTTTAATTCTGCTTCTTGCATGTTTTTCAGAGCTGCGTTTTTTTGTCAGGAGCATGTTACAGGACAAAACTTCATTCCTGTAAAACACACTAGGTCTACCAAAAAACCTACAACATTCTAGTAAGATTGCTACATCATTACTCTTTGAGGAAGCATCCATCTTTCTGCTGTTTAAGACACAGATTACCCTGGTCCCTGCCTGCGTTGCGTAGTTGTTGCTCAAACAAAATGAGGTTAGAAGCATATCTCAGAAGCGAGATCAGTCTTCCAGGAAGAAGTTTATCTATCTAGTTATGAACTTTTTGAAATCAGGTGTGACTGTCACTCGTTGGATTTGCTGTTTGAAGGAAGTTTGTTGTGTTGCTCCTATATTCCTGTAAAAAAGTCAGCTAAAGAAGGTGGTTTGCAGATAAGGCGTAAAGTGAAACAGAACACAGCTGTTGCTTGCAATCGTGTTTCTGTCTGCTTGTCCAAAGAAGAAAGATGTTCTGCAATTTTGTGGATAGCTTTGGGGCTTCAGAGCCCCATCATAATGGACAAGTTCCAAAACAAACTGAGTTAGCTGGAAAGCACTCTTATTTAACTCTAAAGACATGCAGTAGAAAAACAAAAACTGTGGGGCTAACAGACTGAGACTATTGGCTATTATAATTTCTTTTCACTACCACTGGTTAAGGAGGACAAGGTTGAGAGATAAGCAAGTCTTTCAAGGAAAGATGCATTTTCTCCTATGGTGACAACTGATGTGTAGGCTCTATTCAGCCGTACTGGCTTTTTCCTCAGGTTTTGCACCAGCAATGCAAGTCTTTCCACAAGATCATTTCATGAATGAAACTGGTTTCATCAAGTCCTATCTAACTTTGAAGACCCTAAACTGCAACTTACAGCAGTCTCCAAAAAGACGTTCTTTTTTGTTGTATATAGTAGCTGTCAGCAGCATAGGACAACAGTGGGTGGGTACAGAATTACTTTGCTCATTTGTATAGTATTTGGTACTACTGTCAATCTTATATTTAGGTAGGAATCATTGTGGTCAGTCCTGTTTAGCAGGGTTCATTGTTTATTCAGTGACAAGGCCCTAAACTGAACTAGTTAATTAAGAAAAAAGCTTCTAAAGCAGTTTAAATAAATTAAATGGAAATTACACTTTGATGTGCACTAGGAAGAACAGGACGCCCAAGAAATGGTTGGAAAAGGTGAGTGCTAGTACACAGACTGTACCTTGCATACATGTCATTACCTGGGAAGCAAATAAGCTTTCATAAGCTTGTGTACATCAGGAAATAACTGAGGAACATGCTATTCACATTAGAACTAAGCAGTCACTAAATGTGTCAAGTGTTTTACACAAAACAGCATATCCAGGAATGACTTATTCCCACAAAGGCTTTGGGGCTCTAGTACGCCTCACCAGAAGAACTCCAGGCTTTGACACATTATCTCAAAGGTCTGGTCTTAGGATCAACATCCCACCTGTGCAGACTTACCTGCTCAGCTAGAATTTGTCAAAAATGTATAGGAATTAGGCAAATCTATTACAAATAAAGAGGGAAACAAAAGATTGAGAATTTAATTCATATTCAAGTACAATTCACTTCTCTCCTTTTAGTAGTAAAGGTGAAGTGCTGCTTTCACCTTTCCATCAGCTATTTTAAGTGAACCAGGGTATTAATACTGTAGCATTTATGTCATGTTAAAATGGCTTATACATAACTAGCTAGAAGAAAAATGGAAGCACTTAGGAGCTGTTAATCTTTTAATTAGGCACATTAGCTGTTTTAAAATAGCCAAGTGTTCAAATTTAATGCCATGCATAAATGAATATCTCTAGTAAGTGTAACTATTTTTTCAGCTTGTGTAATACCACAGGTCAGTATACCAACTAAACTCGTAGTCTATGTATCTGCCACTGACTTTATACTTTTATTCCACCTTCAGAATTAATACTTGTTTAATATTTGCTTTTACAATGCATTTCAGAATGCTTCACTGTCCACCTTTTAAAATGTTTTTCATGAAGAGACTAGGAAATATTTCTCTTGGTTTATGTATTTTTCACATTGCCTACTGCACATACTTTTGCTCTGTAGTAGTTAATCAGCAAACCCATCATCATGTTCAATGGCATAAAGGCCATGAAGTCTTTACTTCTGAGCAACCTTCCCGAAGTGTACTGTGAGGACAGTCAAGCTTAATTAGATTAAATTTTATAAAAGCACTGAAAGAAGTTCTCTCACTACCATCTGGATTGCTGCTTTAATGACTTTTAAATGAAATTAAGAACCAAGCCAGATTAATTAGCTAATGTTTATTTTACATAGAACAATCTCCAAAGAATATTTAAAAAACCAATCTAAATACTGATTTTATTCCATCTATTTTCTTACAAAAAAGACAGACAGGCACAATTTATGTATTCAAATACTTCAAACTGAACGACAACTGTTAGCGGTTCAGATTTCCCCAATGTCACTCCAAAGGCTGTGAAAGTAGAAAATGTCATTTTACATGAGGCAGTAGTGCATTTAGTAGGAATGAATCACAAAATATATTTTTGTACAGTAAGACGTTATTGTCACTTTATAATTACCTATAAAAATTTTTGAATTGCACAGAAAGTTTGCTTTACAATTGACAACTGCCAGAAAATAGGCTTAGTATGCCCAAGCTATCCCCTAGAAACAAATTAGGATTTCTTTTGGTAAATACTTAAAAGTCTAATAAGAACTATATTATATATCTGAGGTAATTTTAAAATGTTTTAATAGGAAGAGGTTTATATATTCAACTAAAATAAATTTCTGCCTAGCTTAAAATCCATATAACCACAATAGCTAAGTGTCCTAAACAAGATTTTGATTTGAAAGTACCAACACCAGTGAAATCTGGAACTGTTTAATTTAATCTGTTTCCTATTTTTCTGCTTCATTATTAATGCTGAAAAGGCACTGTGTACATTCCTTTGAATTTGGTGTTTTAGGGTTTTTTAAAAGTTAAAAAGCATCCAAACTTAAAACAAATGTTTAAAAGCAAAAAAAAATACTGAATAGACTTCCCACTGATGGATGCAGTCCATATCTGAAGACACTCATTTTCCATAGAACTTCTTATTCAACAAGAATATAAGCAAATTCACATTCACTTTAGCTTTATCGAACATTTTCATTACAGCCACACCTTCATACTGCATCTGAAGCAAATCCTGTAGTCAGAAATAAAATGATTAGTCTCTGTTTAAATCCATACCTTACAGCAACAAGATGGAGACATTTTCATCATGTGATAACCATCTCAAACTCCAGGTCCTTCACAATTACAAGCAACTATTGGACAGGTGTAGAAAACATTACATGTCCTCTAGGTTCCAAGTTGTAGACTTTTAGTAACACCAAACCAGAAGAAATACTGTTTTCTGTATTTTCATTTTTTCTTGGTATTTGCTGTTTGCCACTGAACTAATGTGGCATTTGGTTTCATGCATTTGCCCTAATATAAACATTAAGGCAACTCTGTGCCCAGCATCCTGCAGAAGTTATACAGTTATTCCCCACATGATCTGCTGCTCTGTGCTGATTGAATGGTTCATGGATACATATAAAAAAATCGGAAATAGTTCATATTTAGAGGAAATGCAACTGTGACTGTATATTGCAAAGTAACAAAATGCAAACTCTACCTGGAAATGGAGCTGCACTTTTTCCATCTCAACCCCCAAAAATTTTGCTTTGATTTCAAAGTCACCCACTTCTTCTCCAGGTGTGATATCAAACATCACATTCTTAAACCTTGAAACAAAAAGAAGGGTAATTGATTATGTACGCTGTGCAGTTTTATATAGTCCAAAGACAGTTTTGGGGAAAAAGCCTGCAGAACACAGAAGAACTCTGACTGGAAGCAGTGTAAATTGTGTCAAATGAACCACTCCATGACTACTGCAATGTCTTCTTGGAGACTTTCTGGTGTACATATAGTATGGAATACAGAGCTTTCAGGTCTTTTATATTGGAAAAAAATGGGCTGTGGGAAGTTCAGGGAACAAAGATGACCACGTGTCCACAGCATAGCAACATGGCAGCCAGATTTTTGTTCTGCTACACCCGAGTGTCTCCTTGCAGATGCATGCACTCTCATCCTTCGTTTTGGTTTTTCTCATGTGGCTTCCTCTGCCTAATGAACCTACTTGGAAAAAAACTGCAACCTGGAAAACTTCGTTCCATGCAGAAGATTGATGGAAGAGCACAGAGGATGGAAGTTTTTCACTACAGTGACCTCAAAATGGATAGATACAAAAGGGATGTTAAACCACCACATCCATGCACCTTGCCATAGTGAGGAAGTGCAGAAAAACAGGCGTTTACTCAGTTATATGAAAGTGATTGGTCAGTAAATGAAAAAACTGCTACAACTGCTTAACAAGTCAGTCATTAGCAGTGAGTGTGCTGCCAGGCTTGTACTGGTTTCGTCTAAGCTGATGCCAAAATAAGCTTATTCAAATATTTTCCCAATGTAATCATATAGCAAGGGAAAAAATGAATTATGACAATTAAGCTTTATCATTCTTCTGCATGTAAAAGTCTGAGGTAATTTTAGGTGTGGCACAGGAAATTATGAAGATTTCTTTTAACAAAAGCCAGGGTCCTTGAGAAGCTGTTGGTTAGAAAATGCTCTGAATTGTTTTATAACACACTTACTGGTTGGTTTGAAGATCTTCAATTTCTAGGATGACACCTTTTTCATGCAGTCTTGCAGCTGTGTACTTTAATGAGGCCTGCTTCAGTTTTTTGCTTCCCTTCACCTCCTCTTTTCCATCTAGTTTAATTGACCTCCGTGAATTTCTGGGAAGAGAACAAGAAAAATGGCTTTGGATTTATCTACCAGATCTTTTGTCCTTCAACTACTCTTCTAGCCATATTTAGCTTTCCTTCAGTCTTTGCCTACTTGAACTCCTATTAATGAACAGAATTAAGATTCAAAACAAATCTAAGAATTAGAGGGATTTTTAGCACAGAGTGAATAGTTTTTTATGTTTATTTTTGGCAATGATTTTGAATCAGCATTTTTTAGCACTTATTTAAACTCTGTTGTGAAATGCAACCCTGATCCAAGAGTCCACAATCATCACTTCAAAACAGCAATTTGTAAGCATACAGTGACATAGCTGTTAAATAAGATTGGCCATTGGAGTTCATTTTTGCATCAATGAGGTATGCACTGGGAAAGCTCCTGTTCATGTCAGTAAAATGCTTTCATTTTGACACTTCAGTGGCATTGGCAGGGGGGCTTGCTGCCAAGTAACTGCATCGTATTTGAAAAGTAAAATTCTTTAGGCATTTGTTTCCCCTTTTCCACTCTAAAGACAAAACCCAATCCTTTTAATGTAGGAAGAAAATCAATAGTTACTTCCCAAATCTGCATGACTTCAAAGCATGCTAATGGATCTGGAAAGTAGCACCAATTAAATATATTGAAAACACGTATACACGTCAGGCCTCTTTCTATAAGGTAGGTTTAAGTGCAAGACTTGACTTTTTAGGTTTTGACTCAGGTCACAGTGACAACTCCCATGGACTTTTTCATCTGTGGATTGTCAATCTGTTGGAATCAAACCCTTCAACTACAGATTAACACCTGCTCTCCCTCCTGATAAAACACAGTGAAACATTAAAACACAAGAAGACTCAACTCACTTTCTTGTTAAGTTGTCTAAACAAGTTTTTATATAGGTGTTGTAATAATTAATTTGTTCTTCATAAAATGCTGTCTTGGAGTTAAGTGCATTCAAAGTCTGCTGGAGTTTCACCAATTCAGCTTTTCGATGATGTCTGTATCTTCTTTGATTCCGGATATCCTAAATAAATTTAATTGGTTTATTAATTTGATATTTTAAAAAGTCTTAGCTTATTACCATTCAAACCTGTAATTACACAACCTGACTTGATTACTGGGAGAAAGCATGAACTGTCATGTTAGTTCTCACAAGCACGGTACCAGTAGTGAGTATTACAGTTTACATTACTGTACAGAAGACAACAATCACATTGCTACTCATATATAGAAGTGGTGGTATCTTGAACTCTCCTATCGTCTCCAGGGCACGACAGACACAGAAGTCTAAGGAAGGTGTCGTCTTCATGCTATAAATCGATAGTTTCTGGTGAGAGGCCTAAGAAATTAGAGCTTGGGCTTCGACTAAGTAAGAACTAGCTACTGCTAAACTAGAGCTTGGGTTGAAGGTAATCGCTGAGTTGAGGTAGACCAAAGTAAAATAAAAGCAACTTCTAGTCCTTAGGCTCATCCCAATCTTCAGATTGCCTTAATGGCTCAAAACAAAGCATCTGGGCTTATAGATAAGAAATAAAAAAGAATGAGGCACTGAGTACATATGTAGAATGGTTTTGTCTCAAGTAGAAGCAGATGCAGACACCTGAACTGAGCAGGGCTTTAAAATGGCACTTCAGAGCAGGTGTAACATCACTGACTTAATTGTATTAGAGACTGAGGTCACATGAGTAATTTACTTATTTATAGTCAAATATATTTGCAACTTTAAAAATACATATTTATAATACGTAAATCACTCGTGTGCTATGAGTACTTCATTCATGAGTGATTACAGGTAATCCACTGTTACTCATGAGTAATTAAAGATAATCCAATGCACTAAGATTCTTAACAGCCAGTATTGGGTATGGACTTGGAACAGGATTTGGTGATTTGTACACAACAGGCTCAGTGCTTGATAAACCCCAGGATGGGCACTGCACTGTCCCACTATTCTCCTTGTGTCCTGCCCAACCGTTGCAGATCAGTGTTAACAACAGTCAGAGAATGTTCTGGGTTTTTTAAGTCTTTTTAAACCTTACGAGGACTACATTAACTATTAATTAATAATAACGCTGATGGGTAATTCTGACTCCTTTTAAAATATAAAAAGCTATATTGAAACACATTGTACTGGAGAAAAAATAGCATCAGTATCAAATCTGGATAGCAAAGCCTACAGTTATATGTTATTCAGTTCAGGTAGTTATGCATGAGAGTACTGTCTTTCACTTATTTTGTCAGCAAAGATGACTTGTTTCTTATGTGGATACTTCAGCGATTTAGCATAGCGTTCTCTGGAAAACGTGTATTGTACATCTCTCGCTGGAATAGATTTAGCCTAGATGCCTAAAACCATCAATATACAAGGAAGCATGTTCCATTTACCTTAGCAATCTCATTTATAATTTCTTGGTACTTAGTTGCTGAAGACACTAGTCCTGCTTGTTCCAATGTCCGGAGATTTCTCTGAATTTTCCTTTTCTTTTGTTCTATTGGTAGCTGCCCATCTTCAAAAATAGACTGACTGTGCTTAATTTTCTCTGGAGTTTTGGAATCTAAGATAGCACGTTTTTCTACAAGTTTCAAGTGCTCAGATTCCTGGGTGAAAAAAAAAAAAAAAAAAAAATCCAGAACGTTTATTTTCCAGCTCATAACAGTTAAGTATTCAAGTATATTAAATTCTTAAAGGAGATGATCAAGAATCTTTATTTATATCCTCTTACCACATGGTCTGAAAGTGCTCCATTTACTATGCCTTTTGACATACCTTGAGTAACTAATCACAACACCTAGACATGTATTTTAGTTAATCAAAACATGTCTAAAATCAGCCAGACTCCTCAATGACTTCACTTAGTTGTGAGAAGACTGTCAAGATCTCACAGGTGTCCCCGACATATACACACACTGAGGTAAGCTAAAATGTGCACATTATTGAGATGTAGCTTTATGCATCAGTATCTACAGGGCAGTCATCAAGTGGGAGCTCTTCCCACTCAATTCCCATACCAAGGATAGCAGTTGTTCCCCAGGCAGACGTTTACTTGTGTTGCTTAAACAAATAAACTAGGTGTCAGGGAAGTTGAGTTAAGATACTGAAGTTCATGAGAAAATAAAAATCTAGCAGAAGGATTCACCTCAGGCTGTTTGATTATATTATAACATATGAGAAAAGAGACCCTGTTTACAAAAAAGGTAAAGAAAAAAATTATTTTAGTTGTGCTAGTTGACAGCAAGACTTAATTTTTCTTTTCCTCTGAAGCTGTTACCAATTAAATGGTAAAAGAAAATGTGCAAGTCTCACGTTTTGAAGGCTCTAGATCTGAATAGTCTAAAACCAGCAACAACAATTTTGTTGTTATAAAGTGGTGGAGAAAGCTATCAGAGATCTGTTAAAGCTTTCAAACAGTTATAATAAAATGTATACTTTCTTCCCTATTCAGGCACAGTATAGCACTTACCTGTTGTGCAGTGGCTGGTGTTTCTAATATTTCTAAGAGCGTGTCCCCTGGCTGCATTCGTATCACATCCACAATAAGTCTTTTGGTCCTTTTAAAAAAGTATATATGGATATTAAAAAACAGTTGTCACTGGATCACTTGTGCATTTCATTTCTTCAAAGTAAAACTAGCAAGCTCCCCCTTTATTATGGATACATGGTAAAACATTTATATTTCCTAGCTTTTTATGTTTCAGAGCTCCCATTAATAATGTTGACCATCTGGCTTCTACACAGGTCTGAACAGAGACATACATGCCTACTTTTGTCCCTTTTATTTTAGAAAGCGGTTAACCAACTAGCACAGTGAAAGAGGTACTGTTAACATAATAAATAGCCAAACAACAACTCATTTTATTTTTAATTATGAATCTTGACAAAACAGCAGATAGGAATGTAGTCTTTGCAAAGCCTGAGCTATGCATGGTTACATTAAGGGTTATATTTACTGAATAAAGTGAAAATGCTTTCAAAACTGCTGAACTTCTGAAGGAATTTTACATCTGATGCAATGCATTTATGCACACCAGTTAAGGGCAGATATTTCTCTAGTGACAACAGACAGGGAGCATTTCCTTGCTAAAAAAGGGAAGCTGCTACACCCCGATATGTAAACCAGTTCTTTTTTTGGTAAGAATTTATCTCATTCCTTCTGCCTCTTCATCCAGGATACTTCCAAGAACTTCCTGCTACAGAATTCTGTTAATTTAGAGGACACTGTTACAAATGAGATATAGCTCATTATTCTTATAAATTAACAGAAACTTGAAGATGCAGCTTAAGTTTCCCAGGAAAATGATCAAGGCTTCTGTGATAAAACCTTATGACTTGGTTTAAAATCATAGTTTACCTACGTAAAGTTGGGGGGTTTTTGTTGGTGTTTTCAGGACTAGAAGTTCTCATAAAAATGCAATGAATTCTGATAAAAGATTTACTCATATACAGGCAACATTATCCAAACCACTGGGTGTTTAGGTATGATCCAAGCTTCCATGGAAGGGGCAGCAAGGTAGGAATGACTGACAGCACAGGCAGAACCAAAGCACTGCTCCTTCCATGTTAGGAGGCAACCTGCTAAACCTCCTGGAAACTAGTTTGCTCATCCAGAGCTGCTGTTAACTGCACTGCGTGGTTCTAGTATGTTCAACAGCTTCTGAAGGACTGCTGTTAAATGTATTTTTCCTACTCAAACTCTTGGAATGCCCTCCAGTTTGCCAGGAAAAAAAACCCAAAACAAAACCAGAAAGGTTTCCTGAACTTGGTTCACTTGGTCTACATCAACATATTGCTGGCTCTCTCTGCCTGACACAGCCTTTGTCAGCCTTTGGTGGTCACCACCACAGTCTACGTTAACGTACGTGGAACAGCATTATCATTTTACGCACTGCCTTAGAAACACATGCTGATATGGCCGATGAGACATGAGGATTATTGCCACTTCCTCTCCCCACATATCAAACCTGCTCTGCTCTGTTTTCCAGAAACACCCCACTTGGGTGCACTTAAAATTAAATTTTTTTCCCATACTTTAAACAGGCATTTATGGCATTTACTACAGATATTATAGAGCTAAGCACCTTCTTCAGAAGTAAAACTTCACATATTACCTAATAAATTCAGTTTACTGATTTTTGATTTGGAAAAACAATACTAACAGATTAGAGTTGAATTACAGCCTGTATCTACACTCCTAGTGCTTGCAAAGGTGTGAAATCCTTATGTTGTACTTCCCTTTAAAGTGAACTGCTAACCTTCACACTTGCAGGGTAAAAAGCATAGTAATAGAGGAAAGCAGCATCCCATTCTTCATGTTGTTCTGGAAGCACCAGGATCTTAAATAAGCCAATTCTTATTCCGAGGAGCTTGAAATAACTTCAAAAGAGGGATGCCAATAATTTGATACTAAGTGCTTTTATAAAAATATTTTCAACTATAAAGTAGCCTATATCCCAGGGCAGCCCAGTAGTCATTTCCTAATTTTCTCACCAAATAGAATAAACAATTTTCTTCCTCTGGATAAAAGCATGCACTATTCCTGCTGAAGCGACAGTCACATCCTGTTCAAATGCCTAATGGCAGTATATCAGGGAAGTGTTTTCCTTTGAGGGGGAGGAGAGGACAGTGTGATATGGTCCATCCCTTACAAGGCTAGACAGCTTTTCATCTCTGCTTTCCCAAGGCTGTGGTGTTTTAAAGCAGAATGCTTTTACAGCTTCATGGAAAAGCACTTACTAAGTTAAATAATGATCCAGTCACAGTCCAAAACGCAAGTGGCAGTATGTTTATCTTTCTGTAAGCTTTCTGGAAGAGCTGACAGTTTCTCTGACTTTTGCAAAAGTTTGAGTACGACTGAACACAAACTGGCTTTTGAAAGCTGAGTGCACTCAGCACCTCAAAAACGCACTTAGGCAGGGCAGCAGGGTGGAAGCAACTTTTTAAAAAACAGAAAAAAACCCAAAAACACACCCCAAAAATCATCACCAGAGTATAGGTTTTTGAGCAAAACTTACTTTATCATCAGGCTTTTGAGATCCTGATCTTCACCTTCCCGTAACTCGTATTTGCTTGTTAGAGACAGTGAAATCTCTGTTTTTGCAAGTTGATTCAGTGTGCTTTCCCTGTTGGGGTCATTGGGATCAACAGCTCCTTCCCCTGTAAGGAAACATCTTTTACTTCAAGTTTGCCAACTTTACCATGATTCAATGCATGAAATGAACAAGAACCTAGACAAATCACTGTAAAACATCAGAAATATTAAGTTTATTAAACAGCACACCATTCCTATAATTTAGAAGTAGTCCTTTTTCGGACATTGAACAATCAAAACCACAGGCCAGCTATTTATAAGTCCAGTTAGAATATTTTGGAAATGCCACCAATTCTTTCTTTTCAAGCTACTGATGCGCAAGAGACTCACGTGTCTTCTCAAAGAATACAAACAATTCAACATCGTATGTCCTAACATGCAGTGATAGTGCAAAATGAAAGAGTAGCAGCTATGTTAACCAGCTATTCACTTGGAAGCTGGTATTATCCATGACTTCCTAGCTACTTCCTAGATAGTTCATATCTTAGTACCTTTAAGGCAAATTAAATATCAGTTAGATTTATGCCTTATAACTTTCTAATAAATCTGCATAATTTTTAAAACTTCATTTTTATTTGTATAATTGTCAAAATAAAAAAATGGCTGTTTTAAGAATTCTCTGTGTACTTTTTGTAAGTTTCTAACCAACCCTAGCAAATCTTAAGATCAGGTTATTAAAAATCACTTGTCTTCTATGTGCAGTTTGAGCACAACTGGATCATTCTGCTTGAGACATTATTAATGTTCGGATTTTGAATATCATTAATCTTTAGAGTGAATATTGCAGTTAGAAGTTTTAACTCTAGGGAGCGATGTTACAAGAAGTGTTCAGAAAAGAATTCTATACTAAATGAAGACGTTCTCACTATGAGAGACACAAAAGTATTTGAATCAAGCTCCCATTTAATTCTGCCCCTAGAGTGAGGGTAACCATAAAAATGAAGAACACCATACCGAGGAAAGACTCTACATCAGGAACAGGTCCTAGTCCTTCTAGCAATTCGTTCAGCAGGTCATTCGGCTCAGTGGCAATGGCATCCTGGTGTTCTAATAGTAGCTATAAACAAATGTACATGAAGTCATTGTCCAAAAAAACCCATTCCCAGTGTCTTTATACTTGTAAAGAAATCTGGAGACTAAATGCTGAAAAACATAGACCTAGTGTGTTCAAGATTATGGAGGACCCAAGTCAGGGAAGCATGCTCAGTTCTGGGCTACAAGTTTAGAAGTGCTCTTGCTGTAAGACAGCTTGCCATGCTCCTCCAGCAATCATCTCCAGAGTGCTAAACATCACAGCTGAGCAGAAGTTTAAGTTTAAGATTTGCTTTTAAGACTAACAAAGTATCACAGACTAAAGGGCCAATCCTAAGCAGAGCATTTCAGTGCTGCATCCTGAACTAAGTACACAAAGGAATGAAGACAGGGTTGGTCATCCATAGAAAGTTATCTATTTTCTGTATATCCATTCCAGTAGCTTACAATAGTATCAGTGATACTTTTCAGAAATTATATTTTGTAAGTGAGAAACCAGCTATGCAATACCTTCTGCACAATTTCTAATAGATTTAGAAGTTGCAGGAGATTTGTGAACATATTCACAATAACTTCTGTTGCACCTGGGCACATTCTCAAAACTTTAAGCAACAAAAATGCTGGTAAGCCAAGAAAATAAAGAACATGACCAGGGCAGTAACATTTTCTTGAAAACAGGCTCTCGCTATCCGTGAGAAAAGTAACCTCATGCTGAGTTAGATAAAGCGAGCAGCAGTAGTGACTGCTAGATTCAACAGTCCATTCCTCATAGAAGAAATATTCCTTACTTGGAGGACTGATGGAAAGACAATGTCACCAAGCTTCACTAAAATTTAGCTACAGCGAAGCAAGCACAGTAGGCAAAAATGCCAGGATTCTAAGTATTTTAAACACTGCAAGTTATAGTCAGTCAAAAGTTACTGGTTACTAGAAACTTACTGACAATTAAAAAGCCTATGTCCAGAAAAGAAAGGCATTTCAGATGTACTTACAAGACAAAGTGGACCTTATAAGCCCATAACCATTAACTTGTTTGAAAGAAGTTTCTCCCTTATGTGCAACAGCTACCACACACTGTACTTTGTTGACTATGATAGCATGAGAACTGCTGAGAAACACTGTGTATTGATTTAAAACGCCACCAAGCTTTATGCTATAAGAGCATAGAATGAAAAAGACATTCACAGGATAAATTCTTTGGGGTGAAGGCAAGAGAGGCATGGAAAAGCACCAAAATACAAAGCTGATGAGTGCAACAGATCCCTCATTCCAGCTACATCCTACACAAGTGCGCAATGAAAATTAAGCTTAAGCAGCTGCTATGGGGGATGATGACAGAGGGCAGATTTGAGAACTTTTTCCGAAGCTGAGCTACACATGACAACAGACAAAATGTTTATGCATCTCCTGTTATTAATTTTTTTTTTTTTTTGGAGCTGTATGACTAGAATGGAAAGTTTAATTTACTCTTGAAGGGAAGGTGCAGTGGGAGATGACAACTCAGTTGAAGGCTCAGGCTCTCAGAGGAGGCTTGGTGGAAGAGGTGGCATAGGACAAGGAGGATCACCTGGTAAATATACTGCATGCAAATGTGCGATTTTCAAACCTAATTGCTTGCTTCCTCTAAGACAGGCAAGTGCACATAGTCATGTTATCAAAAAAGACCATGTCTTTGACCTCCTTTGTTTGACAATTTACTTTCATTAAATTACTTCATATTTTGTAGAGTATTTTATCAGCTAATATAAAATTGCATAATAATATTTTGTCATATTAGGATCAAATAACATATTAGACATGCAACAGACCCACTAAATGGAATATTTGACCGAGACTAGTGTTTAAATGTAACCACTGATCATAAACATGCAGGCATAGGTTTATACCTTAAAAAATTAAAAGAATAGGCACAAATACAATCCAGCAAATATGTTTTTAGCACACTAGTCTATTAGTTTTCATTTGAATAAAGCTACCTTGTACTGTGGTTTACTGGGAGTTTGGTATTCTACCTTTTCCATAGTGTATCTGAATATTTGGGGGAGGCTCTTTGTGGGGTTTGTGGGCTTTTTGGGGGGTTGTTGGGTTTTTTGGGGCCTTTTTTTTTGGTGGGGGGATGGGGTGGGGTAGGGGACAGGGGGCAGTTTGCAAGCCAGAAAACAGATAGCAATATCCTAGCTTTAGAAGGAGCATGTGGTACACATTTAACTTACACCCTAATGAGTCATAGTACAGACTGCAGTTAATCTGTTCTTTACCCACGATAAAGAACTGGCAGGATGTCACAGCTTCAGTCCTTCTAAATCAGATGTTTGCATCTGCTTCCAGCAAAACATATGACAGAATGCCAGCACGAAATACACTGAATTTTCCTCTATTCCCAGAGTCAGAGGAGCTTCTTCAAATTAGTGTCACTTTCTTAGACAAGACAGGAAAGTATTTGTAAATATACATAAGTTAGAAATGTCACCCTAGATTAGAACAAAAATGTTCCTCCCTCCCTCAGAAGATGTTGTATTCTAACTGTTATTCAAGATGGTCCTTTTACATGGAAGCAGTCTTCTAGGAAAAATGCAATAAATACTCAATTCCAGGCCATTTCAGAGAAGAACTGAAGAAATTATTTCAAAAGGAAGAAAGAACACTAAGCCTTCCCCACTTTAATCTGTTGACTAATATATTTTCATTGACTTACTGAATGGGTATTGATAATTTCTTCAATGGAGATATATATGACAGGTTTGCTAAGGGTCACCATGTCAGAGTATTCATCGATATTGAATTTCTCTTCTGGTTCAGGAACATCACATGCTGCTTGAAAAAAATTCCTGAGAGAAAATAAGACAGACTTCATTAATTGTCCCCTATAAACTCACTTGAGTTAGCCTGTATAGAAAAACCACAACCAAATCTTTGACATACATTATATTTCTTTTATTATCTGCAATCTACACTTAGTGTTTGAAGGAACCTTCTGGAGTCAACGCATTTACACGTCAATATAAATGACAGTGTTCCATCTTTCCTAGACAGCTGGTGGAAGATTGTTCTAAGGGCAAATTTTTTCCTCCTATTCAACAAAGAGTGATAACTTGGGAAATTTTAAACACTCACAGAAGTCTGTATTTAATGCTCTAGAAGTTACAAAAGGATTTCCACAGAAATACCCTCCAATTTTATGAAGGCACTTTGTAGTATGAAGTGTGCTGAGAAGAAATGATTTGAAATAGCTGCACAAAATTGCCACTTGGCCTACAAACGTTTGGATCACTGTTACTCCGAAACTGAGCTGCTTGAAGTGACAGAAAATGTGGTATTGTTTATAAATGCAAGAATCTTGAGAGGAAAAAATGCAAAGTATGGTTGAAGCATTACTTCGACATGAATAGCACAGATATGGAGAGCTGTGACCCTCTTCCCAAGACGACAAAGGGTGTCTCTCCAAGCTACAGACAGCTTCAGTGATGTGCACAGACAACCAAGAACAGCAAGATCCTCCTATCAGAGGACCACTTTGCTTTCCAAAGTGAGAGGACCTGAATTGCAGCAGCTGGGAGAAAGAGTTTTAGATGAGGCCCTACAAGGATGCTGCAGGAGCCATCCTGCCTTCACTGTGCCAGCCCTGCACTATTGAGGAAGATGCACATTTTGGTCTCAGAGGACCTTTAAATTTGGTATTAGGGACAAAAAAAAAGGGCTGCGATTCCTCAGTTTGGAGAGGAAAAGCTGAGGCATACAATCAAGTTGTACAAAATCACAGTGGTGTTGCATGAGATGGGTGCAGGATTCATTCATGAAATCCCACAATAATGGGACAAGGGGATATGCAATGAAACTGTCAGGAAAATACTAATTTCAAATAAATGAAAGGAAGCACTGCTTTAACCAACAGGTAGCAAACTTCTGAATACTGTTGCAGGAGGAGATTGTGGAGACAGATGATCTCAAAGGTTTAAGAAGGGTTTGGACAAATTCCTGCACAAGTTCATAAATACACAGTAAAAGATCTAGGCAGAGCTGGTAGCTTTTAACATAGCTAGTATTGTAATTGCAGTTGCTGGGTAAGTACAAGGGGAACAGAGAGCTAAGAGCAGCCACCTTTGGTGTCTAAGGAGGGTTCAGTTAAAGTACAGAGCACAGTCACACAAAGACTCAGTTTTGTATAAAGTTAGCTTAATTAAGAGAGATTCTTCCTTTTGTAGTGATCAAAGACGCAACTAGAGTAAGCTCTCTTTCATTAGCATTTGTTATTTTTGCTGTAACACTTTCTACTGTATTGTTTCTTCATGTTTATTTCATGCCCTTAAATACTTCAATAAACAGAATGACTAAGTTTAAGTATCTTTGTGTTCATGGTGATCTCTCAAGTAAACCCATTATATGAACAGTGCATTTGCTTTCATGAGGGGCAGACACTAAAGAGAAGTTCTGAAAGCGAGTTTGTCACAAGACTCAACAACACTTCAAGTTAATAATAGCAATCACCCAAAAAGATGGGCAATAATCCCAAAAAACTTGTGTCCCAGAGTGTAGAAAACATGCAATTTCCTATGACTGTGCAAGATGAAAGAATAAAATCTGCAGGGAATCTCTTGGCAAAGATGAAAGAATAAAAACAAAACCAGTAACTTTTCCCTGACCAATAATTTTTTTTTTTCTTAGACAAAACATTCAGCTGTCCTCCCGACCCAAAGAACAAATTATTTCTGCTGGATAATGAATCATCCCACACTGCTCTTACAATCTGTGTTTGCACTAAGGAAGTCTTACTGCAACCAAGCCAGCAGAGATGATCAGTTCTCAAAGTAATCCTCAAGAAGAAATACAACCTGTTACTCCTACTTCAACTTCCTCAGCAGTGAGAATTTCGCTATGGAAGATCACTCAACATTTTAACTCTGAGCAGGGAATTCCTATAAACAAGGAGTCCACCTGCCTTACTCATCCTAGAGGAGAGCTCTGTGCGAGGGCTTTGCGTACCTGAACTTCTGGTATGTCTGTGAGAGGTAAGTGTTCATAGATGATAGATGTTCGCTCTCTCCTTCAAAGAGTTTGTTAGAAGCAGCGTGCTGAAGGACTTTTGCCACACAACCTAGGTTCCTCCTCTGGTCAGGGTGTATCTGGCCCCCGGCTGTCATATCAATTATATCAAAACCGTCAGGAGCAACAATGGCAGGGTTCATGTAGCGATAGTACAGGAGGTTGCCGACAATCTAAAAGAAAAAAACAGGTTGAGCACTGTCTTCCATAAGAATTGCTGAGCACCCAGATTAAGATAGCTAGGTTGTTTCAGCCTAGAAGGGAGTTCCCCTCCTCCTCCCCTTCCACCATCCCTTTGCCAAGAATTGCCAAACTCCTACAGTAAATACCAGTGTTCTCAGTTCCTTAGAATGCTTAGCGTCAATAAAAACCCCCTTTGGCATTAAAAGAACAAGCTGCTGGCAGTTTGCCCTCGGAAGTCTACCTTTAATAGTTCATCTTCTGTTGCATCTGGGAATTTCTCATGGAGTGAGCTCTTCAGGACTTTGGCTATGTATCTCATTCCATAACTACATGTAGGACAGATGAAAAGGAGACATATTGGAAAGACTTAGATGAAACACAAAACAATCATTCTAGTCAGCCAAGTTATTGGCTTTTCCCCCAGCCACTTAAAACACAAAACGAGATGATAATGGAAAATACAAATGTTTCAAGTACAGGGACATGTTAGAGAGGAACAGTGGAGAAACCACTCCCTCTACTGGGGAAGTCGTTTGAGAGGCACATATCACAACCCATCTAATTTGAAAGGATCTCCATCTCTGAGTTTCAAGTAAAGCTTCGCTATGCACATGAACTGTAGCTTGGAGAATCCTAAGCCAGCACGTACGGCATCATGTTGAGAGAAGAGAATATGGACGAGAGAACTTTGTCAGTTACTGCTCGCAAACTCTGAATTGATGATTCCAGTTTATTGACCACTTCTGTGTGTGTTAATGCTTGTTCTGTGGTTACATCGTATGGCAATTTGCTGCAAAGCAAACAGATATTAAACCAGGTTAAATGTATTTGAGAATAAAATACATATTTTTTCATAAGGGCCATCAGTGAACAGAAAAAAAGTCAGACAAATACAGTTGAAGTTGACCAAGTAACAAAAGGCTCAGATGCATTAGCTTCCTTTTTTTTGGAGGTGGTCAGTTTATTTAGGTGGGGGTGCACACACTGTCATGTACCTTCACTTAATTACAAAACGCGAATCTGAATTTAAGGCATGCATCTCCACATCCAAGTCCCAACAGAGCTCCTGAAAAGCCTGGGACACTACTAACATGCTGTTATAAAACCTGGGAGAAAGGCTATAAATTCTTCCATAGCATAGTCTACTACACTTGTAAAGATTAAGTAATTGACTTTTGAAGTTCATCACCAGGAAAGTGACCCCTTTGTTGTTCAGAACAGGTTAAAGTACCTGCTTTTCAAGCACCTCTCCCCAGAAACTCTCATTGTGCTGCAGGAAGGTGGGAAGGGATGCATGAGCACAAGTGCACTTTGTCAGAGAAGGAAAGGGAGGGCGGAACTGAGGGATTCCTCAAGTATTTAAATGGTATAATATGTCCAGTTTCTTCACTCACCTGGCCTCACCAGTCTGCATTTCTAGCTGGTTTACCCATGACTTGTATACATCCACAGGACTAGTGTTGATTATGAGGGACTTGTCCTCCACGATCTCCTTCACCACCGGGGCCAAGAGCTGGCGCAGAGTGTTCTGTCCCCGAGCACCTCGATTGAAGCTGACGACCATCTTAATGACGGTGGGGTTTCCAGTAACGATATCCTGTATCTGGTCTACCTTAGAGCTGTGTCAAGAGCAGAAGAGTTCTCAGATCTGACTTACGTACACAGTTATCTGTGTTTTCAAATCCCATGCTTTTTAAATTACCCTATTTCTATGTTGAAACTTGTTTATATAGTCTATTTCTTAAGGCTTTCATATAAAACAAAGTTATAGAAACTGCTACCTGAATTCTATATGTGTTATAGTTATGTCCCTGGAACATAGTATAGTTAGTGACAGCTAATATATACCCAATTCAGGCCCAAATACCTGTTCAGCAAATACCTGTTAAGGGCATGAAATAAGCTTCTATTGTTTCAGGGTAAGCCACCACTCTCCACTTACAGAACATATATTTCCATAGAGAAAGAAAATACTTTCTCTACCCTTAAATACTCAAAGCACAAAACCAAGAAACCTTAGTGTCTATTTTTTTCAAGCAATTTTTTCATACAAAAATATTGTCCACCTTAGAAAGGTTTTTTCCCTGAATTGGAAATAGCTTGAGTTAACAAATAAGTTACCCTGAAAAACAAATTCTCTAGTAACAAAAACATGTATACAATTTTACAGCAGTTTAAAGATTAACCATCAAATTCTTTTAGGTATGAAGTATTCATTGAACTGTCTGCAACACAAATTAACTGAAGTCTTCTTGTGAGTGCACATACTTTATCTCCTCTTCTAGAGAAGTTTTGAAGAGTTTGAGAAGCAGATATTCTTCTCGTTGATTTGAGGCATAGTTGTATAGAGTGAAGATGACCGTATCCATAAACTTGGTTGATTTGTTTTGCGGCATCTGGAAAATCAGCTTCGCCAGATACGTGGGATTAGTCTACAAAAAACACAAATGGCTGAAATACTATTGTCCAGGACAAACTAGCCCCACTTGAAGTGCAACTCTCTCTACATTTCCGTTAACACAAAAGCATTTATGTTGATTCCCATATATGTCACTTTTTCACACTGGCTTTACTTCTTTTCCAAATGCATAAGAAACACTGAATAATGTACAATTAGATATGTGTGAGTAGCACCAGTAAGGATTTTATTTGTAGCCTCCGAACAATATCTCTGTGCATCAGATCTATGTATCCAATGACAATGACAATTTACCAAATGGCAATGGCTACCTACCAAGATAACATTGCATACATGTCCACTTAAGTGTTAGATGGCATCTGCCCTGGGAAGATGTAAAATTCTTCTAGAAAAACTTCAGTGAGATGAGATAAAAAGAGCACAAGAGATGCATTATATGCTGTCAGCTGCATAGCAGACAACTTCCTTTCCACCATATATCATGCGCAGTGACAGTAATTTACATGGACTAAAAGATATATGGAGGAAAACATTTCTCTTTGGCTTCAGTATGGACTGAAGTTATTCTTGAGAAAACAACAACTGTATTTCTTGCATGGTTTAAAGACAGCAAGGATTTTCTCAATTACAGGAAGTGTTAGATCATATAGATCATAGACTTTGCTGCAGTCTTCATACTAGTTTGGAAATCTTTTCATAATCTCTACTACAATCACTAAAACAAAGCAAGCAATATATTTCTAGTTTTTCTTTAGAAATTTGCTGCCATGTTAATTTTTACGTTAAGATTTACCTGTAAAAGATAGAATAAATGTTGATAAGCCTCCAGTTTTTTTCTTCTCTCTTTACTCAAACCTTTGATGCCCTGTTTGTCAACCATAACCATCTCTTCCAGCTGACTTCTGCTCTTTTTGTTAAGTTTCTTACTGTGCAGTACCACATCCTGCAGACAGATTATCAAAAGTCTAGATTATATATTCACAAAAAAGGCAAATTGGAAAAATGAACATTTTCCCCAACCATGTTAAATGCAGTATTCCTCCAAGGGCCTTTATTAGCAACTTTGTATTTTTTGCTGCTTTATTCACTAACCAGTCTTTTGAACATCTTTATCTTGTCACCAGCATGGCTTGCCAACAATGACCATCTGGGAAACCTAATCTCATGTACAGACTCATTCATCATTTAGTTAACAACGAGCAAGTTCTCAAATACGATCAGAAATCTACTCCATTCTGTCACAGAAAAGATGCTTAAAATCTGCCAAGCAATAACTATTGTCCACAAGCAGCAAAACAAAGAGTGACATTCAGTAGCAAACTGACATACCACTCAGGACAACAGAACCATCTCTACTGCAAGGTATTTTGACAAGGTTACTTAAGATGCGCAAAGAAAGTGCTTAATTTACCAGCAGTATTTTAACTAATTGAGGGTGACCAAGCACTGGCACAGGTTGCTCAGACAGGTTGTGGAGTCTCCACCCTTGGAGATATTTAAAAGCTGCCTGGACATGGCTCTGGGCAACATGCTCTGGGTGGCCCTGCTTGAGCAGGGAGCTTTGACCAGATGACCTCCAGAGGTCCTGTTCCAGCCTCAACTGTGCTGTGATTGTGTAACCCTGAGCTCCTTCAACACAGGAAAGTGCTCTGTGCATGGTACCAAGGGAGACTGAACAGAGCCTGCTGACCTGAAGAGTGATTCTGTTTTTCACCAGCAGTCCAATCTTTATATCCATTAAGTTCAAGTCCTTCTCCAGCTGTTGATTGGATCGAATTTTTGTAACCACTTCTTCCCTTAACCTTGTTACTTCTAGTTCTTCTTGAAAGTCTAAGTCACTTTGGTCCAAGAGGTAGGCAAATTTGCGCAGGACAGTCAAGGGTGGATTTTCAGCACCAACTATAGTTGAAGTAAATAGGCTTATTAGTTGACATAAGACTTAACGCTCCTAAAACCCTCAGGAAACTGATCACTGTGCAGAAAATTTTGAAACTGCAGAGAGACATTTATGCCAGTTAGAGCAATATTTTTGTCATACTGTGTAAGTACAGCCATCCAAAATAATTTCAGCTGTAAAATAATTGGTTTACAAACACTTGCACCTGTTTTTGAAGGGGAAGAGGAGACTGAAATCCCAAGTGAAAGTTTTCAAAAAAATGACTGAACACAGTAACATACTTCTCCCCAAATATACAACATTCAACTGCTACCACTTACTTAGTGTTCTGTAGTCCTCCCTGGCTTTGTTTGCTCTGAGAAATGCTTGTATCTTCACAATTTCATCATTCTGGAAGGCACAAAGGTTAGGGGAAAATAATCTAGTTATGACACGTTTCTACTTAGAAACATGCTGCAGAACATGCACCCTCTTTCCTGAGGTTCCCAAAACTGCCCATGCAGTCATATTATCCTATTTTAATGCTTCATGTTCAAAATGCAGAAAAAGGACTTACGTGATCCTTGAAGTATTGCAGCCGTTTCCTGTAAGCTCTCTTTGCTAGCCACATTTTGACCCATGACTGAATCTGAAAATTAAATAAAATTAAATAAAAAAATAACAGACACTGCACAAACTGTGTGTGTGTGTTTTAAACTTGCTTCTGACAGTCCTCGTCTGCAGGCATGCTGTTCTTACACGCTCGGGGCTGTAGATGACTGCCACTGGGCTCCTACAGTCCAGATTAATGGGCTTCGACTGAAATAGTAAGTTGAGTTCAAGGCTCTACCACCCATGTGTAGCATTATCTTTGGAAGTAGTTTTTACCTTCAAGTCTCAGCTCTCAGTTGTAAACTAGTCTCCTCCAGAGACAGGAGATCAGTATCCCATCTGTGATCTACGATCTGCTCATGACATAGTATCCCATTAGCATCTCAGAAAAGTGAACATTTTCACACAGATAGATTTGACAGCCTTTAATGAAATGATAACACACTGCCAGCTCAAATATTTTCTAATTTAGTATTATGGAAAGGGAAGCATAAGGAAATCTCTATTATGAACCATTCAAGTTCAGCAAAGTCCAACACAGAGCTTTCAAGAAGCAATTTACTTACGCTATCAGTTAAACAACTTTCAACACCATGAAAATTTCTGGAGCACAAGTCCCTCCAGTTTGTATTCCTAGTCTCTGATTCCCAGGTGGTGGACGACCAAGCCAAGGGATAAAGCATACTCAGGCCACAAAACACAGTGGGATCTTACCTTAACAACAGCAGCAACATTGCCTTGAAGCACCTTTAATCTGTCAACATAGCTTTTCCTTTGTTTGAATCCTTTCCAGAAAGCCTATTTTATAAAAGGCAGGAGACAATTATTACTAATAAGAAATGAATATTTATTAAAATCTACATATATACACTAAAAATAATTAACAGTGTTTATCTTTTACAGAAAAACTGCCGTTGTGGTAAAAAGATAACTAAGATTTAAGTAAGTTTGCCTCTATATTTTTAAGGTTCCCCAAATGCATTTCGTGTTCATTTTGACCAGTCTCAGCACAAACACGTTGTTTTCCAATGCCATTTCCTTCCCTCCCCTGAAGCCATCCTTACTTTTATCACCAGTACATCCACGTCCTTTAGTATCCCAGTCACAGGCTTCATCCCACAGAGGGAAGACCCTGCCAGCTCTTGCCCATTACATCCAAAAGTTGTCCCCTACCTATCTGGACCCTCATTGTTCTTGTCCTGGCCTCCTTCCCAAGTCTCTGGTATTCCAGAGTCACTCAAGATCATCTTGTACCACAGATAGCAGCCTCCTAATTCCCTCACTTAGCTCTCACTTTGCTAGCCCAGAAGCAAACACTTGGCAAGAAACCCAATGACAGGGATAACACAGATACTCTCACCACCTTTACCATATTTTGCTTTTCATCTCTATCCAGTCAGTGACACCAGCCTTGCCTTCTACTTGTTGTCTTTTCACAAGTCATTTATATCTTAATGCCCATAGAAAACAATCAGAGAACAACTTTATTTACCTACCTTTCTCCATATTTTTGAACCTGTTTACACACCCTGAATTCCTCAAAGAACAGTAGTCCTTTACTGGGCTCTGACACCATGCCAGAAAATGAAAAGCCAATCTCAATTACAGCTGACAGTGGTAAAGGTATTTATCATCATGTATTGTTAAATTAAGTTACTATAGATTAAAAAAACAGTTGTACATTTTTCTGTAATTTGAGGGGGGGGGGGCATTGATGGATTGTTTTTCAAGACTGGAATAAATTGCTTCTAACTGGAGGTGACTGTTTCACCTTTTAAAACCAGTGTACATGCATTTGTCAGTGTTCACACCCTCAGCAGAAAGTTTCCTTTATACTCCTTTCAGAGTTCAGCAAACTGAAGACATCCAAGAAATACTGCCAAAACCCAAGAACACCAGTGTGGCTGCCACTCCCTGCCCAGCTATGACTACATGGAGCAGAGGCAACTTCCACGTGGAGGTAGTCTAGAAAGGAATGTATTTCTTAACTCATGCTTTGCCAAGGAATTTTTGCTTCGATACTCAACAAGTATCTTCTTATCTTGTATTGTGCATAGTTAGGTGTACCACACAAAACCTGGGCACCCCAGAATAAAGCCAAGGCTCTGCGTATTTCTGAGGTCCTCCCGCTGAAGTAACTTAGAGTGCAAGTGGATATGATCCACTCTTTTAAAACTGGATATTTTCTATTTAAAAGCACAGTTACTCCAATGAGGACAAGAACATATTTGCAGATGTGGAAGTTTGACTGCTGCTGCTGAAAATAGGGAGACAGATGTATTTGAGAATTTTATCAGTAGTAGCATTCAGCCACATCACCTGTCACATGCAGAAAGGTGCCCAAGCCATGTTACCTTCTTGTTCTAGAACAATACCTGTATTTTGATGGCAGATGGTTCCTGGTTTTGAAGGTATGCTTTTCTCTCCTGATAATTTTTTCGGACTAAGAATCCCCTTGCTCGGGCTTGCAGCTGAACAATCAGATTTTCATTAGCAAGCCACAGCTGCTCTCGATTGTAATCTGCTGTAACTTGCCCAACAATGCTCTGTTAAGAGATCATGGAAAAAGGTCATTTTAAAAGCAAAAAACCTCAAGCCAAAACCATCCTGGAATTTGGTCTGTATTCACTCTATCATCTGTACAGCTTATGTTCATTCTATCCAAGACCCTCTGATTTACCCCTAGATCTTTATCAGTATGAAGGAAGAGCTACTTTGCTACCACTGAATTTTATATGAAGGGTAACTGAACTCCTTTCAAGCCTCAGTTATTCAGCTGGATACGCTACTTTGAGAGAGGTTTTTTTATACTTTAGGAGAGTTTTGCTTTCCTAATGCTTACAATTTTTTTGTAGAAGTCAGGCATCTAGAAATACTAACTGAATCAGGGAAGCTCTCTATAGAGAAGCACACTCTATATTGCTGCAGTCAGAATGTCAGAAGGAACTACACTGTGACTTGAGCTGTTTATGCAGCAGAGTAAACCTGTAACCTAAATAGGCTGCATCAGAACAAACAAATTGTGCAGAAACTTGTGTGATTTACTTTGTTCTAAGTTATATTTCATGCTAATGCAAAACCTCTACAGTAAGGGAATTGAAGTATCACACTCATCCTATTGAACTTGGAGATACAAGAACATTGTCAGATGATTAGATTTAAACATAAAACAGTGCTTCCACCTGCCCTCAAATACAAAATGAAATTCCTTGTCATAGGCCAATGCGAAGTCCAGAAAATATAAAGGGATATGAAAGCAATCAGACTTTTCTGCATTGGTGTCTGCTGGTGACCATTAAAAGGAATGCTGTAACTTCCAGTTAGGAAGTCCCTGAATTATTGTAGAACACCAGACAGGAGGCTGTGCTATCACTGTCTGCTTAGACTTAAGCTGCTGCTATTGTCAGAAGCAGATACTGAACTAAAGTGGTCTTTAGTGATATTGCCATGTCTTGCTCTCTCTCTCACAAATGTTTATGCTGCATTTGCAATAAAAGCAAACATTTCAGCAACCTACCTGGATTTCTTTACCAGTTAACCATGAAGTTTTTGGTACAGCTCCTTTAGGGGCAACACAGGTACCTTCCTCAGTTTCCACATTGTAATAGTAATCATACATGTTTTTCATTACGAGTCTAATCCACGGACTTTCATTAGAATCTAAAAGCAACACATACCATTACTACACATTTGTGCCCTGTTACACTAATAAATTGCAGCTCTCCCTACCCATTTCCCATCTCTACATTTGCTGCAAAGCCATTTTACATGCAAAGTCACTCTATATCTTGGGCCAGTTTGTAGTAAGGATGTTTTCAAAATATCTTGTTAGGTGGATCAGGATCATTCTTCTAGAACAAAACAGCTATGAGGTTAGTACAGATCCACTGCCAGCTTCTTCAAACCCTGATGTGCCAGGTTAGTGCTTGCTCCTGAAACAGCATGTGCTATGTCTTCCATCATCACTCACATAAGTGGAACTGAGACTGTGTTTATTAAAAAAAATGTTGTTCTTGTCTTCTAGCCAAATGCTGTTCTTATTGACAGCTCACACAGGACATTTCCTATATCCACATCATTGTCTTGTTTAGTGCTTTGGTAAACAAGGCTGTATCCTGACAGACAGGAAAAGTCTCATTTCCTCATGGACAAAAGGCCCCAAGGTAAAGCTGATAAGGTCAGTTGTGCAAAATGCCCTCCCAAAACTCACGTTGCAGGATGAAACATGCTCATCTACTGTAAGAAAGTGTACTACATTAACAGCAACTTTTTTTTTCCATTGTTAGCTAATCTTGGCTGCATTAGCTATGACCAGCTTGCAGCTCTAACATGACAAAACATCTCACAGTCTTGCTATGGGCAGATTCTAGCCCCAGCTTTTGCTGATACCTGCTGCTCTGGCAATGCACAGGTACCACAAATGGGCTACGGACACTGGCAGAGCCTGGGTTGGTCTTTGACAGTAACCTGAAGTGTGCAGGCTAACCCTTCTCTGCATCTGCTAACAGAAAAAAAAAAACAAAACCAGAGACTAATATGGTTTTCTGAGAGGATGGACTGGTCTGTTGACAGTCACAGAGTAGCTGCCCTAAATTCACTCAGAGGCTAGTCTGGGATTCTAGAAAGTCTGAGCTAGACTCTGGAAATAGCTAGACTTGTTTCTCAGCACGTACTGTGGTCTGGATGATGTGTACAACAGTTCAGCAACATGTAAAAAGCACTTGGGTAAGCATAACATTTCTCAAAACATTTAAAACCAGCAACTGTCTTCCTCAGTTTACAGTGATTTTAAGGTAAGCCTTCTGTGCTAGTTTTCCAGTTGCCTCAGTGATACGGACACATGGAACTGTCCTATTCAGGAAGGGCTTTACCTTCTCTAGTTTTCAGGTTCTTGGCTTCGGAGAGGTTCCTGAAGTAGGTTTCAGCACACTCAGGAATGACTCGTAATCCAAACTTGGACTGCAGTATCATCAGGATTGGCTGTGAATCGCCCTTCTCCAAGCTCTTGTTAATCATTGATGTTCCAACAGCCACTAAGGTAAAATAATGACATAGAAAATTAAGTGGTTTATACTCACCCACAACTCTAGCCTCCAGCAACTTTGATGATGGACTTCTAAGGCTGGCACACACAGACAGCGTTACATACACAGCAATTCAGTGCTTCACCCATTTGCAGCCTCCTTCATGCTTGTAAGGACAAGTATTTCAGAGAACAGCAAGCTTGTTAGATGGAAGGCATGCACTCCGCCCAGGCTGGGATGCAGCCACAGCACAACTGAGAGTGGTGTGAGGGCATAGCTGCTCCCCCATCAAGTGACACACCAGATGACACCAGGGCAGGTGTTGAGGATGGCATGTACCCCCCCCTCCCCCCACTCAGCCTGCCCTAATAGACAGGCCATTATCTGCTGATCACTTGAGAGCCTTCTAGAGATACATGAAGTCATTAAGTTACAAGCTATAAACCTTAACATTCACTTTTACTGTACAAAATGGGAATACAAACTGATTGCCTTGAGCAAAATCTTGCAACACTAACAGCATCCTAGTCAGGACCCTGAAGCAACCCTTTCTTGTACTTACCCCCTGGGACTTTATTTAAAGCTGATGCAGAAAATTCACGTCCTTGAGTTTGCCAGAGATGCAGCTTTTTCTTTCGGGGCAGATAGAAGTGCCCTGAGAGGTGATGCTGTGAAGCATGTTCAAACTTTGAGGTTATGTGATGTTACCTATACTCTGATTCAGGACTTCCTAAGTGTCCTTTGCTTTGTGCAGGTCCCACCATCACCAGATGAACTGATACCACCATACCTGACAGCATGTAGCAGCACATACCACTTCAAAGTGCCTTGCACACTAGAGGTATATGTTTGTTTAGAAATGGCTGCTCTGGTCTTTGATGGTGTTCCTTCACATCCACATTCAAGATGCATGCACAGAGGAACAAGTGAATAGACATATGGCTAGAACACATACATTACATACTGGCTTAAGTGAACCTGGCTACCTTTGCATCCCATAGCTGGGCTTCACACTGCAACACCAAACACTTGTGTATATACGCTTGTGTATATCCAGAACAAGACAAAAAAAAAAAAACCATCCCTCCCCACACTCAGTGCTCTGCTTACAGAGAGCTGACCCAAAGGTGCTCAGTAGCAGGAGCCTACACACAGGCAGCACTGCATTAGACTGAGGAGAGCATTTCAACAAGAGAGAGTTTTTCTTTGTGGTTAGTTTGATTATGGTGGAATGGGTAGCTTTGGCTAGACAGCAACAGATCAATCCCCAAATACATTGGCAGTCAGCTGAGAAACAAAGTGAACGCACAACACCACACCACCACCATCTGGATTTCTACCAGGTAGCATCCTGCTATTTTTCTGTGCTTTGAAACAGACCCCTGCCAAGCACACACGTGCTCCCCACGAGACTGGAGATGACTTTGTACCACAGGTGTGTTGCTGTGATGCTCAGACATCCAGCCTCAGCAGTGAGGAAGCAGGACAAACTGGGAAGCTACACATTACCAGCTTGCCGCTGCTGGCCCAGGTGGCTCTGGGGGCTCAGCCCTACTCATACAGTCTCATGTGCCTCATCAACTCTGGTCACCAGTATTTGAATGCTTTTCTGCCTCCTTTTCACCCTGTAGTTATGGGTGCTGGAAGCTATTGTTATAAAGACAAAAGAACACACAACCTAACTAAGAGTTATTTCTGTAGGTCCCCTGCTGCCTGTCTTTTTCTCATATTTTAGTTAATTATGCCCCTATTTTTGAAGGAAAATGCAAGAAAAATGTTTAGTAGGGAAAAACCACAAATCAAAAGAAATTATTCATTTCCATTGAAGTGCTAGCAATTAATTCTGTGGCTGTTGCTCTAAAGAAGGGCCATGTGAACCCTGTAAAATCATAAGCTAAATGGAGCTTAGCCATCCTCAGCTGCAGAGAACTGTGGGCTCCAGCCAGTACTGGGATGCCAGTACCAGATCAGTGCTGTGAAGGGCTCTTTTCTCCACCCATCCTTCCTTCAAACAGCTACAATATACAAAGATGCAACTGTCTGGTGTGATAAGTCTTAACTCTCAACAGGGCCAAAGATCAGCTTTTTCCTATAACATGGACTCTTTCATGACAGATCCTGCTTTGACAAATAGACCTTCCTGTGCAAGACTAAGGTCAGTATTGGTGTCTATTCCTGAAGGCTATACAGCCGACATTTGGCCAGTCTCATTTTGTCCTCCACTTAGATAAGGAGTACAATGGCTGAACTGCTTCAAGAAGAGAAGCAAGGTGATGCAAACTGCACAGCAAACACCACAAAAAATTAGGAAGCGCATCAGCATTTACTGAACACGTCTTCCTAAATGAAGATGCAAGATAGAGTCTTTACTGACAGGGAAAACAGTTTGTAAAAGCCTTTTAAAATTTTAATACTGTAGCATTTGATATTTATATAAGGCATAAAAATTAGTTTGGAAGAGATCAAGATTGTTTCAGTGCAGCTGTCAGTACCTTCTCATTTTACTGCTTGTTTTATTGCCATTACTGCAGCAATCTCAAAAATACTCCATGTTCTGACTGAAAAAATATATCTTTGACTGCCTTGCAAAGTTTTGTAGTGGGATGTGGGGGTTGTTTGCCTTTCAAAAATAGTGTCTCTGAGGTAGATTAAAATAAACGTTCATTTCCAAGTTGTAATCAAGCTGAACTTTAAGTTTAGACTACATGAACACAACATGCAAACTTCCTGGGACAGGATGTGTTTGTTATAGGAAGTATCAGGTTCTGTGCCATGGGGAAATTTTAAATCTCAGTTTTTAGCTGCAAAACCTTAGAGCTCTTCTAAAGAATGTGCTGTGCTGACACTGCTTCTTCTCAACCCAGAGGGCAGAGTACAGGAGATTAGTAGTTATTTCCACAAGTGACTTGTTAAAACAGTTCTACTAATCATACTTGATCATGGAAAGCTGTGTGTTTACTACAAACACAGGTTATATGAAAAGATTTTACTACAACAACTAGCTAGTGGATGGAGCAGTGGCCTATCATTAGCAACATTGTGTGGTATAAGTATATGGATAATGCTGTGCTAATTTCTGCGTGCCATTTATGAGATATATTCTTAAGGCTTTACACTAGTGGACACAAACTAGTGGAGGATGTTTTCAAGTCACTCTATGCATTTCTTTCCCTTCTCTGCGCTCAGATGTTTCCTTATGCCTCTGGGTGGCATTGATGGGAAGCCATTTTTGTCTACAAAAGGTGTCAATGCTCCTGAGTGCAAGAGCTCAGTTGGGACAATGTGTGTGCATCTGACCCTGTCTCAGAAAACACAGGTGCTTTTCACTACAGATGCGTGACCTACGACAATACTTCCAAGTGTCTTCAGTGTATCTGACTGGTTACATTAAGACTGTACTAATAGATTAAATCACTTCTAAAGTAACCGTAACGCTAAATGCAATGGTTGTGTAGCAGTGATAGAAGATTTTATAATAGCTAGCTGCACGTTTCTTCTACCCACAACTTCCCGAGCACTAACTACTGACATAGACTGCCTGTAAGTACACAGGCTGCCACACTGCGCTAACGAAGTCTGAGTGCTTCGCTGCAGGAATGCACCGACTTCAGCAGTTGTATTCACAAGCTCTTAGGGTGCAAAAGAAGGCAACACTGACTCACCCGAAGCCAAGTCAAGCAGAAGGTGAACCAGTACACAATGCCAAGCTAACAGCCTCGGCTGGCCTGTGCTGGCCCCAGGCAGGAGTGGGTAGGGATGCCACCATGCTCTCCAGTGTGCCCAGCACACCCAGCTACACTTGCTTCTATGTTACTTGCCAAAGTTTATTACATACTATGAATATTTTTCTAAAATTATTATATTCAATCCAAACTTTGACAGAAGGTATTGAGCGTATCCAGTACACAATTCTCTGACAGGATCAGCCTCAGCATTTTTCCTAGATTCCCTCCTCTTTACAGACTGAAAGAGCGTGTCCTTCTCCAAAAAGCCCAACTCCTCTTTTTACACTACTTTTACAGTTAATATGTTCCTAATTTTCGTTTCTTAGCACTTAATAAGACATTATAATGAAAGACAAGTAAGCAAATTTGTAAACATAAGAATTTGCTCTTGCAACATGCATCAAGATTTTAGTCTTATATAAGCAAAATAAAAATAAGCTCCTGAACAGTATATCCCTTCTCATTCACATATCCTTCTGTTTCGCCAGCTATGTGAAGATACACTGACACTAGAAATCTTCGTCATGATGTTAACCTGTATAACAAAATCCACTAAATTATTAGCCAAGACTAATGGATTACCACTTTAGATAAAACCAACAACATCCCTGGAGAGCTAAGTCACCCTAATTTCAGTATGACAAGGAACATGCATTAATTTATTTTGATGTATTTAAAGGGCTGCCACACTTCTCTGAAGTGGAAAAAAATAAATTACCAATTTCAGTTTTTTCCAAAACTAAGAAAAACAAGAGCAATACAGATGCAGGTTAATGCTTACAGATTGCAGCTTCTTTTATATTGTTATTGGCATCACTGATTCCTTTCTGTATTTCATCCAGCCACAGAAGTGCTGATTCATCTTGGGATTCCTGGAAAAAGGATAGAAAAAACTGAATTATAACAGAAGTTGTCTGAACATACTGATAGAGCTCTGATATACAGTCTCCTCCTGCAAAGCCCTTGGATGCTAAAAAGAATTTGACTGCTTAAAATCAACAATAAAACATGTTCATATTCTATCTACTGACTTAATAAACTCCTGTTCAAATACAAACCTCCAAAAATTTTCATGTATAGAAGACACCTAAATCAAAAATTTTAAGTGAAGCTAGAAACATTTTCATCTCCATGATACGAAGGCAAAGTAATCTGAATGTCAAATAAAACCACACATTATCAGGCAGCACTGTGACAGTAGCATAAAGAGCACAAAGAAGACGACTGCGGGAAGTTGGCTTTCTTTCAGAATCCCTTATTTGGAGTACACCTGAGTACACATTACATTAGAAAATAACAGCAAAAGCTGACAGCTCAGGTTTAGTAATGATGACTTAGTTCAGGTGGCAAATGTTTCAGGAATTAAGCAGTAGAGTAGGTCTCACTCTTCCTACAGGCTAACACAGCATGGCATTACACCCAAGTTAAAACAGAAGGTGCAGGAAAGCGCACTCAGCACCCCCACTAACCAACCCTGCTCCGGCTGCCCAGTTTCATGGGTGAACCAACACTTCTAGCTGAGAAAATAGGGTTTTGGAGCTAAAGTGACATTTAAAATCTAACCCAGTAGGAGGAGGAACAAAATTCATTCTAAAGAGGAAATAGGAGTGCCATGTCTGTAATAGACTAATGATGAGAGAAACTGGAATGTATTGATTCGATAAAGATCTAGAAGTATATACACACAAATATTCCAGGAAGAAACACCCCAGAAACTCTCTCAAGCTAAAACAGTGTGGACAAAGAAACAGCTTTGCAATGAATATCCCTGATTTTGCATCCAAAAAACCAGGCCAAAAATCCAATAAACCTGTTATCTGCAGAAATTACAAAGAAAAAACAGGGTAAAAAACCCTGAAGACTCTTCAGTTTGCATCATGTATGTAAACAAGGTAGAAGAATATCTAAATTAAATCAAGTAATGTCAGGTGATTGCATTACAGTGGACACACACCACGATCTTTTGTAACAAGAAAGTCAGAGTTAACATTTGAGAGAGCGTACACTAAATTCCCAAACTACAGCTGACCATTTTGAGAAAAGGATTGAGAAACTGAAAAGAATTCCTTATCTGGTGCCCAGCTTTCACACACTAAATACAAGAACGGACACAAATACTGCTCTGGAGCCAAGTATAGCTTATGCTGAGCCTCGCTGAAGCAAGCTGTTGTTATTTGGCATTCAAGAAAAAAAAAAAAGCCAGGCAGAGAAAAAGGAAGGGATCAACAAAACAGCAGATGAAAATACAGGAAAGGTTTTAGAGGTTGCAGGCTGTGGAGGGTGGGAACTATCTGAGCAGAGCCAGCAGCTGGATCGAAGGAGCGCAGACAGCTAACAGTGGGTAGGGAGGTAGAAGGCAAAGAGCACAATTTTCTTAAGGCACATTTGTATGTGTAGCTCGCTCTCACCTATGCATTTGCTAAACAGAGATACCACACTCCTCTCCAAGCCTGGCTTCTTCCTGGAGAAGGGTACAGAGTTCAGCGGCATTTTGGTCTGTGGATGAGACCCTTAAGGATTTACTAGGCACACCCTTTGATTTTTCCAGAAAACACCTTTTTACCTCAAATACCTGGATGTACAAATTCCAGTAGAACCCGCCACATCAGCTTCAGGCTCGTGGTAAATTGAGAGTTAAATTGCTGCTGTAAAGCAATTTTATCTCTGTGTTGGGCAGAGGCTGAAACTGAGTCATGTGTGCATATTTGGATACGTCACACCCTCTTGCTGCAGTAGACAAAGAACAAACTAGCTCCTTGCCATAAACCTCATGCCTACAGGATGCTTCTGGGGGACAGATCAATCATCCTTTAGTCCCTTACAGAGGAGGAAAAAGTCCTCCACAAAATGCCACCTGAGATGAACTAGAACAGCATCGTTGTCTGGCTAGCTGGATTTCACATACTACAATGAAGATACTGGTTTTTGCTGGACTGCTCTCTCTTACCTCCAGTCTTTTCACAACAGGTGAGTCCTCCTTTCTGTATCTATTCTACATTTTAGTCAATAACATGGGCTTTTTTTTATAATGTTGGCACTTCGCCAGCTTAAACATGTTCTGCATGCATCATTACAAAAACTATGTTCTAGGAAGTCTCATTTAAGGCAGATTTTTATTCTTCCATTTCAGAGACACCTTACCTCCCACCAGTCACTTTTTATAAGGGATTTTATTTAAGGGATCTTTCTGCGCTTACTGAAGGCACATTTGTCTCTAATACTTCTAAAGTTATATGACAATCTTAAACCTGCAGAATCATGTTATTTCTGCTTTAAAATGTTCAACAGAATTACAGCTTCACAGAGGGTGCTATTAGAAGGAAATGCTCAGATAACTATTGTGACAAAAATAACCAAAGGAAATGATCAAATAATAATTCCTCACTAGAATTAAAGCTGTTTTCAAACCAAGTTCATTTTTAAAAGCTATGTTATATGTATACTATATATATATATGCACGTGCACACACATATATATATCTTTTAAAGAGGGACTAAAATTCATTTTCTGCACTGACCATCCAGAAAATTACTAAATGCGATGTTGTCTACTAATTATTTCAAAACATTCTACCATAAGTCTGCCAGTGAGCATTGATAAAACTGTTTTCCATATATTCCAGTATGGAAGGGTAAAAGAAAAACCCACAGGTTTTAATCCAAATTTGAGTTTGCTTCTGAATTTCAGTTTCAAGATGCTGCTCTAAGATTTACACCAAGTCTTTCTGCATTAAACACAGCTAAGAAAATTTTTAAATTACAACATTAATTGCACAACTCTTTATTCTGCAAAATCTATTTTGCAACACATGGTTTTAGAAAGTATTTTGAACACATTTGTATTTCATCTGGAAATGTCAACGTCTCTACAAATTTCTCTACTGAAGACCAAGGAAGACGCATTAATAAAAGTGGCATCATTAGCTTTGCCCACATGCTAATGATATTTACTCACTGAAAATTTTCCTGCTGCATGAAAAGTTTTATTCACTTACCAATAAATTTGATCTAATATGAGCCTAAGCATTTGTTTTTGGTTCTCAAGACTAACTTGTCCTTCCTCACATATGAGAAGCTGAAAATATCTGGTTTGCTTTAATCAGATGCTGAAGAATAACATTAATTTGATACGTGAGACAAAAAAATTGAGAGTTGTTTCAATTTTCTAACTTGAAATTTTCAGCCTGTGTTAGGCAAGACAGCACTTTTTGCATCTTTTGTAGTCATGCATTTCATCTATGAAGTGACAAGGATAGTACCGCTGTTTGCTTTGGAAAGTCTGATGATAAAGCCTAGACCAAGGCTGCTGCTTATATGATGAATTACCAACATTGCTGCTACTGGGAAAAACCCTCTACAGTTGATAAACATTGCACAAATGTCTGATATTTTTTGCCAAAGACTACTGAAAACATGCAAAATGCAGAAAGATCAGCTTAACACTAAATTCATGCTAAATTTTCAAAAGTCTGGGTGCAAGACAACGAAGTGAAGATTGTCCTTGAGTACATTTGATATGAACACCTAAACTAAAGGAGAATGCCACCAAATCTTTTGAACATATATTGCTTTTCAAATGGAGATGTTTACCTTTCTCTATACCTGAAGGTGAATTATGTTGCTAATCCAGTAGTTCGCCCTTTTTAACAATTTTAACTTTTTTTTTAAGCTTCAAAATTTTCACTGAATGGCTCTACAATTAAAACCGTGTCTCTTATCAAGACTTTCCGTGGAATTGCAGCAAGAGACTACGATTACATCCCCCCTTATGCTATAGAAGGAGAGGCAACAACCATTCATATCAGAGAACACAAATGCTCTTCAAAAAAGTCAAATGACTCTGCTTTAACAGAAGTGAACAACACCACTCTGGAGTACCTGACCAGTTCTCTGAGCACCAAGCTAATACCTGCTGTCTACCTCAGTGCTGTTTTATTGGGTGTACCATCTAATGCTATCATTTTGTGGATGCTGCTCTTCAGGATCCGGTCTGTGTGCACTGCCATCCTCTACACAAACTTGGCGGTTTCAGATCTTCTCTTCTGCATCATGCTGCCCTTCAAAATAGCGTACCACATCAACGGGAACAACTGGATTTTTGGAGAAATGATGTGTCGAACTACCACTGCTGTGTTTTATGGCAACATGTACTGCTCCATTCTGCTGCTCACGTGCATCAGCGTCAGCCGCTACGTGGCCATCGTTCACCCCTTCACCTACAAGAGCCTGCCAAAACGTGCCTATGCCATCGCAGTCTGCGCTACCGTGTGGACCATTGTCTTCTTGTACATGCTCCCACTTTGCATAATGCAGCAAAGCTATTATGTGAAACAACTGGACATTTATACCTGCCATGATGTGCACAATGCCTGTGAAACAATATCTTCCTTCCAGTTCTACTACTATGTTTCTTTAGCGATCTTTGGGTTTTTAATACCTCTTGCAACCATTGTTTTCTGCTATGTCTCAATTATACAAACACTCAAGACTCATGAATGGTTCTGGTACGTTAAAGTCAGTCTATTGATCCTTACCATCTTTGCTATTTGCTTTGTGCCAAGCAATATTATCCTTATTATCCATCACATCAACTATTACTACTACAACATAGATGGGTTGTATTCTTTTTATCTAATTGCTTTATGCCTTAGCAGCTTAAACAGTTGTCTTGATCCTTTCCTTTATTTTCTGATGTCGAAAATTAGAAGTCAGTCTAATATTTATCTAACAATGGTTAAAATATCCAGGGAAAAATGAATTTAGTTCTATATTAATATTATTGGAATTATGATTTTGTATAGTATTAACCCAGGCAGCAAACCTCAGGTTCAGCAATTAAACTTAAGATTAAAAATTGTTAAACAATCTCAGTAAAATTTACTTCCTTCCACACACAACACAAGGAATATCTCCAGAAATATACTCCTCCAGCTCTATAATTTTATCACATGTATTGCAACATCTGATGTACCTAGATTCTGGGAAGTGGCTCCACACCTCCATTTCCTTCTGAGAAGATCACTTTCATGGCCACAGAGAAGAAACCAGAATATCAGTCACCACAGCCTCTGAACACCAGAAGAGGAATCAATGTCTGAACAGCACTTTTAGGCCCATTCATGATTTCCAAATACTTCAAATTTGCTCTCAGCCCACAATCACTGCAGGAACAGTGATGTGAAAACAAGTTTTTGGCCCAGTGGAAATGGGAACATGTAAAAGCACTTTCTATGTGCCCGGGAGCTGTCGAGCTTTGCAGAAGCTCCCTGTCACACAGCCAAGAGCAAATACTGCCCTGGATGTTGGAAATCAAGAGCCAGAGCCCCCGTAGGTCCAAGGAGCAGTAAATCTACAGCCGTAGACACAGAGCCTGACACTTCCAAGGCAGCATCTCCTATGAGGCTGCTGAACCAGCTTTGCACTGGAGACTTGTTCTTCCACTTCGTCAGCGCCTGCACTCCTCTAGTCCATGAGGATTGCTGGGAGCTAACCCTTATCAGTGTGAATCCAGGCATATATTATTCTTGCTTGGTAAGCAAAATGGGGAAACTGTTTTGTAGTATTCTCTATTTCCACATCCTCACAGAAAATACCTACAGTGTTACAAATTCTGAGGCTAATTATGATTGATTGTCCACATTAATGAAGCAAAGGGTCAGCTTTTACATTTACAGAAACTCGAAAGCTACAATACTGACTACGTTCCTACAAAATGAGCTCAGCGGTTGGCGCTTGTATTTGTAAATGTAGCATGTAAGATAGTGATGAGAAAAAATGTTTTACATCAGTTTGATAACAGTATTGTAAAAAATTTTACTTAAATAAAATCGTTTGCACTGGACAATGTCTTCAAGGAATTTGCAGTCTGGTAAGACTCCCCCTCGTCAATTTCTTCTGGCTCCTAATTTGTTTTTAATCATGCCATTCCCTCAACATGCACAAGAACAGATTTTAAAGATAACTTTAAAATAATCCAGACATTATACAACTACTGTAAATATAAAAATGTGAACCTAACTGTAAAACCTGTGTGCTTGTCACTCAAACCATAAAATAACAGAGGAACCATTTCAGAGTTTGGCACATCTGTTCAACTTTTCAGGTATCCATAATACACCCCCTAAATACAGGCTCTCTCTTCACTGGGACCTGAATACACTTGGTTTGAAATGGCCTTGAGAACTGTTAGAAACTGTGGTTTAAGACGACAGGAATAAATAAATTCCACGTTTGCATTTTCAATTTCAAGCAAGGAACAAGTAGGTGTGATCTCAGATTAAGACCTGTAACAGGTACTGGGAGATTTGGGTGCAGACTCCACTTCCCCAAAGCCACCACAGTTACTGGGATGTGACAGCAGGCTGGTTAGAATAAGCAAGCAAGTTTGACCCATATGTTTTTCCGGATGCTGAGGAACACAGGAAGTTCACAGGCAGACCTATCTGATCCTTGTAAATCAAATACTTCCTTTTACCACAGCTCACTCTTACAACATGCGAAATACAATTAAAGGCAGATCTGCTTTATAAACAGGGCTCAGAAAAAGTGAGGAATAGACAGACCGTAGACATTGCAGTATCTTTTCAATTTAGTTTGGTGTTTTTTTTTTTTTAAGGAACATTCAATCTAAATCATATCTTTAGGTAAAGAATGGTGAAGGGTGTGTGATTGACCAGCATAGAGAGTAAGTCAGATTAATGCATCTGAGTATTTCTTTTGGGAGCACATATAGAAGTGTTTTGCTCTCTTCCTAAACAGGAGTGTTGCTCCTGTTTACAGAGGAGGTGTTTTAAGTAGTTGTCAAAGGTCCACAAAAACAAAATATCTCAGGAGAGAAAGGCCAGCAGAAGTCTCTAGGAACATCACAAATTTTCGAACAAGAAGACTTCAAAGAGATTGCACAATTTTTGTTCCAAAACTTGAAGACACCCGTCTGTTTCCTACCAGCACATTCACAGAGGGACAGTAGCAGGCACCAGGTTTGCACCCAGGGAGCGCAGCAGCAGCTGGCAGGAGCCGGAGCAGGGTTGCTGTGTGCTGGCACGTGGGCATCTGTGGGCTGTAGATCTCTGCCTCAGGGACATCCCAGCTTGCTACGCATGCACAAAGGGTCTGGCATGTCCGGGGCCAGCACCACACAGCCACCACCTTCATGGACACTCTCTGCACACAAATACCAATCCTGGCCCTTCCAGGACAGGTAAAGTAGTCAGCATGAACTAAAACCTCCCCAGCACACATGGCAAGGGAGGAGGCTTTCCAGGATCCAGGGCTCAGTGAAGCCAGCCCTTACCTGGGAACCCAAGCAAGAAATTGAGATGTGCAAACGCCTTTTGAAACTTCTGACAGTGGATTGTGGAAACACACTGTTTCACAGCAGGTATCACAGGTGAGGTGGCAAGACAGCTGGAAGATATTTCTACAAGCCAAAGTTCAGGGACTTTCTCCAGCTGACTGTATTTCTTCAGGAATGCGTTATGTGAATTTTAAGCGTCTTTTCCAAACACTGGACATTTTAAGTGCTGTGCTAGTAGCTTTAGCTAATCTTGTGTTCAGTCACATCCTGCAAGCTGGTAGGCTGATCTTTGTTTATGCTTCCCTGAGCTGTGATGCTAACCAGGGCACTGCTTTTGGGGAGGCAGATAGCAATATCCTGCTGAGACAGGTTTAAACTGAAGGCACATACAAGACGGCTAGCTTGTTGTTGCATGACAAAGCTAGAACAGAAATACATACAAAACTCCACTATTATAAAACACTACATTTAAGCAACTGAGACTCCTCAAAGTTTGTTAAGGACCACCATGACTCCTTCAGCATGACTATGACTACTTTGCAGCAAAAACCTCAATTCCCACGTATTGTAACTACCTGCTTAACACAGTCTAGTAACTAGATACTTGCACAAATTCATAACTACATCAGGGCCACTGCTGCCCACATTTTGTAATAGCTGCAGCAACCTAGTAGAATTAAAAATAAGCAAGGTTATGCCAAATCAGTAGTGACACATGCAGAATATGTCTTAGTATTAATACATTGTGAATTAATCCCTTTTGCCAGTCAGAATAAGTTGTAGTGGAAAATTACTTAGTGCCAGCTTGTTGTCATTGGCTTATTTACAACCCCATTGGCACAGCAAATCCAAACATCAGGGGAACAGGATAGGAATACACATGTAAGTGAAAAGAATTGGCATTTCAGTTCTGACAAACAGCAACAGTCAAAGCTCTAACCTGGCATTTCTGTGCTTTGGCACGGTGAAGAATATCCTGATAATGCTTTGCATTTACTGGTCTCACATCTTGCAGCTTGGCTGTCGGCAACAGTAGGGTTTCTAGAGTTTTCTCAGGATTTCCTTGGTCAATTGCTTCATTAATGTGGCCAATTGCAATGATTCCTATGAAACAGAAAAGTTATTAAAGACATTTATCAAAGAAACATGCAACTTATCTGTTATCAGGTACAAACAAAGCAGTAACACAAAGAACAGAAAAATCAAGTAACAAGAAGCAGAGGCAGCAACAGCAGCTGATTTAAAGTTATTTTTGCTCGAATATTTACGTGAATTTAATAAGTTGTACAGTTTTCCTTTCTGCCACAGTTATAGATTCATCTGAATCTACCTCTTCATAAAAATCAAATTTGTCCTTGCTGAAAAAAAGGAAAACAGACTTCCTTACCTTCAGGGCAGGAGTATCTGCTTTTCCATGAAGCTTAAGGAAAGGCTGTGCATCACATCTAAATATGTTCACCTATGTATTGGCTCACAGTGCTGAAAGACTTATTTTCAAGTGATGTCAGACCAGATTACTTGAAAACCCGATTTCAGAATCACAGAATCACAGATTTGGACAAATACATACATACTGATCTCCCAGCTACAGTATTACCTAGCAACTTAACCTCATTTATTTAAATTTCACTTTAAATAACCAATCTGATAATGTTTACCTTATGAGAAATCACTCGGTTGTTCAGACCAGTGGCACTCAGGACTTCAGTCAGCAAGTAACATGGTCCAGTGTATTTAATAAAACCTCTAACTCATTTTTCTTCAGACTGATCTCAACATTTTAAAATCAATTTCTCCTACCCCCAAATGCTGAAATGCTCTACTCAGGGTACTTTCTACTTAAAGCCACCCCAGAAGGGCACCAGCCAAGGGCTTCCCCATCACCTGTGAGGGATGGCATTCCTGCCAGCAGCAGATCGTCTCTCACCAAGTCTCTCCCAGACCCACAACAGCCCAGCTTTCAGGGTCACAGATCCATGCCCTCATAAGGCTCTGGGAATGCGCAATTTTTCTGGGGTGCTACCAAAGAGGGACCATGCAGACATGCAGGTTTGCTTACGGAAACGGAGACCACTCTTCTTCCTCCCCTCTCTGCCACAAATAACAATTCCCAGGCAGAGGCCAGTGTTGCTGTAACCAAGTGCAGCTATTTTAGTACTAAAGACTGACTCTCCTAATGTAAGACCACCTTTCTTAAGGCCTGTTTCAACTCATAGTGACTGCAGAGATTCAGACAAAAAAAGTGATTATGTCAGTCAAATGAACTGCTCAGCATCCCACCCTGCCAAAGGGCACACATTGTGAGCAAGCCACAAGGTCCACAGCAACCACTTGACTAGATTTAGGAAGCAACGATCCAGTCAGTTTTAGTATTTCTGTAACATAAATCTTCTCTTACCAGTATGAAACCGTAAGATGCACGACACTGACGGCAGTGCAGGAAGGGCACATGCACCATATGTCAGTGCCACCCTGGGAATAGCCTGCACCTTACAAAGGCTCTCAAACTATACTCCAGACTGCTTCCCAATTGGCAAGCAGTCTGAAAGCTGCCCACTCCTTTCCTTGCTCCAGCATATCAGACATGATTTGATAGCCTCAAATTTTAGTTAAAAAAAAAAAAAAAATCATACTTCTATACCCAACGGAGAAACTCGGTCCTTTAGCATTTTTGAAGCCCAAATGACCTGCTATCACTTTTAATATAACACCACCCTTTTAGGGCAATCCAGTTACATTCAGTTTCAAAAATAAACTCTAAATCCATTTATATTAGAAAAACTGGGCATAAGAAGCCACTCTCAGATAGGAAATCAAGTTACCTAAAAGAAGAGCAGGACAGGTAATTGCATTGCATAACTTCCTACCAGCTCCCTTGTGAATAACAAGGGCTTGGAAATCATTTGACATTAAAAAACTCTTCCACAGGACACTGTCTGTAATTTCTTCCCCTGTCCCCCAACACGCTCTTTGCTTACAATTTCTGCAAAATCCCCGAAGTGAGACCATTCAGTGCAAATACTGAAAGACACTGCCAAGTGGGCAGAGCCATGGCATTTGCAACACTGCAGAAGGCAGGCACCCTACAATATCTTTCAGCCAGCCAAAATATAATGAGGAATACTTCAAGGACATTTAAAGACCAATGGGCATTCAAAACTGTTTAACGCTTTTCTCTCTTGAAGAGTGTCTGTACAAGGCCATACAGCACAAATTTATGTACCAAGGACCAGACTATAATCTCTGCAGGCAATGTAGAGGAAGAATTACTTACTTTCATTTTCTTCTTGAATTTGCATATTAACCATGTCAATGCAGTTCTGGATATCATTCCAGCTTAAATAATCTTGGCCTTGAGATGAAGCTTCTGACTTAATAGACAATAGTGTATCAGCATAACTATAAGAAGATAAAATACATAAGTGTATTTCATACGCGAGATAAACTGCCATAAAGAATTAGTCAGACGTATCATCCATCATTTAGTGCCTAGTATTTTTTTCAATGAATGAGTTTAAGACAAACTCATCTCTTGTCAGAAATTATACAGACATGCAAGCTGCCTTGCTGGTTCTACGCATGCTTTTCAGGATCTGAAAAAATGGCCCTGTACACTAATTCAGAGCACTTTTTTTGGTAACGTGGGATGATGGTAATATATACGCTGGAAATACACTTTGCTGTATGGCACTACAGATAAATTTGGGAGAAACTAAGGTCAGCTTCTTGCTAAACCAAGTCAAAAAACAGAATTTCTGCCCTAACATCAGGTATTGGCACTTTCTGCTACCTCCATGCTCCCTCCATGTGAAAGATGATGGGCCACAGGCAGAGAAAAAGAATAAACACTGATGCTTCTCTCCCCAGAACTCAAGGCCTCCAAGCACAGGCTCTGTAACCTGTGTCTACTCTTCTTAGAAGGATCACAGATCAAGATGAGCTGGAAACCTTCACAGTAGTGTAAACTCTTCTATACCTAAGGTGAATGATTTTCATATTCCTGAATCAAGCATACAACTGCCACAAAATGTTAGATGAAATACCTGTCTTTTCTTTCCAGCAGAAGCCTGAGAAATGAATGTTTGCCAGAAAAAATTCAGGAGAGAATCATAATTTCCTTCTCTTACTTGCCCTTCCAGCATTCAGCAGTGTTTAAGGGCTTCCCGAGCTGGAGGCTACGCATCTCTTTAATAGTCGCAAACAATGCTATGCTCCATTAGTTTGTCTACTCTAATTTGAAATCATATATTCTTGAGGAATGAGTCCCACTATTTAAGTGTTTTGTGATATGGCAGTTCCTTATGTAAATTTTAAACTTGATATTTTATAGTGTCCAATCTTTTCTTGCTCCAATTCTCATAAGAATATAAAACCTTAAGTTTTAAGAGAAGCTAGCAGATTTTATTAACCTTCCCCACAATATCCACACTTTTGCAGACCTATGTCACATTTCCCCTAAATTCTTCCTCTAGGAAACACTCTTAACAAGTTCATGTCTTCTGGTAGAAAGCCATTGAACACCATCTCCCTCAATGAACTTTTTCTAGCTTTAATGTATTTGTTCTGGCATTGTGCAATCAAAGCTGCCTGCAATATTCAACATATGGTTGGCAGCACAGATTTACATAATGGCATAATAAAATTTTATTTTATTCTCTACTCCAACTAATTCCTAGTGTTTCATTTGTATGGACTGGCAGCTTAATCTAAAGATC
This sequence comes from Nyctibius grandis, assembly GCF_013368605.1. Taxonomy (NCBI): domain Eukaryota; kingdom Metazoa; phylum Chordata; class Aves; order Nyctibiiformes; family Nyctibiidae; genus Nyctibius; species Nyctibius grandis. The sequence continues at coordinate 25,374,754 of NC_090695.1, forward strand.
AGGTCACAGTAATACCAGCCAAAAACGCTGCACTTGAACACTTTGGGGCCCATTTCTGAGTGCTTATAACATTGCTTCTCTTGCCCACAAGCACCACCTCACATTAGCAGAGGCCAAGTGGCAGATTAATTTTGCTCCACCTTACTGCATTCTGCTCCCTCTAACCAAACACTGGTCACTTATTCCTATCCTGACTGCCTTCCTTCCACCTTTGAGAAACCTGGCAAGGGCTGTTCTCAGATTCATGTACCCTGGCAGCCTGGTGAAGGTCTTTAGCCACTGCTGTCTCTTTTGCCTAGGAATGCCTTCCAGTAGCAAATGGAGGCTTCCACCACCCGTGACCAAGAGGCAAGAACCGGCCCATGCCCGCACGCTCTCCCCCACATGCTGGGGGCTCAGATCTCACACAAATCGTAGCATTGCCTGATATTTTTTGGAGATACACAAAAGAGCACAGAAGTAGCAGCATGTGGCTGTAACAAGTCAGGCACGTGGCAGTGCAAGAAGCTGGCAGCTGAGTGAAGGCTATAATTTAATGTTGAACATGCATTGTGCCACACCATTGTACTCAGCTTTTTAGCAAGCAGGACTGTGCTATTTTTCAGACCTTTGCAATTCTCAAGCAAAAAAAGGATCAGCCATGGTTTAAGGGACTTCCTGGACCTTAAGGCATTAAACACTGCCTCATTCCAAAGATCTTTCAGTATTGCAGAGAGGATACTGATTAATAGTTCCTAGCTACAGTTGGTTCATGTTTTAGTTTCTGCAAAAATTCTTGTCAGATCTTAATGTTTGCTTTCTGAGGATGTTTTCCCTGTACCTCACACATCCTCTGCCCTCAAATATCTGAGGTTGTGCGACTGCTTATACTTATGGATACACAAATAGTTCAGCAATTGTCACATTATCGCTTCCTTACTAACTTACAACACAGATGTTTAGCTTGCAGCTCTTTCAACTTCATCGCCACAACACAGAACAGCCCACCTAGTAAAATGCCTACTTATCCTTTTGCAGAAGTTGCCAAGTCTCATCCAGACAAGATAAAATGAACCTTTACCGTTGAAAGTTTTCCTCTTCCAGATTATTGAAGCCAATGCAGGGGTTTCTGAGATGGTTCTTTATCATTAGGATGTCCTTATTTTCCAAGGCCTGGTTTAGCAACACAACAGCTGACAACATCTCTACTGCAATACACAGTTCATCATGGGCCAGGTAGTTCTGTAGGACAATAATGTACCACAGTCAGGAAGCTAAATAAGCAGTGTAACATATTTGAGTTACACAGTCTAGATACCATCAGGGAGATGGACTCGATTTAAAAAGCCTGGCAAATTTCATAGTCAGAGGCATGTCAGATTAACATGACACTTGTGATAGATCTTACTGGGTTGACTACACATCTATTCAGCCTTTCCTTCTTTTGCCCCACAATCCCATCTATTCTGGTTTTACTCTCACAGCATGGGATTACTTTTCTATACAATATATAAAACAGAGTTAGTCCTCATTAGAGCATGCAAGGATTAAAAAAATGTCAATTTGTTGCAACACAAGAGCTCAGCCAGAGCAAAGTGTGTCAAGAAACAAATTCTGTGATTCAATGTTGCCTATTCAACCAGAATCATTCATGTGATATGTAACACCATGGCAAGAGAATTAAGTCTGATTTTACACAACATGCTATGTTTGCGCTCTTTCATGGTTTGACTACGCAACATCAGTGAGCAGGTTGTAAGTTTTTTACTCTTACCACAGCATTCTGTTGTTGGAGGTTGAACAGCTCAGTCTGATAGATAGCAGCAAATGAGTGAACAACAGGTAGCTGCGCCTCCGGTTTCATCAGTGCAACCAGTGTTTTACTAGCATCACAGTTACGAATAGCAGTATTGATATTGTCAACAGCTATAAGTTCTAGAGAACAGCAGGGAAAGAAAAACCTATTAATTTTCATACGCCCTTTGCTCTTTTTGCCATGTAGATAACAATTAGGTTATTTTAAAGGATATAATTTGCTGTCATTAGAGAAAAAACATATTTGTGTGATATTCCTGAAGACAACCGCTGAATGTTGCAAAAGCAGTGTCTGTTCAAAGGTATGCAGCAAATAATTGACTGGAGGACTTTAAAGTTCCTGGACTTTTAGATATTAGAGACTGCTTATTGTACTTTTAACCCAAAACAAGGAGCTGACCCCATCCTAGCACAGAAAGAAATAACAGCCCTCCTGGGTTTGCTTTTGCAGCAGGTACTGCTGGGTACATCAGCTCCAGCACCTCAGTTTTACTTCACCCTAAATGCTCCTTTCCTTCCGTGCCGCGTTTCCTCCCTTGCCTTCTCCTTTGGGCAGGACCTAACTCAGCTAACTAGAACACGCCTGTCCTGCAACACCAACAACATTTTTATTGTCCATTTCAAGAGGCCTGGTAGAAATCAGCCAAATATGTTGGGAGGCTGGGATTTTCAGTAGCTGAACTGATGGAAAACCACATGCTATGGCTTCTAGGACTTCCTCTGCATCCTATCACCTGTTTGCTTGTCTAATAGTGTGGAAGATTAGTCCTCACAAGCACTGCCATCTAGAAGTTATCCTCTTCTCTACAGCTCAAATTTCAAATTAAACAGACCACCACAGAGGTGTATGAACATAACCCCTTTCAGTACCTGAACAACCCCCGTTTTGCTTTTTGCTGAACTGACTTCAGCAGAGGTTTGAACCCCGGCAGAAAAACGCTGAAAAACACTGAAAAACACTTCCCACTTAGGCAGCTGCAGAAACCTTACAACACCCCTTAGGTTAGTCACAGCCACCGTAACTGCACACCTGGAGGAGTCAACTCTGAAGAAACCCAGGCCAGGACACACCCAGGAACAGGCTGTGCTCTGGTCTTGCGCAAAGGGAAACAATCTTGAAGGTTAGAGCGCATGTGGCAAAGAATTATAATTATGTAAATGTCATTTCCATCAGCAAAATAACCCCTATCTCCTCCACCTTATCTATGGCTTTTCTGTATGCTATTATCCAGGAAGTGTTTTTAGTCACCACTGACTGTTGAAGTCTGTACAAGACTGCTTGTACAGCAGACACCATCAACAGTACATGTATGCAGCAACACTCAGATCTTATTATACAAGACAGACTTTGAAAACCTTTCTGAGTAACCAGGCCCACCTACACAAGCCCCTCACCTCTCATTTCAGTTGTTCTGAAGCATGGTCATATGGGGCCATGTTGCTCTTAAAGGGTCTCTCTATTGGCTATTCCTGAGATTAGAAAAAGGAAAGGGTCTCAAAGCTATGGCGTGCATGCTTTTATAGAGAAAAGAGCAAAGAGGAGAAGAGTCAGAGTCCACAAATGGACTAGACTAGCTCTGTAGTCAATAACCAAGCTACGGATTTCTAATTCAGGAACTGAGCATGCAACTTGCAAAACACACTTTACATTGTTCACATTCCAGTAACAAAATTCCCCATTTTTTCCTTTTTCAAACCAAACTTAAGAAATATAAGTTGCTCTCCAGATCGCCATTACTGCTTTTCATACACATTTTTCCTCCTCATTTCCTTTACCAAGGAGCAACTCTTTTAAAGAAAGTACTGCTCACCATGCCTAACCAATCTAAAATAGGCTAACATTTGAGCTAACGAGACAAACTTCTCTTCTGGCTTAAGTTGACTTCACAGTACAGCCTTTAAGTCACGTTACAAAAGCAATCAGCCTGGATTCAAAGCATTGGAAATACCAGCAACAAAACAGCCACTAAGCCATGCCCAGATGTAGTGTGAAATGGCAGAACTTTAACCAAAGCTGAACTTCCTAGCAAAGAAGTTTCCAGTCAAAAGCAGCAATACATGCACTGCAAATTTAGATCCCCCTTAACTATATTTTTTACAAACTATAACTTGTGTCTTGTGACATTCTTAGCAGGTTAAGAACAAGTTAGATTTAGATACATGTGTCTAAAAGTGAGAATAATTTTCCTCTGAGATGTGATTGCAAAATTCTTCCATGTGATCATTCTATTTTAATTCTCCAAGGAGGGTCATCGCTCCCAAGTGAGGATTAATAGAATAGCTAGCAGAATCACAACCCTGAACTTCAGTAGGGCCAACTTTGGCCTTTTCAAGCAATTGCTAGGGGAAATCCCATGGGACAAGGTACTAGAAGGTAAGGGGGCCCAAGATAGTTGGTTAGCATTCAAGGACTGCTTCTTCCGAGCTCAAGATCAGAGCATCCCAACAGGTAGGAAGTCAAGGAAGGGCACCAGGAGACCTGCATGGTTGAACAGGGAACTGCTGGGCAAACTCAAGTGGAAGAAGAGGGTGTACAGATCGTGGAAGGAGGGGCTGGCCACTTGGGAGGAATAGAAGTCTGTAGTCAGAGGATGTAGGGAGGCAACTAGGAAAGCTAAGGCCTCCTTGGAATTAAACCTTGCAAGAGAGGTCAAGGACAACAGAAAGGGCTTCTTCAAATACATTGCAGGTAAAACCAACACTAGAGGCAATGTAGGCCCACTGATGAATGAGGTGGGGGCCCTGGAGACAGAGGATAAAAAGAAGGCAGAGTTACTGAATGCCTTCTTTGCCTCTGTCTATAATGCTGGAGGCTGTCCTGAGGAGCCCTGGACCCCTGAGGCCTCAGAAGAAGTCAGGATAGAGGAGGAATCTGTCTTGGTTGATGAGGGCTGGGTCAGGGACCAATTAAGCAACCTGGACGTCCATAAATCCGTGGGCCCTGATGGGATGCACCCGCGGGTGCTGAGGGAGCTGGCGGAAGTCATTGCTAGGCCACTCTCCATCATCTTTGCTAAGTCGTGGGCAACGGGAGAGGTGCCTGAGGACTGGAGGAAAGCAAATGTCACTCCAGTCTTCAAAAAGGGCAAGAAGGAGGACCCAGGTAGCTATAGACCAGTCAGCCTCACCTCCATCCCCAGAAAGGTGATGGAACAACTTGTTCTTGGTGCTGTCTCTAGGCACATCAACGATAGGGGGATCATTAGGGGCACTCAGCATGGCTTCTCCAAGGGGAAGTCTTGCTTAACCAACCTTATAGCCTTTTATGAGGACATAACCCAGTGGATAGATGATGGTAAAGCTGTGGATGTGGTCTATCTCGATTTCAGTAAAGCGTTTGACACGGTCTCCCACAGCATCCTCGCAGCTAAACTGGGGAAGCGTGGTCTGGATGATCGGGTAGTGAGGTGGATTGTGAACTGGCTGAAGGAAAGAAGCCGGAGAGTGGTGGTCAATGGGACAGAGTCCAGTTGGAGGTCTGTGTCTAGCGGAGTCCCGCAAGGGTTGGTTCTGGGACCAGTTCTATTCAATATATTCATTAATGACTTGGATGAGGGAACAGAGTGCGCTGTCAGCAAGTTCGCTGATGACACAAAACTGGGAGGAGTGGCTGACACACCAGAAGGCTGCGCAGCCATTCAGAGGGACCTGGACAGGCTGGAGAGTTGGGCGGGGAGAAATTTAATGAAATATAACAAGGGCAAGTGTAGAGTCCTGTATCTGGGCAAGAACAACCCCATGTACCAGTACAAGCTGGGGGCAGAGCTGTTGGAGACCAGCGTAGGGGAAAGGGACCTGGGGGTCCTAGTGGACAACAGGATGACCATGAGCCAGCAGTGTGCCCTTGTGGCCAAGAAGGCCAATGGCATCCTGGGGTGTATTAGAAGGGGTGTGGTCAGCAGGTCAAGAGAGGTTCTCCTCCCCCTCTACTCTGCCCTGGTGAGGCCGCATCTGGAGTATTGTGTCCAGTTCTGGGCCCCTCAGTTCAAGAAGGACAGGGAACTGCTAGAGTCCAGCGCAGAGCCACGAAGATGATTAAGGGAGTGGAACATCTCCCTTATGAGGAGAGGCTGAGGGAGCTGGGTCTCTTTAGCTTGGAGAAGAAGAGACTGAGGGGTGACCTCAGTAATGTTTATAAGTATGTAAAGGGCAAGTGTCATGAGGATGGAGCCAGGCTCTTCTCAGTGACAGCCCTTGACAGGACAAGGGGCAATGGGTGCAAGCTGGAACACAGGAGGTTCCACTTAAATATGAGGAAAAACTTCTTTACTGTAAGGGTGACTGAACACTGGAACAGGCTGCCCAGAGAGGTTGTGGAGTCTCCTTCTCTAGAGACATTCAAAACCCGCCTGGACGCGTTCCTGTGTGATATGGTCTAGGCAATCCTGCCCCGGCAGGGGGATTGGACTAGATGATCTTTCAAGGTCCCTTCCAATCCCTAACATTCTGTGATTCTGTGATTCTGTGTAATACTGCACTGATAAATATTTGTTCAAGTTATCAAGCCATGCATTGTCTTCAGTTTTAGCCACTGTGTTTACCAGTGGCTCAAGTTATTTAAAGAAAAAAGTGTTAGCTACCTCAGACAAGAGTATATCCAATGCAGCACAGATTGCTGACTTGGCAATTGTGACACGGAGAAGAACAGTTATAAAATTAAAATGCAATGCATATGGTTTCAGTTTGAGAAACCTTGTTTACATACAAAAAATGGTGGATTCAATTAATCAATCTAACATGATTAAACGGTGATGGTAAAAAATAAGTATTAAAACAGTTACTCACTAAGCTTGTGAGCCTCAGCTTCTGCATTGGCAACACTAACTTCCTTCTGTATTTCACTTTTGTCGAGCATATTTGGGATCTCTGCTATCTAACAGATCAGAAAAAAAATGTTTAATTATGCTTTTAAGTTTGATGGGAGATAAGGGATAAAACCCCTTAATGGGACACTACGATTTGGTTGTACAATGCCCTGTGTATCAAACACAATGTCACAGTAAACACAGCATTAATCTTTCCCTGTGATTTTCATCTTACTCAAAATGCTGGATTTTCTCCTTAAAACCCAATTGACTCTTTCATTTGCTGTTAATGATTCAATATTACCTTTTATTGTACTTAAGTTATAACTCATTTTGAAAGCAACATAGTAGTATGGGCTGAATGCTATATCTCAAATTTTCTTCTTATATCTTAGTTAATAACTACTTACAAGGGCATCATGCTCTTTAGAGCAAATGCAGGTACTTTCGTGTTGATTAGTATATCAGTTATTCTAAAACCTTTATAAAACTGTTTTGTAAGTGATGCTGAAGGCAGAGTAAAAGCTCTTTCTCTCTGGATTAAAATCAGCTACAAAAATGCAAACTGATGTGTAGTATGTGTTCCGTTCAATTACCTGCATTTTCTGTTCTTTAGAATCACACAATTGCAATAGGTACCATGAGGAATTTTGCGGCAGAACTTCAAGTAGGCTCAGAGCAGGACGGTTCAAACCTGCCATCAGTGCCACTTCATCTTGCCGGTCAATAGCCTCATTCACTTGGACTAAAGCTATGTGAACTGAAATGAAAACAATGCTTATAAACAGCAAATACGCTTTTGAGAAAAAAAGTTCATTGCTGTCAGTATCTCAGTTTTTGTAAAAGCCAGCTAGGGTGGCAAAGTTTACCCAGCAGAGGATTATCTATTTCGTGATCAATCCTACAAAGGGAGTCTCTGGGTCTGTACAAGCCCATGTGGGAGCAGTTCAGCCACAGCTAACTTTAAGCTTATGAACAAATTTGGGCTCTATATAGAAGAGGGGGTCAAAATTTAGAGTATTCTGCACACAAAAGAAACTCATATGTAAGGAAACAGAGCAGGCAATAAATGATTTGATTCTGAACTGAGGAATACTTACAGCAAAAAACAAACACAGACATTAGCCCCCCCAAAGATTAGTAGAGAAGGAGCAGCAAGAAAAAACTGTTGTAGACAGACATTAGCTACTTCTGCATATTTTACAAGTTTCCGTGGAAATATTTCGTTTGTTCATGTGGATTCAAGTCGTGTCCAGCTAGAATCTGGGAGACCATGTGTTACGTGCACACTTCCGTAAGGATCCAGAATGGCTTACTGTTTATCTTATTGATATTGCCTTGAATCTCAGCTTGTGTCAGCAGCTCCTCGTAGACGTCTCTCTCTTCTTCAGAGATTGTGCCGTTCTAAGAAAACAAAATTATTGCTAGTATATACAAAAACTTTGCAGAGAGAAAAGCTGTTAGTGGAAGTAATTAAAACTGCATCAGCCAAAATATTTGCTGGATGTATTTGTAAAGGAATTTTTTGATCACACTAGCTAAAGCAATTAGCACTTTTTGGTAAATGGCTGAGGAACATTTAAAGCATTTTCTGCTTCCTGTAAAGTAGCTATTTAAATATAGCGTAGCATTTTTCAACTACAGAAAGCATTAGATCTCATTAGATCTTGTTGCTGGATCTTATTCTCATTAACAAGGAGGGTCTGGTTGAAGTGGTGAAGGTTGAGGGCAGACTAGTTTGTAGTGACCATGAGATGGTGGAGTTCAGGATCTCATGTGGCAGGAACAGAATATCTAGCAGAATCACAACCCTGGACTTCAGTAGGGCCAACTTTGGCCTTTTCAAGCAATTGCTAGGGGAAATCCCATGGGACAGGGTACTAGAAGGTAAGGGGGTCCAAGATAGTTGGTTAGCATTCAAGGACTGCTTCTTCCAAGCTCAAGATCAGAGCATTCCAACAGGTAGGAAGTCAAGAAAGGGTACCAGGAAACCTGCATGGTTAAACAGGGAACTGCTGGGCAAACTCAGGTGGAAGATGAGAGTGTACAGATCTTGGAAGGAGGGGCTGGCCACTTGGGAGGAATAGAAGTCTGTTGTCAGAGGATGTAGGGAGGCAACTAGGAAAGCTAAGGCCTCCTTGGAATTAAACCTTGCAAGAGAGGTCAAGGACAACAGAAAGGGCTTCTTCAAATACATTGCAGGTAAAACCAACACTAGAGGCAATGTAGGCCCACTGATGAATGAGGTGGGGGCCCTGGAGACAGAGGATAAAAAGAAGGCAGAGTTACTGAATGCCTTCTTTGCCTCTGTCTATACTGTTGGAGGCTGTCCTGAGGAGCCCTGGACCCCTGACGCCCCAGAAGAAGTCAGGATAGAGGAGGAATCTGTCTTGGTAGATGAGGGCTGGGTCAGAGACCAATTAAGCAATCAGGACATCCATAAATCCATGGGCCCTGATGGGATGCACCCACAGGTGCTGAGTGAGCTGGTGGAAGTCATTGCTAGGCCACTCTCCATCATCTTTGCTAAGTCGTGGGCAACGAGAGAGGTGCCTGAGGACTGGAGGAAAGCAAATGTCACTCCAGTCTTCAAAAAGGGCAAGAAGGAGGACCTGGGTAACTATAGACCGGTCAGCCTCACCCCCACCCCTGGAAAGGTATTGGAACAACTTGTCCTTGGTGCTGTCTCTAGGCATATCAAGGATAAGAGGACCTTTAGGGGCACTCAGCATGGCTTCACCAAGGGGAAGTCATGCTTAACCAACCTTATAGCCTTTTATGAGGACATAACCTGGTGGAGAGATGATGGTAAAGCAGTGGATGTGGTCTATCTCGATTTCAGTAAAGCGTTTGACACGGTCTCCCACAGCATCCTCACAGCTAAACTGAGGAAGTGTGGTCTGGATGATCGAGTAGTGAGGTGGATTGTGAACTGGCTGAAGGAAAGAAGCCAGAGAGTGGTCGTCAATGGGACAGAGTCCAGTTGGAGGCCTGTGTCTAGCGGAGTCCCGCAAGGGTCAGTACTGGGACCAGTACTATTCAATATATTCATTAATGACTTGGATGAGGGAATAGAGTGCACTGTCAGCAAGTTCGCTGATGACACAAAACTGGGAGGAGTGGCTGACACACCAGAAGGCTGCACAGCCATTCAGAGGGACCTAGACAGGCTGGAGAGTTGGGCGGGGAGAAATTTAATGAAATATAACATGGGCAAGTGTAGAGTCCTGCATCTGGGCAAGAACAACCCCATGTATGAGTACAAGTTGGGGACAGACCTGTGGGAGAGCGGCGTAGGGGAAAGGGACCTGGGGGTCCTAGTGGACAGCAGGATGACCATGAGCCAGCAGTGTGCCCTTGTGGCCAAGAAGGCCAAAGGCATCCTGGGGTGTATTAGAAGGGGTGTGGATAGTAGGTCAAGAGAGGTTCTCCTCCCTGGTGAGGCCGCATCTGGAATATTGTGTCCAGTTCTGGGCCCCTCAGTTCAAGAAGGACAGGGAACTGCTCGAGAGAGTCCAGCGCAGAGCCACAAAGATGATTAAGGGGGTGGAACATCTCCCTTATGAGGAGAGGCTGAGGGAGCTGGGTCTCTTTAGCTTGGAGAAGAAGAGACTGAGGGGTGACCTCAGTAATGTTTATAAGTATGTAAAGGGCAAGTGTCATGAGGATGGAGCCAGGCTCTTCTCAGTGACATCCTTTGACAGGACAAGGGGCAATGGGTGCAAGCTGGAACACAGGAGGTTCCACATAAATATGAGGAAAAACTTCTTTACGGTGAGGGTACGATGAGGAACAGGTTGCCCAGAGAGGTTGTGGAATCTCCTTCTCTGGAGACATCCAAAACCCGCCTGGACGCGTTCCTGTGTGATATGATCTAGGTAATCCTGCTCCGGCAGGGGGATTGGACTAGATGATCTTTCGAGGTCCCTTCCAATCCCTAACATTCTGTGATTCTGTGATTCATGTAAAGAAGCAAATAATTTCACATTAACGATCTGTGGTAGAGGTTATACTTTATGCTCAAAAAAGGTATCATTCTTTTCGCAACATTTTAAATAGAAAATTTGTTTTTTCTAAAGCAATTGATAAAGGAAAACCAGTCTTTTGTTAGTCTTCTGGTATTTTATCCTTTGGTCAATGTTAAGCTACATCATACTCACAGTAATCATATTCTTATAAAATTGGCTGTCAGCTTGTTGCATTACCATTATTTATCTTAGATAGCTTAAGCAATTTTTTCCTAATTGCACTAATTTTAAAAATTAATTTAAGTTAATTTTTAAAAAAGTAATACAAAGGAAGCAACGTGAAGGAATATGTATACTAGAAGTGCTAATAAAATACCACTACCTTAAGTCTTGCATTTGATTGTTTTCTCCTTTTAGCTTCAAAGAGTTCATTCTGATAGTCCTGTGCAAGTTCCTCATCCACATTTAGCAACATTGCATTTGGGTTCCTCAGAGTTGCAAGGGTTTGCTCAGCTATTCCCTTCTCAATAGCTTCATTAATTGCTATTACTGCTGCATGCACTAAAATTAAAAGCACAATCCTAAATTTCAGGAAGCAAAACATTCAGAACTGTTAGTGTTTCTTCAGATTTTTTGAAATGAGTGTTTAATATATGTTGAACAATTTACATATTCCTCTTCAAACATCCCACTCCTAATGTTTCCCCTAGATTGCAGCAATAAAAGCACTCAATGTTTACTCAAAGGTGGCACATTGCTGTCTGCTCCATGTTCGTCCTTCTCCCAACTAGGGGTTACTATTTTACTGACAGAAAATAAAACAAGAGTTACATTTTATTGTCCAAGTCCTGTGTCATTTAGAACACAATTATATGCAGGAATTGAAAGTATTTTTGGTAGCTTTTTCTCTTAAAGCTGCTTTCATGTCCATAAAGATAGGAGACACATGAACATATTTTCTAAAACTAACTGTATCTGGAAGATACTACACAAGAATAAAGAAATTCAAACTCCATGAAACTTGTCCTCCAGAAAACATAGGTAAGACTCCCCAAGGCAGGGTGCAGCCCTGCACACCACATCTAAGCCTGCCTGGGATGAACTGACTCCTTTCCTAACTGAGGATCTCCATGAGCAGCTGGGGAACCAGAGAGACAGTGATGTAATGGTCCCTACTTCTATCACCTGCAAAGCCAAAGGACAGCAAACATCAAATGGGGGGAGAGAACACCCAAAAGGCTTTGTAGGGTTTCCAAAACATTATTGCACAGGAAAAGGGGAAAAACTAGCATAGAACTCACCACAGCCATTGACCAGCTTAAGGGTTAAACCTTTCCTTTAAGAAAACAAGAAAACTTCAACTACTAAATAAATTCTCAACTCCATTTAAGAGTCAGAAATGCTCTTGTTTATCCACACAGCAAGTTTATGTGAATGTACAAAATCAAAACCACTTGCAGCTGAATTAGGTGTAGAGTAATGGCTAACACACTCTTCCCAGATATTTCCTGCACACATTTGGCCCCAAGATCAGTCTAGATGAAAGACTTTCTCTAGAGCTGCAGTTTTTCTGGACCTTCATGCCACAAAGAGACCCACACAATTGTCTGGTGGCACATTCATCTCAAAGACTTTACAGACATTACTATATAAAATGTAATAATAATTTTATGACCATTCTATGATACTTCCTGATAAATGTTTATCTAGATCTTACCCCAAAGGAGGAACACAGCAGCTCCTCAGTTTTCACCACAGCAGTTTATCTAGGATTTACTTTCATGCCAATGAGATGTGTGAGGGAAGACAAATGCCATCTTTCCTTATTCTATCAGTATTTACTTGCTACATGGCCTTGCATGGTTTTGCTGAACTGGAGAAAAGCATTCAGTAAAAAGCACTTTTTTGGATTAAGTTTAACTGAGGGTCTGTATATCTGAGTTTAGAGCATTCAGTTTCTTTCAGTATATGAAAGAAATTAAAGATGCTTGTCAATTATTAGGAAAACTGAGTTTTTAGAAAATCAAAGGGGTGTACGAATTTAGGAAAGTAGAACAGAAGAGCAGACCATTGGAAACTCAACATGAGGAAATAAAGGGTGAAGTAAAGCTATACATTCTCAGAGGGGGCAGTTACTGGAACAAGTTGCCTAGCTGTTGGTGGATAATCCATTGCTTAGCATTAAATTCATGCTAGAAAGTTGTTCTAAAAAGATTTAATTCTAGCTCAGTTCAGCACAGCATCAGATGGGAAACATAAGCAGCTGGCATAGTAGAGGAGAAGCAAGCAGCAAGACACACTGTTTCCTTTGACATTGAACTTTATGAATGGGGGAAGTTCAGATTGGACATTAGGAAAAGGTTCTTCACTCAGAGGCTCATCAATCACTGGAAGAGGCTCCCCAGGGAAGTGGTCACAGCACCAAGCCTGTCAGAGTTCAAGGAGCATCCGGACAATGCTCTTAGTCATATGGTTTAGTTTTAGGTAGTCCTGCGAGGAGCAGGGAGTTGGACTCTATGGGCCTTATGGGTCCCTTCCAACCTGAGATATTCTGTGATTCTACAAACACCCAAATCAACTTCAAGGGGCTAAGACTGCCATTCTTAGATGCACATATCACCCCTGCATCCTCATATAACAAAACAGATGGGAAGGATGTAATCTCTTCCACAGTTGTGCAGGAGGCCTCAATGGCATAAGTGGACCCAGCAAAAAGTAGTCAAAAGATAGGTTCAAAGTTAGGAAAGATGTGAACAGGTATTGGTGGATGTTGTGAACCCATCTACTAAGAGAAACAGTGAGAAGCCTGATTGGACTTGAAAAAGTAGTCTGGAGGTATGGAATAACAGAGAGGGTTACTTGAAGAATAAGCTTGCTTTGAAAGCACTAAAGCTTCTCTTTCCACACTGATTTTTACTATTGCTGACAGCACAGCAGGAGTCATCAGGAGTTGTTTCACTCCATATCTCCTTTTGCTTACTCCATTTTGAAGCAGGGTGGTAGACCCTTTCCTCCAGCAGGATCTCCACATCCAAATTCACCAGTGTGTGAGGGTTCCCATAGCAGATGTTTCCTGTTCTAGGGCAGGGCATGTTATCTACAGCACACTCCTTGCCCAAAGGGACAGAGTCAGCATCAGGAAACTCTGTTTTTCTCTGGAAGACTGAAAACACTTCAGAAGTTAAAGGAAACCCTCACATACTATAATAAGCTTTCAGAAAAGGAAGTTGCAGCCCTTTCATCTTCAGGGAAGGAAGGAAACTCCCTGGAAAAGTGCTTGGTAGTCACTAAATCTCTGAAAATTTGCTAAAAAAGGAGACAGACTACCCCTATTTCCAAAGGCGGTATTTTAAGAGCTAGCTTTGCAGAAGCATGCACATATGAAGCTATAGCAGGCTCCAAAATATACCACATAGATAATGTGAATCAACATGAGGAAGTGTGTTTTAAGTTAAGGTCTGGAAATTTCAGCACTCTAAGTAACATCATGAATCAGCTTGTTTCAATTATGCTGCTTTGTGAAGTTTAACAAAGCTGCAATGGAACTTAATTATAATGCAGCGTTTATTCCCCCCACCTCCCTGTGTACAGTCTGCGGTACTGTTAGTGATTTGTATCAATGACCCACTGTGCCATTGAACGTACTCATGCCAGCTCTTCTGTTCTTCAGTTTGTCCCTCTGAAAAAGGCTATGATTTTGAACAAAATAACTAGAGCTCAAGTGTGGATTTAAGCGGACACACTTCATTTCATGTCATTTAAGCTCAAGCAGGAAGGAAGCTCCCTGGAAAAGTGCTTAGTAGTCACTAAATCTCTGAAAATTTGCTTCCTTCTTTTTAAATATATTGCTTCATCTCACAAAAAATGAAATTGAGAAAATGCAGATTTACTTATGGATAGTCTTGGACAGCAAAAGGGCATTTAATTTTGTTTTTGAGTGGAAGCTGTTCAGGACAGACTCAGAAGGACCATAACTGTGAAACAATTCCCTTAAAAAGGAAAAGCTTATTTTGGATGCATCAGCAGGACGTGCCCTCCAGCAGGGTTCTACCATGCTGTGGGTCATATGCCAGCAGTCAGATAGATTGAAAGCTGCTCATGGAGGCAAGTGGTTCCTCCATGTGTGCACCACCACATGGGGGAGTTGTCTATCTGGAACAGTGCCTTGTTCTCACAGCAACAGTTTGAGGAAAACTGCAAGAGGAAAACTTCCCAACATAGGAAGGAGGCTTGCTCCCATGACCACCTCCATTGTACCCCCTATGGTGCAGAAGCACAGAGAGCTCAATTCATTGTTCTAGAGGAGCACTAGCTACCAAAACACTAAACCCATGCAAAAGATTGTAAGAAATCTTTATTTCTGGTAGCACTTCCTATGGTTCAATGGAGATGCTCAAAAAGGCAGATTGAAAAATTGCAAGAGGTCTTGTAAAAATGATGCAGTGTGACAGGGAAAACTTGCTTGCTTTTCTTGTTATTTAAGACATGGCAAACTAGGTGAATTAAAAAACAGAAAATATTTTGCTACCGTTCTGACAAATTATCCAGTAGAAAACAGAAAAAGATCCACACTTACATGCAGCTTCATCCACTGATAATTCACTGGCCAGAATCCCACCAATTTTACTAAAAGATGGCATCTGTATACCGTACTTCTCTAGCTCCTTTCTCATGTTGCTGATTTCTTCCTCTGCTCACATGAAAAAAAAAGAAATATTATCAGAACAAAAGTATAAGAATTGCATTATGAATCACCATACCTACAAATACAGGTGCAATGTTTTTGAAAGCGCTTGTGGCCAGGGCTTCTTAGCAGTTTTTCCCCCCCATTTTGAAGGAATCTAAGACATGACAAGTATTCCATGCAAATTCACTCCCTTCTGTCCTTCAGAGATTGATATTCATTAAAAATAGAGCCTCCCACCTATTTAATTAGGATGTGTTCAGAACAACCTTGCAGGAGTAGAAAGACCATAACAGAAAATATGCACAGTGTTAGCAGATTTACCGGGTGAAGACACCATCTAACATATGATTAGATAAGCAGTTTATTACCTGTGAAATCTACTTTTCCCAGCAGGTCCTGGATCTGTGGTGCTAATCCTAGTTTGAACAGATATAAACTGCAAAGAAAATTAGAATTCAATAAATACAATAAACAAGTGAGTTTTGCAAGCAGGGATCAAAAAAGGTAGATTTTAAAAACAACTTAAATAACGCAGTCCTCCAAAAGGATTATTTTGCACCTTTTATTTAAATGACTTCACCCCAACTTCAGAAGTTCTTTTCACTGTTGCAGCCCCTCAAAATCATTGCCACTGCCATTCTCACCTTTCAAAGCAGTCTTAAATGCAAGTTAGCTATAGCAGGAAAAAAAAACCTCACATGACTATAGTAATAAACCAGGTTCCTCTGTTACGCTGGTCTGCCTGCCAGTCTTTCTTTTTGGGCTTTTAAGGAGATTTTACTCTATGTTTGAGACAGGGACACAGTCCTGGCCTAAGCACTGGGTGTCATACAAACAGTTATGGAGATCAACAGCATCATCGGGCTATGCTGACTTTTTTGGGGGTCACTACAACAAAAAGGCAGAGGAAGAAAAAATGGTATGAACATTAGAGACTCATATTTTTGCTGTTCAGCACTTCCAGGAGGATATTGAGCCATGTGCATTCCTATGCTGCTTTGTTTGGAAAAACTTATTAACCACCAGGTGGTGCTGAAAATGTGCCTCGAACCCTGCAGGGAACACAAGGTATTCCCTGGAACTCTGTATTAAAGGTATAATTTCACTTGAAACAGCTTGCTTAATGCTTTTATAGTGTAACTTGAACCTCACAGAACCCACATAAGGTCAAAAGCAGGGCGTCTTGGCGTTAAGAAAACTGGATAGGAGGCATCAGGAGCAGGGGAGAAACAAAGGGGAAAGGGCAGTTCCCAGGTGAAGTTCCCTTTGCATAGCCCATGCAGAACTGCAGTTCATATCAGACAGAGGTTCATGGGTCTTGTTTTGTGCTTAGCTCGTGTAAAACATGCCATAAAAACCAGATCTGAAAATAGTGCGAGTTTATTTAAGATATGTGCTTGTTATTCTACTGCTTCCTAGGAAAATGTTTTGAAGCTTTCCAGCTTCAGAGTGTTAGGTTGTCCAGGATGTAGCAGTGGTCTGCTTGCAAAGATAATTTGAAAACTAAATTTTTCAGGGAAAAGATCTCATAAGTACTGCTATTTATGAAGAAGAATCACTGTTAGTATCTTAATTTAAATTAAGCAGTTCTTAACCTCATTTAGTCCAGGAACGAATCCAAATTGACTTTTCACAAGAAAAATGGTGCAAGAAATGAGACATATGCCTTTGTATTTTTCAAGTTGGGCTTTAGATATTGAAGTTTCAACAGGAGAAAACCAAGAGGGTAATTATATTCAACAGAAGTCTAGAAATCGTTTGCTAAGTCACTCCTTCCTGGCCAGAGCAGTGTTGTATTTGACAGTGCAAGTTGTTCCACATACTGTAAGTGCAACGGTCTTGATTTCAGACTTGAACCAGGACATATCAAAAAAATATATTTAAACCATTTTGCTTAGAGTTATTATTTATCTTCAGACCCTCTAGCAGCTCAAAGATCAGCAAACCCCCACATAACCAAAGGCTTTCCCTGTGAAATGTTATCATTTCAGATGTCAAATAGACCCTTTGATTAGACAGAGCTTTTCACTCCTATTACCTACAGTTAAGGCTATTTCATGCTTCTTAAGGAGCAATTAAAAATAATCTTATCAGTTTTAATTGATGTGCATGAATGAATTCCTGTAGGAAAAATCTCAACTAAAGATGGCTTCAGGATTTCCAAGAATGAGAATAAGAAAATATCCTGTGTTAAATTTACATAGTTTTGTTGGAAATCTCAAGAATCATGTTGCTTCAGACTTGGTAACAACTAAAAAAGAATGGCCAGGTCAACCCCTCACCTCTCTGAGAAAGTGCTCAATTTTCCCAAGTTATAACCCTTTGAAATTTGAGCATGTGCTCCAAGATCACAGAATCACAGAATCAACCAGGTTGGAAGAGACCTCAGCGATCATCGAGTCCAACCATTGCCCTGACACCACCCTGTCGACTAGACCATGGCACTAAGTGCCATGTCCAGTCTTTTCTTAAACACATCCAGAGATGGTGACTCCACCACCTCCCTGGGCAGCCCATTCCAATGTCTAATAACCCTTTCTGAAAAGAAATTCTTCCTAATGTCCAACCTGAACCTCCCCTGGTGAAGCTTGAGGCTGTGTCCTCTTGTCCTATCGCTAGCTGCCCGGGAGAAGAGGTCAACTCCCACTTCACTACAACCTCCCTTCAGGTAGTTGTAGACAGCAATAAGGTCACCTCGGAGCCTCCTCTTCTCCAGGCTAAACAACCCCAGCTCCCTCAGCCGTTCCTCGTAGGTCAGACCCTCCAGACCCTTCACCAGCTTGGTCGCCCTCCTCTGGACTCGCTCCAACACCTCAACATCTTCCTTGAAGTGCGGGGCCCAGAACTGGACACAGTACTCAAGGTGCGGCCTCACCAGTGCCTAGTACAGAGGGACGATCACTTCCCTAGGCCGGCTGGCTACACTATTCCTAATAGAGGCCAGGATGCCATTGGCCTTCTTGGCCACCTGGGCACACTGCTGGCTCATGTTTAGCCGGCTGTCGATCAGCACCCCCAGGTCTCTTTCCGCCGGGCCGCTCTCTAACCACTCTTCCCCCAGCCTGTAGCGCTGCATGGGGTTGTTGTGGCTGAAGTGTAAGACCCGGCACTTGTTCTTGTTGAACATCATGCCGTTGGTCTCGGCCCATCTATCTAACCTGTCCAGATCCCTCTGTAGGGCCTTCCTACCCTCCAGCATATCGACACTCCCACCCAGCTTGGTGTCATCTGCAAATTTACTGAGGGTGCACTCAATCCCTACGTCTAGATCATCTATAAAGATACTGAACAGCACCGGCCCCAGAACTGAGCCCTGGGGAACACCGCTAGCGACCGGCCGCCAGTTGGACTTTGCCCCATTCACCACCACTCTTTGGGCTCGGCCATCCAGCCAGTTTTTAACCCATTGAAGAGTCCACCCATCCAAGCCCCGGGCAGCCAGTTTGTCTAGGAGGATGCTGTGGGAGCATCCTCCCACAACAGATGCAACAGAATTCAGCATTTAAACCCAATGGTGATTCTTCATATAGTGGTCATGTACATACACTACAGCTGCAAAGGTGAAAAGCCTGCTTGTAATTTCTGTTTCTAGATGTTGTGGTGCTGGACCCTGAAAACAACAGGCACATGGACTTTTCCAGGGTTGGTGAATCCTGTACTGATACCCTGAAGAGGATGCTCTGACAAACCCAGAGTAGAGCAGGTGAGGTGCACAGTGTGAAGCTGGTGGGACAGACACCAGCAGGTCAGTAGTTACAACAGCAGAAGAGGAACAGAACTGGACTCCTGCAGCTCAGTGTTCCTCTGACACCAACCCAACTGGGAACACTGCTGGCCAAGCAAATGCCCTGTTCTTAATTCTATTTTTTCCCAGACTGCTTTCAATGTAGGCTGTGAACCATTCCATACTGAGACTGGAGTTTGATTTGAAAGACTCAAGTGAAGGGCTTACAACATACATTTTAGGAAAAGGCATGGAAATAAATGAAGCTCAACAACTGTTTCTTCAATTCTTACATCCTGCATGGGATGCAGGCACAGGGCCCTACACTTTCATGGGAAAGCATTATAATGAGAAGCATTGCAGGCTTATTCTCTTTCAGTGTGGCATGATACATTTGATATGAAGTCCATTTCCAAAATAATAGCTTGTAAGTATGGAGTTATAGCTTTGTGATGATATGCAGCAAGGAAGAGTAATTTAAACAAAAACTTGGAAGTGAAAGCTGAGACAACACAGACTAATTCTGATGCTGGCATAAATCCTAGGGCATGTCAAGATAGAGAAAGCAGAACTTCTAACAAAAGGTCAACCCATTGGAAAATTCAGTTCAAGATGAAAAGAGTTATTGGTATTGCAACGATTAGGCAGATATTAAGAAGGTGTCTAACTGACGGGCTTATTGTTCATGTAGCATTCAAATCCACAGTTGATAAAGTCCTCCTCCATACATGAGGAAGCAAATACTGGAAAACTTCATTGTGTTTTTCCACCTCCCACAAAGCATCTGAGCTGGCCCATAACGTGGCCAGAGGGGCACACAGCCCACCGTGTCAGCCTGAGCTGGTTAACATTAGAGCCCCATGCATCCACTTCAGGAAATCACTTCAAGATTACAAAAGACACTCGCTGACAGAATAGACTGCACTACCAAGTTTTAGGCAAGAGCTACCCTCAAACAGTCCTTGCAATGCTGTCCAGTTAATATTACAGCAGGCATAACAATTTCAAGTGGCAACACTTGTCAAAGATGACAAAAAAATACCAGGGCTGTCAAGTTTGAACATCTAGCATTTGAAAGAAATATGATGAACTTTGGTGGCATGCCCTATTTACTGGCAGCGAGTGCACATAGCAGAGTGCAAGAGTGGACACATCATTTCAAGGAATAGACCTTAAAAAATTTCAGCTATAGCATGTATTCAATAGATTCTGACCTATAGCCCTGGAGCAGCTGATGTGCCTTTGAACACCGTTAGGAACGTAGAAGA
This sequence comes from Nyctibius grandis, assembly GCF_013368605.1. Lineage (NCBI taxonomy): Eukaryota > Metazoa > Chordata > Aves > Nyctibiiformes > Nyctibiidae > Nyctibius > Nyctibius grandis. Next base: position 25,395,000 of record NC_090695.1, read on the forward strand.
GAGTTTGTGGTGTAAGTTAACTATGTTTTCTACAAGCCTAGTTGCAAGAAAGTAATGAAAAGTTCTTCATGTGCAGGAAATGAGCTAGGAGAGCCACAAGAGAGAGGAGCTGTCTGCCAACACCACTGCTCCTCACACCAGGGACAGCACGAGGCAGACGTTTGCTACTTTTAGTGCTAAACATCAAGAAAATCCTTAAGGCAGGACGTAAAGAATTTTAAGCTCTACCTTCAGTGGTGTCACCAAAGACTTCCTGACTTTACATTCAAAATCAAGTTGCTCAGAACTATAAAATCTTGGAAAACATTAACTTTTACTTGAATGACCTCAGAATACAGTAATTATTTGCTCCTCTTTTGGGACAGAAAGATGTCAGTTCATCATCTTTTTCACTCTGAGCAGCACATCTGCCCCAAGGTTATACTAATATTTTGCCGAGTTTTTGCTCATTTATTTGGTTTCTGTTGCAGTATGTGTTTTGAAATGGTATGTGCACTTTGTGAGGGAGTGTACTCGTTGAGAGAGGGATGCGTGCACTAAATTCAATAGTCCTTCATTTCTATTTTGAAAATAATTTGGCCAATAGTCCTGACAAAGTTGGACTTTTATCTCCAACTTTAGACTAATTAACTTGTAAATTCTGACAGATTTTGATATACTGGTTACCCTAAAGCTATTTCAAGACTTACACTCCTAGATTTGGCAGTTGCTTTAACTTTTACTCCCATTACCAGTTACCTTAGAGCATGAATGCAATATATCATCCTGGGGATGTTTTTCCTATCGTAGACATCTGTAGTCTCTGGATAGAAGATCTAAAAAACAAAGAGCAAACAGTTAAAAGAAAAGACATATTACTGAGCAGAAAAGTATCTAAAATGAGCTCTCTGCAGAACCATGCCTTGAACTTACAGAATTTCAACTGTTACTTCTATACAACTGTATGAATCAAGTCTCTCCTGATGTTATTTTAATTTTATCAGTATTTTTCATAAGGAATAATTTAATAAAGCATAAAAGCTACTTAACAAAAGGGAAAAAAAGGAAGATAAGCAGACACCATTCCAGCAAGATTTTTAGAAAAGGTCCTTCGGCACAATCTCAGCCAGTAAGGCTTGTCCTCCTACAGACACCCAAAACCTGGGATGCAGTTGAAATTTGCAAAGCCTCATTGCGAACCAAACCTATCAAGTATGGTTTAAAAGTGCAACATTCAAATTGCCAGCACCCCTAACGTTGTGAATACATCATTTACAGAGAAATATATTCAGAGAGAGGAATATTAAGCAATTTAGCCAAAAAGTCACATCATAAGTTCCAGTTCTTGTTCTACTACTAATTTGTTCCTGGCCTTGGTCCCAGTCACTAAACACTGTTTCTCCACAAAAATGAAATAAAAGATTTAGCTAACCGTGAGAGTTGGCAGCATGCTTCCAGCCCAGGCCAGGCACTCAGGGCAGTGCTGTCCCACAGTTAATAGGTCAAGGCTGGGTAAGTCAGGAGCACAGTGCCCTCTTCATCATTTGCTCACAACAGCTTTGGGAGGGAGACTCGGGAAAGCTTTTGGTCATGGCCATTCTCCGTAATAGAAGTGAAACCTTTCAGAGGAGGGATGGCAGGGTCCAAACCAGCCAGCTGAACAGAGGACTCAAGTTAGACAAAAAAAAGCCTGACCTGGGAAAGGCAGGACCCTCCCCATCTCTATGGCATTTCTGATGGCAGTCATGGGTGCCCTTTTCTGTCTATGGGCACCTGCAGCGAGTTTGCCTGCAGTGACTGGCTACTAGTCCCTGCAGACCTTCAGGCAGCTGTCTGAGCATCCCCACTGTGCCCTGCCACAGCACATGGGAAAGCGCCAAGGCTGCCCCCACCCAGCCACCCCAAGGCAGCTGCTGGGCAGCCTGGGCAAGGGAGTACTTGCCCAGGCTGTGTGCAGGTGCTGAAATGTCCAAACAAGCAGAGTAGGTGTTTCCACATAGCCCTTTCTTAGAGGATTTTCATCCAAAAAAGACTCACTGGTGGCCAGAAACAGCAGTAGAGGGGGGAGATGACAAGCAAAGACCCACAAGGAGGAAGATAAATATAAGAGGTGACCCAAGAAAGCAGCTGGTGGAAGAGGAGCAGCAGCATAGCCTGAAGCAGATACACTGGAGCGTGCAAAGACAGTCTGGAAACAGGGTAGAGTCAGAGAAGCTAGGACGTACATTAAGAGGAAGAGGCAGCAAAAGACACGATGAGAGGTAGTAACCTAAAGGAAGCAAATATTTACATTTTCTGTTTTAAACCATATTCCTTTCAGGCCCCCCCAGAGATTGTACTAGCAATAACACACAGCTAACACACTGCTAGCATCCCATTTGTCTTCCCCCAGGAGAAGCACCCTGAGCATTTCCACCCGCAGGACGCATCCACAGCGGCCTCAGCCCACGCACACCGGCAGCAGTAGCACATAACTGACACTCCCACTGCTTTCAGCATTACCTTCTCTTCAGATTTGTTTCCTGAATGACCCCTTCCCTGTAGACTTACTGTAAGCAATGGTTTATGCTCAAGCAGATGAAAGGAGATCTCAGTGAGTCAGTGCCTTGAGCCAGTTTCTTTGCTAAGATTTAAAGGCTTACCTTAGGCAGACCAATGGACTCCATTGCTCTTAACCACTGCACAGTGTTGTCAGTGTGCCGAAAATGAAGACCAGATCTCTATTGGAAACAGAAGATTATAAAGCAAATTAATTGTCTAATTATCAATCCTCCTGTTGCTTCCCAATTTTATATCCTGAAGTTGAGTTCAGGGAATTTTCCCTTGTTTGAACCTAGAGACTAAAACATCACAGCTACAATCCTGCTAATGAAGCATCCTACCACATCAACAGCCCCACGCTGTCCAGCTCGTCTTTTATGTAACATAATCCACATTTGTACCCATCTGGGTGCACTGTGACTGAAGTGGCCTTTTGTACAGCCCTTCAGTAGTCTTTGGGAGTAAAGGCTGGCTGTCAAATACCAGGAACCACTACCTCCAAAATACAGAAGTAGTAACACTGCTCAGCACTACTGTGAAGAACAGATAAGGAGCTCTTAGTCTCTCTTCAGATCCTGACCCTCCATACAACCTATGCAAGCAGCAGTTAAAAGAGCAAAGTGGGACAGTATTTTAATTTTTTTTTTTTAATTTTTAAAGAGTCAGGGTAAAGAGCGAAAAGAAGCCTGAACTCAAATTTTTGAGATTTTCAAGAAAAGCATTTAAATGTAACCAGGATTCTTAACCATGGTTCTGTTAACCATTTGGGACCTAGAAGAGCTTAATTTCTCAACTGTCAAGAGCATCCAGTGATTATACCTTAAAAATGTCAATTTTATATTTTTTTTTTGACCCTCCACTTATTGAGATAACGCATTCCACTGTGGGACTCCTGCATATGCACATATATATTTCTACACTACTGAGAATCCTGGAGTTAATAAACAGCTCACACAAGTAGCAAGCTAAGCTTACTACTTACTGGTAGCTTGCTTTTTGCTTCTCAGTGTTAAATTTGGTAAAATAAACATGCAGATCTAATGAAGTGAATGTCCTTCCCTATAAGATGAGCAAAATTGGAACAGTTATCAAATCTGACTACTGAATTGCTCTTGGCTCCTATTCCTAAATGAGAAATAATTGTATAAATGGTAAAGCTCATGTTCTCCCTGGAGCCAGAAGTGTAATTTGTTCAGCTTTAAAAATATTAGGTGACACTAACATAGTCTAAGGGTAAAACTTTTCTAACTTATCATGCTGGCTTCTTAGTGCTGTGTGTCTTCCATCTAGTCCTGACAGTCTTACAAGAGATGCAGAAAGTTAACCAGCCATGCTTGGGTATCTTTAGAAGTTGGAAGACAGACATTATATTTTTTTACCTTGTCGGTAAGAGAACTGAAAAAGTTACTACCTTATAGCGCGCCTGCTCCACATCGTAGATCTTCTTGTCTGACACTACATTAGGGGCAAAGAATTTTGCAAGCTTAGCAAGGTAAACACCGTTTCTTAAGCCTTCCTCCAGCTCCGTAGTTGGGGGCAGTTCTTCTTCCAAGCAAACCTCCATCCACCTACAGAGACATCATTTGAGAAACACTGTTATTGTGATTTTAATAGAAGTGACATCTTTCACCCACAACCATCGTACTTTTAATGTCACTACCACACATAATCATAACAGAAAAGGGCATGGGCTAAGGAGAAAATTCTTGTATTCGTTCACATGACAGATCAAAATGACTAGAGAATCATATTTGCACTGTTTGGTCATGACCCATCAATAACCAATCATGCTTTGAAGTATACATCCTTTAAGGGGTCTAACTCAGATCTTTGGAACAGCACTAGGCTTTTAAATAGACAGTAATTTCTGGGTTCTGGGACAGGAATTAGCAGGGCTCATTCGGAGAGCTTTAAACTAGATTCGAAGGGGGATGGGGTAGTAGCTGGGCTTGCACCACTGGGGCAACACTCTAGTGTTGAGGTAGACCAGGAGGCCTCCCATCCCCCTGGGGTGAAATCGGTGTGCTCAGCTCGCTCCCTGAAATGCCTGTACACCAATGCACGCAGCATGGGGAATAAGCAGGAGGAGTTAGAAATCCGTGTTCGGTCAGGGGGCTATGATCTAGTGGCAATTACAGAGACTTGGTGGGATGCCTCGCATGACTGGAATGTGGTCATGGATGGCTATGTCCTGTTCAGGAAAGACAGGCCGCTAAGGAGAGGTGGTGGAGTTGCTCTTTATGTGAGTGAGCAGCTAGAATGTATTGAGTTCTGTCCAGAGGCGGATCAGGAGCGAGTTGAGAGTTTGTGGGCGCGAATTAAGGGGCAGGCTGGCAGGGGTGATACTGTTGTGGGTGTCTATTACAGGCCACCAGATCAGGATGAGGAGGGTGATGAGGCCTTCTACAGGCAGCTGAGAGCAGTCTCGCAATTACAGGGCCTGGTTGTTGTGGGGGATTTCAACTACCCTGATATTTGCTGGGAGGCCTACTCAGCCAGCCATCCCCAGTCCAGGAGGTTCCTCCAGTGCATTGATGATAACTTTCTGATGCAAATGGTGGATGAGCCAACTAGGAGAGGAGCGCTGCTGGATCTTATCCTCACTAACAAGGAGGGTCTGGTTGAAGAGGTGAAGGTTGAGGGCAGCCTTGGTTGTAGTGACCATGAGATGGTAGAGTTCAGGATCTCATGTGGCAGGAACAGAATAGCTAGCAGAATCACAACCCTGAACTTCAGGAGGGCCAACTTTGGCCTTTTCAAGCAATTGCTAGGGGAAATCCCATGGGACAGGGTACTAGAAGGTAAGGGGGCCCAAGATAGTTGGTTAGCATTCAAGGACTGCTTCTTCCAAGCTCAAGATCAGAGCATTCCAACAGGTAGGAAGTCAAGGAAGGGTACCAGGAGACCTGCATGGTTGAACAGGGAACTGCTGGGCAAACTCAAGTGGAAGAAGAGGGTGTACAGATCGTGGAAGGAGGGGCTGGCCACTTGGGAGGAATAGAAGTCTGTAGTCAGAGGATGTAGGGAGGCAACTAGGAAAGCTAAGGCCTCCTTGGAATTAAACCTTGCAAGAGAGGTCAAGGACAACAGAAAGGGCTTCTTCAAATACATTGCAGGTAAAGCCAACACTAGAGGCAATGTAGGCCCACTGATGAATGAGGTGGGGGTCCTGGAGACAGAGGATAAAAAGAAGGCAGAGTTACTGAATGCCTTCTTTGCCTCTGTCTATACTGCTGGAGGCTGTCCTGAGGAGCCCCGGACCCCTGAGGCCTCAGAAGAAGTCAGGATAGAGGAGGAATCTGTCTTGGTTGATGAGGGCTGGGTCAGGGACCAATTAAGCAACCTGGACGTCCATAAATCCGTGGGCCCTGATGGGATGCACCCGCGAGTGCTAAGGAAGCTGGCGGAAGTCATTGCTAGGCCACTCTCCATCATCTTTGCTAAGTCGTGGGCAATGGGAGAGGTGCCTGAGGACTGGAGGAAAGCAAATGTCACTCCAGTCTTCAAAAAGGGCAAGAAGGAGGACCCGGGTAACTATAGACCGGTCAGCCTCACCTCCATCCCCGGAAAGGTGATGGAGCAACTTGTTCGTGGTGCTGTCTCTAGGCACATCAAGGATAGGGGGATCATTAGGGGCACTCAGCATGGCTTCACCAACGGGAAGTCATGCTCAACCAACTTGGTAGCCTTTTATGAGGATGTTACCCGGTGGATAGTGTGGATGTGGTCTATCTCGATTTCAGTAAAGCGTTTGACACAGTCTCCCACAGCATCCTCGCAGCTAAACTGGGGAAGCGTGGTCTGGATGATCGGGTAGTGAGGTGGATTGTGAACTGGCTGAAGGAAAGAAGCCAGAGAGTGGTGGTCAATGGGACAGAGTCCAGTTGGAGGTCTGTGTCTAGCCGGAGTCCCGCAAGGGTCGGTTCTGGGACCAGTTCTATTCAATATATTCATTAATGACTTGGATGAGGGATTAGAGTGCACTGTCAGCAAGTTCGCTGATGACACAAAACTGGGAGGAGTGGCTGACACACCAGAAGGCTGCGCAGCCATTCAGAGGGACCTGGACAGGCTGGAGAGTTGGGCGGGGAGAAATTTAATGAAATATAACATGGGCAAGTGTAGAGTCCTGCATCTGGGCAAGAACAACCCCATGTACCAGTACAAGTTGGGGACAGACCTGTTGGAGACCAGCGTAGGGGAAAGGGACCTGGGGGTCCTAGTGGACAGCAGGATGACCATGAGCCAGCAGTGTGCCCTTGTGGCCAAGAAGGCCAAAGGCATCCTGGGGTGTATTAGAAGGGGTGTGGTTAGCAGGTCAAGAGAGGTTCTCCTCCCCCTCTACTCTGCCCTGGTGAGGCCGCATCTGGAGTATTGTGTCCAGTTCTGGGCCCCTCAGTTCAAGAAGGACAGGGAACTGCTCGAGAGAGTCCAGCGCAGAGCCACGAAGATGATTAAGGGGGTGGAACATCTCCCTTATGAGGAGAGGCTGAGGGAGCTGGGTCTCTTTAGCTTGGAGAAGAGGAGACTGAGGGGTGACCTCATTAATGTTTATAAATATGTAAAGGGCAAGTGTCAAGAGGATGGAGCCAGGCTCTTCTCAGTGACATCCCTTGACAGGACAAGGGGCAATGGGTGCAAGCTGGAACACAGGAGGTTCCACATAAATGTGAGGAAAAACTTCTTTACAGGGAGGGTGACTGAACACTGGAACAGGCTGCCCAGAGAGGTTGTGGAGTCTCCTTCTCTGGAGACATTCAAAACCCGCCTGGACGTGTTCCTGTGTGATATGGTCTAGGCAATCCTGCCCCGGCAGGGGGATTGGACTAGATGATCTTTCGAGGTCCCTTCCAATCCCTAACATTCTGTGATTCTGTGTAATTTAAGCTGAAACCAGAGGAAAACAGAGTGCTGTGTATTATTGACGTTTGCATTTACAAACCTCTGTGATAGCTATGCCATGGCTGAACTGCAAGGGCATCAAGGCCAGCAATGTGCCTGGCCAGGCTGGTTCCTGCAGCCAATGTGCTCTGCAACCCAAGCTTGCAGCGATGCTCATCTCAGTACAGAGCACTCCTGCAGCTCGTCCTCCTCCCACAACACGCAGCAGCTCTCCACATTCACCTGTGAAATGCATGGTGCTGGTGCTGGAGGAAGGAGTGAAGCTTTTTGTTGAAACAGCCCAAGGTACTTTATGCATTGGAGGTCTGCCTGGCAGTGAATTGGCTGAAACATTCCTGCCACCCATCAGGTGGGATGGCTTCTCATCAGTGACTAAATCCTTCAAGGTGGTAAACTAGTTGTTATGTTTTTGAGACTTAGATGTGATAGATATGCTACTAGATAGAAAACAGTATTACTAAATACATAACCAGTTCAGAAGGCCAGTAACAGACAGAAGTGTATTATCCGGTATGTTTATATTGCATAGCAAGGAGAGACTGCTACCAAAGCACTCCTGAAAAAGGTTAGCATCCTAATTACTGGAGCAGAAGTTCCTTACATTGGTGGTCTAAGTGTTTTGGACCTGTGATATTATTCTTATTTCTAGTAGCAAAATCACATTACAAGAGCTATAAATCTAGTTAGTTCTTTCCCAACATAATTTTTGGTTTTGCTTAGGCAATCTCTGCTGTTGTTAGAAGGACAATAATACCATTGCAACTGGACAAGAACAAAGCCAAAAACGTTAGTTCACCTTACTTACTGTCACTAAGGCAGTGTTGCTGTATGCTGCATTAGACAGCATTACAAATCTAACATCACCTCCACAGGAGTGACTTCAGAAACCACCAAGCTGGGATCCAAGTTGAAAATGAGCCAGTTTTTCCCCCACCATGGAGAAAAAAAAAAGCTCACTACATCATTTTGTTTCACATTAAAACTCAAGACAAATGACCTACTCCATTACACTTTTGGATTTGTTACAGGACATATGAAAGTTGTTTCACTGAAGTACAGACTACCCAAATAGCTCTTCAGGAAACCATCAGCCATAAATCTGGGACAATATCACACAAAACTGCATGAAGCAAGTGTCATTAGTAGAATTGTAGTTCATAGTATAAAAGCTGCTTCGGTAAGGAGAATTGTATCCCTGACAAGTTTCCCTGCCCCATCCTGCATTGCATGTTAATGTGTTATAGGTCCATGCCAAGGGTCCCAAAAGTCATCCGTATTAATGACATTTTATAGACTAAATAGATATACACACTAAGGCAAAATGTCACAACATTTTTCTTCTCCAAAACAGAGGACAAGGAAGAATAAACAAAGAATGTGTACTCCCAGCAAATGTGGGTTTCACCTGAGCCAGTTAGCTTTTTCTATAGAATTTATTTCCTAAAATGTGTCTTCTAGAAAAAGAGTTGTATGGGTAGCAGGAGGAGCTTGCTGAGCCACAGGAGGTATCCACCATGAGCTGAAGCTGGCCCGGTTGGCCAATGGACCATCGCTAGTGAGATGAACTGTATGCCCCCAGAGCGGTGTTTGGTACCTTGCACTGGATCCTTTACACTTTTCATTCTTAGTTGTCTTATGAAAACATTTTTCTGACATCTTCAGTCCAGGGCACCAAAAGAAGATTACGTTGGAACTATCTTTGAAGATACAGACATATGCCCCCCAAAATTGCTTTTCTCCTTTCCGGTACAGAATTTTGCTACTTAGAGGCAACTTTCCTCTGGGCCAAAATCAGCTGTTGCAGGAGCTCCCGCTAAAAGCCAGCCAAGCCCTGCTATTTGCCCTTCCATCACAAGCAGCTCTTCCTTGGGCTTTCCTTCACCATACAGCTGAGGTTCACCAGCAGAAAGAGCTCCACGTGTCAGCACTGGCCCAGGTATTGCATTTAACAGCCTTATAGTCCATTAGCATTGCATTGCTTAGTGCTAAGAAGGAAAAGCTAATAGCAACCTGGGCACGACACTAGGAGAGAACAGCAGCCTTCAGAGCAGGTCTAGGTTATAATTTATAACTCTCCAGATTTCTGTTCCTGTGACACAACGGGCTTGCTATTTGTAACCTGCTGCTGATTTTGGAAGACAGGTGAAAGCTCAACATGAACCGGCAATGTGCATTTGCAGCCCAGAAAGCCAACCGTACCCTGGACTGCCTCAAAAGCAGTGTGGCCAGCAGGTCGAGGGAGGGGATTGTGCCCCTCTACTCTGCTCTAGTTACAACCCACCTGGAGTACTGGGTCCAGCTCTGGGGCCCCAACATAATGACATGGACCTGTTGGAGCGACTCCAGAGGAGGGCCATGAAGATGATCAGAGGGCTGGAGCACCTCTCCTATGAAGACAGGCTGAGAGAGTTGGGGCTCTTCAGCCTGGAGAAGAGAAGGCTCCAGGGAGACCTTACAGCAGCCTTCCAGTACCTGAAAGAGCCTACAAGAAAGCTGGAGAGCAACTTTTTGCAAGGGCATGTAGGGATAGGACGAGGGAAAACAGTTTTAAACTGATATAAGGTAGACTTAGATTAGATATTAGGAAGAAATTATTTCCTGTGAGGGCGGTGAGACACTGGAAGAGGTTGCCCAGAGCAGTTGTGGATGTCCCCTCCCTGGAAATGTTCAAGGCCAGGTTGGATGGGGCTTTGAGCAACATGGTCTAGTAGAAGGTGTCCCTGCCTGTGGCAGGGGGGTTGGAACTAGATGATCTTCAAGGTCCCTTCCAACCCAAACCATTCTATCATAGGATGCATTTGAGTGGGTTTGATCTGGTTTTATAGAAGGGTCCATATAAAATTGAGTCATTCCCCAAGCTCTAAATGAAATGCTGATCCAAGTTGAAAACTTGTCCTCAGCTTTTCAAAGCTCCTATTTTTCAACAATAGCAAAACTATTTTGGACTTGTTTCCAGCATGGTGATGAGCCTTTAAGATTAATCTGGAACTATCCTGTTCTGGATAGGGAGGCTACCCTGTCTAGGGGGTAAATGCCATACACTGAGGAACAAAGAGGAAGCAGTATGAGGAAGCAAAGAAAAAAGCAAAAAAAGAAGGGTAATGAAGAATACAGTTGTCAATCCAACAAGTCCAGATAAACATACAAGCAAACAAGTATCTTTTTAGAAGGAGAATGTTAGTAATGCAGTGGAAAAAAGGAAAAAAAAGTAGAGAGAAGCAAATGGAGCAGACCTGAAAGATGCAAAGAGTTTCTCTCCATTTATAGCTAAAAATCTATAAGTGATATCCATTCTAGGAAAAAAAAAAACATAGGTCTGCAATAAGGCAACTGTCATTTACAGCTTTTGGAAATTAGTCTCCAAGACTGAGAACACAGCTACAGCTGTATTATGTATAAAACAGGTTTTACCAATGTCTGGAAGTTGCAGGACTTTACAGAATCACAGAATCACAGAATGTTAGGGATTGGAAGGGACCTCGAAAGATCATCTAGTCCAATCCCCCTGCCGGGGCAGGATTGCCCAGACCATATCACACAGGAACGCGTCCAGGCGGGTTTTGAATGTCTCTAGAGAAGGAGACTCCACAACCTCTCTGGGCAGCCTGTTCCAGTGTTCGGTCACCCTCACCGTAAAGAGAGAGCTTTAGCTACAGCAAGATCTACTGTGAAAGGATTTAATCCATTTTGCACATGTTTAATCAGAAGGAAAAGCCTCAGGATTTGCATAAAATCCTGCAAATATACAAAAACCTTGTAAGTTTTAGTTATGCAAACAGCTGCCCAACTCTGTTACTCTGTCTCCTAGTATTTATTGAGACATCTGTAACACTTTTCTCCCCAATGCTTGCAATTACAGTATTTTTGTTCCCTTTAGACCGATTCAGTTAAAAGGGAATTGTGGTTTTAAACAGAAAGAAGCATTACTTTAAGGTTGTGAGGTTCTGCTTTTTAAGACACAGTTTGGTGAGTTTATGAAAGTTATATGACATGGTGACGACAACAGCAGACTGGACGGAGAAAAACAGAAATCCTTCTACTTTTGTTTCTTTAAGTGAAACAGAGAATATCCACCTGACAGTAAGGATTTATAAGTACCTTTGGAGCAATTTTTCTTTGGGGTTAAAAAAGCAGCATTGACTTTGGCACACCCACTGTGTTCCTGAGCAACAGCATTGCAGCGTCAGCATCAGATTCAAGTCTGTTGCAGAAGCTGTGCCCACAAAACCTAGTTAATACCGTGGCTATAAAAGAGGAAGGGCCTATAACTCAATGTTAGACAGTATGTTTTTCTTCAGTATGAAGCTTGTGGAATAAGACTATTATAGCTATCAAATGTGCATTTCTGCCATTTTTTTCTACAGTGCAATCCCATAACTAATACTGTTTTTAACAACCTTAACTTACTGACAGGTATATCCATGAAAAACTGCCAGTGGTGAACATGATGGTTGACTTGTTCACTAACTACAGCTAAACCCAAACCACACTCTCCATGGTGGAGGGACAAAAGGCAAAACATGCAACATCCCTGAAGTCCTGAGTAGCTATCATTAGAACAGCCCTGCAGAGCTACCCATGCCAGTTTTAGTCTTATTTGGGTTCAAACGCATAAACAGATGTTTTCCTGAAGAGAGATACTTGAGATCATACACCAGTATGCATAAATACAGCCTGCTTTTATTGTCATAATACTGCAGTACTTGCCAGCACAGAAACAAAGGATTTGCCCTAGACAAAAACTCAAAACCAGGCTTGATCAATGGAAATCTATCTCCAAAACTTTAATTTTAATACATAGTACTGGAAAGCCTGCCAGTAGCGAGTATTAAGGTACAATTTCCTTCTGCTTTGCTCAATTCTGTTTTGACTCTTGGCAACCCAAGGCAGAGCAGTTCAGTAGTGAATTTCTGGCAGGAACAGTGATGACTTCTGTGCCAGACCCATGAGCAGTAAACAGCATGCTGCTCACCAAGAGATTCCAGTCTCCGCATCTGACCACACAAAACAGCAGCAGTTTAATGAGCCCAGGCCTGCACTGTAAAAGCAAAAAAACCCTGAGTCTCATTCAAGGCAAGGGTCAAGGGAACTGGAAGCACCAGAGCTGCACTATGAACTTAACCAGTTATGAAGTTGTCATTGACAGTCTGTGTGGTCAGCAAAGCACACATGGCTGGCTAAGGGACTGGAAAAGCTGGAGCCAGTGTTCAGCAAAGGACAGAATACATTGTATAACCCACCCAAAGCCCATCGCATTTTGCACACACTGGATATTGCAGCAAAATTTATACTTGTGCTGCCCTGCCCTTTCAGATTTATGCTGCAAGATGTGGATCCAAGGGCACCAGCTTTTTACCTCCCGGGAAGCAGACCTTTAGAGAACCAAATACAGGACTTGAGAGCCAAAGCTCAGAACACTGGGTGCCACTATGAAAATGGTATAGGGAAAACAAGGTAAAGATAAGATACCACCCATTTACTACTTTCCTGGCTCACCACCACAGCCTTTCAGTCTGGTTCAGCACATGCATACTGTGAGGAAGTGAAAGACTGTTGACCTAGAGATTACAATACGGCCATCTCATTCCAAACAAAGGGTAAAAAAATCTTGTTGCTAGAAAATGAGAGTAACAACAATCAGTCCCAAAGCAAAATGTTAGAATCTAACTTTAAATGTTTATGAAGTGGTGGGATTATTTTTAAGTCAAAGCTTTTGTTTGAAGATACTTAGAAATATACAGTAGTCTGAAGCATGAGAACTCACCATTTAGAGTTCCACATTAATATGACTGTAGTTTTTTAATCTAAAGATTTGTTAAGAAACCTCAGCTCTTAACTCTTCGGTTTGCTTTTGTGTTTTAATGCAAAAAAGGTGGGTTTTTTTTCTGCAGCAATAGTCCCATAAACATTGCCTTAAAAAGGAGGGTGAGAGCAACAGAAGCAAGCTAAGTGTATTGCTTGGCTAAGCAGGAGTGGTGGTGGTGGCATTGACTTGTTTGTAAGGAAAGACTGTGTTAACTTTGGAATTTGTTCTCCTTAGACTGCAAGGTTTAGCATGATAAATCTCCTAAACCAGATACTTTAGAAAAAAGTTGTTTCACAAACAGCCACAGGCTATTTCCAGAGCAAATGCGTGCAAAGCTTCCAGCCATTCCGTGAAAATAGATACAGACAATTTGAATACCATCATGGCAAAAAGTACGGGTTGTATAAAATAGCTGCACAAACTTGAAGGCTCTACTTAGAGGCTGTGGAGAGCAGTGACAGAGCAGGCAGCTGAGAAAACTACTTTCTTCAGACCTTTTTTCTCACACTTCGGTGCGTTCAGCCTCATATCTTCCTCACAGTTGAGAGCCCTGGCTCAAGTCAGAGCTACAGCCCCTCTACTGCCAACTTAATTCTGGAGCCAGACACCCTGGCAATGACATCTTCTAAATTTGAGACTGTAGATTCATACTCCAGTGACAATCTCTACTCAATCTCAAGTTCTATCCATCCTAAAAACATACTTTGAAAGAAGTCAACATTTTGTGATCGTGGGTCACCAGAGCAGTGCAGGGAAGAAAGGTGTGATGCAGGTCATTCCAGTCATCACTTCTCTTTAGTTGAATACAAGAAGTGACATGAAGATAGCATCGTGGAAGACACCATGAACCACTTGGCTACACAAGATCTCAGAACTTTAGCACGTAAAATGAGCATCAAATCTTTTAGAAAGAGATTTTGGATTAACTTGTAGTGCTTTAATTTTTTACCTTTCTGTAAATCAGTTCGAATTCGAAATTGCATATCTCTAAGTCTCCAGCTAGTGTTAGATTTAGCAGCATCTCAATTTATTTTTATGATTATGAGTTCACTAGGGAGGATACTGAAAGTCAGTAAGAGCTACACTGAAAACTATGAAACATTCATGTATGGATTCTTTGTGCGTAAATGTCAAAATAATACGGATCTCACTGCGTGTTTCTGCATTTTATTGAGTTGCACACACCTGCATTAAGTTTGTTCCAACATTCATTTCCTTGAACAAAGCCCTTCTGATGCACTTCATATTCAATTCAGATGAGTATCAGAGAGCAACATTGACGACTTGCCCACCCTGTACAGCACACTAAACAAGCAATAAATCATTTCACTAACATTTTTCCACACCAGATTTCAGGTGCCATGGCAACACTGCCATACTTACAAAATAATCTTAAAGGTGTTATAAAATTCTGGCTCACAAGATGGCAGCACAGATACTATTTGTTGTTTTAATCTGTTCTATTCTGACCATCCCTTATGTGGGTTAATCAGTGATTAGAGTCCACAAGGCAAGGTGCTGCTCAGGAAACCTGCTCTGAAGCCCTGGCATGGCCCCACGGCCATCGCAGGCTGCTGGGCACCCAGCAGCAGCCAAGTCCTGCTTACTCAGCACTTCTACAGTGAGGGGGAGGGAAGCTAGAGACTCTCCAGCAACACCCCAAAAGGCAACAGCAGTACATGTGCCTGCGTTTTGTGACAGCCCCCAACCTTTGCAATCAGAAAGGCCTTGTTTTGCTGTCTTCTCTGTTTGCAGAGACATTAAGATTTAGCACCGGGTATCAACCACAAACTGGATGTCTGCTCTGCGAGATAACGTGCTAAGCTGGGGCCAGTGCTAACAAAGCCCAGGCTGATGGTCACAGGGAGGCCTCATCTTGTCCCCCTGCTCTTGGCATGGCTCCAAGATGGCAAGGGCTGGGCACAAATGCTGAAGAGGCAGGTGAGAAAGCAGTACTGGGAAGGGGAGCTTGCCACACTGGTAGAGGCTGAAAAGCCACAGCGAGTATTTCTCCCTAAGAAACCTCACCTAATTCTTCTCAGCAGAAAGAACAGTACCCAACAGGTTACCTGAACAAATGAGGTGGAAACATGAAGTCAGCATTCAAACATTTCGGGGGGGGGGCGGGGTGGAGTGTCTGGGGAAGGTATGATCTGAAGTATCCCTTTTTACAGGAGGAATTGGTTTTTCATTTGGTTGAGAAGGGGGAAAAGGATGAAACAGAGCAGTCCTCTCCTAAAAACCTTGCAAACTCTGTGTGACTAAGTTAACACAACTCAGATTGACATGCATCACCTAGCTGCAAAATCTCAACCTGTTTTAACAGCCCTCTCTCAGCAGAGACCACAGCAGCAGAAACACGAGCCTGTCCTGTGCTAGTTTGGCAGTGGTGTCTCAACGGCCCCTGGAAAGCATAATTTCAGACAGATGACAGATTCAAACCACTAATGGAATTTCAGGTAGTGCAGACTTGAGCTCCATAGCAGGTCCCACATGCAAACACAAAGGGTCTCCCTCCAACCCTACAAATCAAATAATGCTTTTATCTGAAAAGGAGGTAAGCTGGATTTGGCATGCGAATTTATCTAAACTTAGTATTTTGCCGGTCTGGATAGACACTGATTTGACAAACAGAAGCAGTCACCTCAAGAAAAGGATTTTCATACAGACTTGTTGTGGAAATGTTGCAGAACAAGTTATTCCCCCAAACACACAATGTTTGCTTTAGAAAAACACAGTGATTGCAGACTCCAAGACCACAGCTTAGACTTGCACATTATACTGTCTTGCTACATGCTACTGCAGTTTGCTTTGCCCTATTATGTCTTCTACAGCTGCAGTATGGTAATACAGTTTAAGGCACCCTCTCAAACTCAACATATGGTATTTCAGATTTACCAATTTAAAGGGTTCTGGCCTGGCATAATCTAATTGTCCTCCAAGCAATCCACTTGAGCAGAAGAGCAGCAGAAGATATGTGCCTTTGGCAAGTCACAAAAACGTTACAGTAAAATGACCAATAATGAGTTCTTCAGATAACCTTCACAATTTCATCACACAATAGCCCTACTAATCTTAAGTCACAGCTACAGTAAGTCTTTACCCAAAGTCTACACCCTGCCATGGCAGTAATTACTATCCAAATCCACAAAAAACAGAGCTGTAGTCTCTACAAAGTGATATATTCAACAGAGACTTCGATGAAGCTACTACTAAAATCAAACCAAACCTATATGTCAGGGAACCCGCGTCTTTTGTTCATCCTCTCCCAAATTCCAGTGCATCACCAGATGTGCTGTTTCTAGCAGCTGTCAAGCTAGCCACACATGGAAGGACAGCTAAAGACACATCAAAACAATACAGTGTTTTTTACATCAAGATCTGGTATTTTGTGTTTGCCTGTTACCACTGCACAGTGCTTTCCATGCAAGTATTAAGTCCTCACCGGTCCAGAGGTATACTACCTTTCTTTGCAGGTAAGATGACAGGCATAAAACATTACCACCATGTCTATAATCAACACACTTTTCTAGGGTAGAAAAGTGACCCAGGGCAGTACCTCCAGTGTGGATTCAGTATAAAAGCTTGTATGTTGTTTAGGTGTTAAGGCCAAGTCCATGATTCAAGACTAGCAACAAAGACACAGCTCTGCCTGCAGACCTGTGTATTTACTTGGCAACTGATGCAGCTTGGTCAGCAGAAACCCTCAAAGGAGGCGCAGACTAAAGTATGTCGAGACCACTCAGGAGATCTATGGCAGAGCAAGAAACCAAATTCAAGCGTGGCAGGATGCAGTCTGCTGTTCTGACTACTTGACCAGGTCAAGTCCATTGGATCAAATTTGGGTATTTATATTTGACTGTTTAACATCTGACAAAGGTTACTTTGTGAAACCAACTAGCAGCAAGCATGCAGGTACAGAAACCACAAAAAGGACCCAAGCAGCACATCTACTAGACAGGCAGCCAGGGACTCTTAAAGAAAGGTGCAGGAGAGCAGCCAAGTAAGAATTAAAAGACACTGATGAGAGAACAAGATGTTAAAGAAGTGAAAAGACTGAAAGAGCCAGCCTGTGAAAGGCTGAACTGTTGTTAAAAGTATTTAGTGTTATGTAAACACTGCAAAACAGCAACAAGAGGGAGTTTGCAAAGTTTAAACTTTGTCCCATGTCAAAAAGAAGCACAAAACACAGGAACAAAGTTAAAACCAAAGCATTTAGGTGAGAAACTCCATGCACAGCACCTACAGTTTTCTTCTGTTTTCTTCTTCCCATGGTTATGCAAGCAATGCTCTCCTCCATCATTTTGACTTTCAGTGGCTGGAAAGACAGTACTCCCTTACCTACTCAATAACAATCTATAAAATATTGAGAAGCATATGCATACAAATCAGGACTGCAGTAGGTGAGAAAACTGTAGGCAACAGTAAAAGAGCATTTAATCCACAAAGAAGTTAAAACCCAAGAAATTCATGGTATTGCTTTATACTGGTGAAGATAAACAGCCTTTCTGTAACAGAAAACAAAAAAATTCACAAGTGCTCTGCAGCCTGACCTTTATCATCAGAACAAACTAAGAATTGTTGAACAAAGCTTTGGATCCTCCAGGACTATATCATTATCCCAGTTTCAAAACTGTGTAGTGTTTTCTACAGAGAGCAGAGGCAGCCAGTTAACACTGATTTGCACTAAGGATAACATCCAAAATTTCTATACGATGTGTAGATACGAGCTGTGGGTGAAGATCTGGCTGCAATTTTGTCAGTGCAAGTTGGAATTGTTTTTGAGGACATATGACTAAAAGCTGCATAAAATAGTCCCAGGCTTCTCAAATACATCTTTCTACACAATATTTAAGTCAGGAATAAAGCCATTCCTTTAAGAAAATGGACCTGAGAAAATAAGTGTTAGAAGAAACTGATTTAGATGCAAAACTCCAAAATCTTCTGTTGAAACAGCTTATATTAATGCACTTAGGTAGCAACAGGACATAGTGAAAGTGAAGATGTAGTTTGAAGACTAGACTAGGAAGAAAAAACTGATTGTGACCAGTATGGTAAAAAATTAACAATGTATTTAATAGTATCTCATGCAACAAATACCCAGTACCTGGCAACAGCACTTCAGTTTGAGGGTTTTGAGATCACCATTCCCAACACCTGTGCACACAAGACTATCTTGTCTCCAAGATCAAACAGTGAAATATCCCTATCTGACTAATAACCAAGTGATAAAAATCTGTCCTCTACAGATGTAGCCCTGGGGAACACCACTTGTGACCAGCTACCAACTGGATTTAACTCCATTCACCACAACTCTTTGAGCCCAGCCATCCAGCCAGTTTTTGACTCAAAGAATACACCTCTCCAAGCCACGGGCAGACAGTTTCTCCAGGAGACTGCTGTGGGAAATGGTGTCAAAGGCTTTACTAAAGTCTAGGTAGACAACATCCACAACCTTTCCCTCATCCACTAAGCAGGTCACCTTGTCATAGAGGGAGATCAGGTTAGTCAAGCAGGATCTGCCTTTCATAAACCCATGCTGACTGGGCCCGATTACCTGGTTGTCCTGTACGCACTGGCAAAAGTGGGCTATGGGGACACCCTTTGACTCAAAGGCAAACAGGTCAATGGTGTATCAAGTCTGGCTTATATTACCGAGCACCAGCCAAGAACCCCACTGCCACATGACTTAACGTACCAGTGTATAAAATCATTTTCTTCTATCCTGAAAAAAAAAAAAAGGATTTTTTTTTCAATAATTTGAATGGGCAAAACATTGCTATGAGCAATGAGCATCTACATCATTGGCTGACTCCCCCCAGCCAGCCCACATGTTCTGGCTAACTCACCCTGTAACATAACCATTACTTGTCCATGGCTGACCCAGGCTCTTCTGCCCTGTAACACCATTCCCACTGCAGCTGCTACTCAGGGCAAGCCATGAATGCCTCTGGATATTCAGTGTCATCATGTCAACCGCCAGCAGAAAAGCAAAGAGGCAGGTGGCCCCTTGCCAGCGGTACCCAAAGCCAACAGTGTTGCACACAGCAGCTGCACAACCCCACCCAGAGTGCTATAGCCATTACTGGTCACCCTGTTTAAACACAAAATGCCATATGCATGAAAAGTCTTATTAAACCCACTTTTGAATGTTTAAGACTACTTATGGGAAACCTCAGTGGTTTACACAAAGTGGCAAATGTAAAACAAAGTGCTTCTTTGTTTCCCATTCATGCATGAAGGGGGAATAAAAATGGAAGAAATTTAAAATAAGGAAAAACTTCACAAGTTTTAGAGACTATTTCAAACTAGTTATGGAGCTTATGTACTACAACTGTGTTTCCAGAGAGATTTCAGCTTACTCTAACCCTCTAGCAAAGCTTTAGGTGCATGAACCCTTAAAAATGGTTTGCTTATTGATTTCTATAGAAGTCATTTCTCTGAAAAACAAAAACCACAGAGAAGCTCAATGGAAACAAAGCTGGTGCAAACCGCTTAAACCAACACAGTGCCCTATTTGGAAATACCCCTCCCCCAAGATCTCCAAGTGCCTTCAGGAACAGGAATTAATGTAAAAACCTCCATATTAGAAGACAGAAGTAGTGCCAGTCATTTTTATTTTGAAATCACCAGTGATACACAGGACAGGCACCCAGGCATCCTGGTCAGTCCCCTTTCATTAGGAAACTAATTTTTAGGCTGGTAAAGCTCACTTTACTATTGTCACAAAAAGATTACTCCATCTTAAAAAGGCATGAGGGGCTACCATGCAATTTCACATTAAAAAGATGACACATTACTATTACACTGAGACTCCTCCAAAGATACTTCATACAATGATGTTTACTGAAGTGGAAATTAATAGGACAAGAGAGAGCAAACATTACAATGCTTTACAGGAACACTCTCTTGATTTTCTTAACAGCAGTAACTCAGGGTCTCTGATGTACAGTCTGCCACCAATTTAACACAGCAAAAAAAATTCCCCTACACCCATGAACTTGAACCAAAAAAATATTTTAAGTCAATTTACCTTGCTGCCAAGCCTGTTAATGACCTAGATACTTTGATCAAGTTAATCAGCAAACCATCACAGCTTGCTAACTCAGTCCTACACCGAGACTTAAGTGACTTACGTTGCAATTTTGACCTGCGAATTTGCTGCTCCTTCTCTTCCCATATCTCTGCACTTTATCCCAAGTGAGTACAGCGCCTGCACAGTGCCAGTCATAGAGGCTGGGAAGACACTGCTGCAGTTACAGCCAGAAGCCACACAACCCTAAAACTGTACCCCCACTTCCCCCAATCATTTGTAGGGCATGTTTTTGCATGATCTTAGGAGGGCTTGCATATTTTGAGCTACTAGTAGTTGCAGCCTGCAGACCTTGACTGTCGTGGGCAGTACAAGTCCTCCTGTAAGAGAGGGCCATGGAGATGCTACCAGCTTTCATGGCAGTCTCTCCAACAGCTAAACTTCCAGCATGCTGAGAATACTAAAAAACCCAATACAAATCACCCTGCATGGTGGCAGGCAAGGCAGCAACGGAGAGTGTGGAGACGCTAGTCATCCACCAGTGCTGGTAAAGCAACTGCCACAGGGGAGAGGAAGAGGAGTACAACTGTCACCGTGCCACACGGTTCCTGTCAACATGAGAAATGGGCAGGAAGAGCTGACCACAGCAGCAGCCAGATAATGGGGATCAGCAGGATGGATGCTAGGATAGCAAGATTTACAGTGGTGAAGAGAAAGCCCAGTAGACAATGTTGACACACTTCTGAAAGGGGGTGTGGAGGAGTGGTGTCCTTTAGCCCAGGTCAAGAACAAGATGCAGCAGTATCCCAGTAAAAGGAAGATTTGCCAAACTAAGGAATGCACAAGACGCATACAGTTGAATCGACTCAACTGGTATTATCAGAAGTCTGGACATGAGCACTGGAAGAGATGCTTGATCAAGGGAGGGGAGTTGCCTGTGGTCACAGTAGATTTTGCTGAAACATTGAATCTAAAATTGCTCAATAAATTCTTACGAAAAAAGAGGGAAGAGCCCAAAAGAGAGCACTGAAGTATGTGTACAATTAAACTAACAGATACAACTTGAAACTAAGGAATACACAGTTCTAACTCTGTTACAGAGTGCCTTCATCCTTAGACATTTGCCTTCATCTAAGATTTAAAAAGTATATCTTGCAGAACTTCTGCACACTTCCTTTGATACCCAGCCAAATCCTTAAACAGCATATGACTTCAACTTTCCATATGAAGATGCAACATAATCAAAATGTCTCCATACTCTTCTCTTCCTCCTCAGGAAAACTAATATGTATATTCAAAGAAACTTAACAGCCCAGTTGCTCCTAATTTTGAGCATGAGTGTTACACTCTAAGACTGCATTTCAGGAGTGCAAATGTTCTTGCAATGAAACAAAAAGCCCAGCTGAAGTCCCGTGTCCACAGATGGAAGATTTTTCCTGTGCAGACATGCAAGTCATTTTTTCTCACTAGACTGCAAAAACACCCAAAGACTCTCACAACAACTTTCCTCTACTTCAAATGGAAAAAAAAAAGGGAATAAGCATAGTCCTTTTGCCATTCTTGCTCCTTCATAACAGAGTCAGCCACTAAAACTTCAGCTGCTTCTCATACTGGCTTACAAGCAGAAGACATTTCTAGAGACAGCCGTTTTCAAGTTGCCTAGATTGGTGGTGTGCTTTCATCATCTGATAGTAAGGGGAGTTTCTCCAAAGTGGAAAAGCAGATCTCCATCTGGTTGCCAAGTCATATCTCACCCAAAGGCAAAACGATGCCAGCTCCCATGGCATCAAATTCTCAAACAAACCAAACCTTTGCAACAGAATCCAAACTTTTAATTAAGCACTCAGCTACTTTCAACATATTTGCTACCAGAGGACTGTAGGTTTATCCTAGTTTCAAATGTCCAGTCCCTTGAAATTAAAAAACTGTGTTCAGAAGATACCTGCACATGTCCTTCCTTGTAACCTGCTGCCCCAACATCACACACAGATTAAGCCCCACTGAGACTATACAGTAGCATATTAAAAGCTTCATTTAAAAAAAACAAAACAACGTTTCAGCTGTTATGGATCTGTCAGAAGTATGCTTCTCAGGAAGGGAACTAATAAGCATTCATACAGAGGAAACCAAAAACAGCACTACCAAATTCTTTAAGGTAACCTGAAAATCCAATTTCTAGGTGGGAAAGATGTTTATAGATGTATATATATAGATGCTTGAGGAATTTTGACACCAAAATACAAGACAAGTATCTGAGACATGGCAGTCAAGCCAAGCAAGTGGCTGGGCAAAGGGCATTCAAGAGCTGAGCAAACCCCTAGTGTTGCCCACCCAGTGACTCAACATCTGACCAACGTCTATTACTCATATGATACAGCTGCTGGACACTTCTGTGAGAAGCAGGCCGTCTGCAAGCACATCAAGGTGACAGTTTAAGGTGGGGAGTGGGGGAATTGTATGAAAGTAAAACAAAACATACATCCAGTATAATGAGCCAAACGGGGATGGGAAATAAGCAGGCTGGTTGATATGTGCACAGCTTCTACCTGAGAAGGAAGTTTGATGAAGCCACTTGATAGCTACTGGAAACCAAAGTATCTAACAGCAACTGTTTTTCCACTAGTTCTCTTATAGCTTATGTTGTTATTCAACAAGCATAAATTATATTTATGGACAGTAACAGACAGTGAACCTGGCATTGAGAGAAATCCCAGACAAATTCTTTTCTCCATGAACTGATCACTGCAAGTACATAGTCTTTACTTCTTTAACTCCTCTGAAAAATAGTAGAATGTGCCCAGCGTACACACAGCATAATGTCCTAACTCAAAGATATCCCCCTTGCTCGGACAAAGAGCTGGAAATTATTCTTTTCTGGATATCTGCACAAAAGTGCTTTGTGTTCAGTATGGCTGGCCAGGGAAAGAGTGTAAGCATTTATCCTTCAGAATTAAGATTTTTTTCTTTGCCAATTGATTCTTTTATAAATATGTTAAATGAAAGATAAGCTGGTCTTTTCAATACCACTCTGGTGGCAGATGTAGTCTTAAGATACAAACAGCTTGTTAGCAAAATCCTGAGTAACTTAATTCTACGTTTGGAAATATATATGTTATTCTTGAATTATAGCACACTCCTTTCACACAGCTTACTTTACATAAACACTGCCTTTCTGCTCCATTCTGGCTTGCTTTGAAAAAAATACTCTCCTGCCACTGCAGCATCGTAGAACAAGCGCACCACATCTTACAATGAAATATTTACAACAACTGGACAGAGAAACACCAGCTGTGTGGAGCAAGAAAGAAAGTCAAGGAAACTCTGGATTTAGAGGGAAACTAAACTTGGATTTTTCAGAAAGTTTCAGTTCTTTTTTTTCATGCATTATATTTTAAAATCTAATTTCAGTAGATGTGTATTCTACTATTGACATTGCTTGCTGGCAAATGATCAACTCCCAATCTCTCTCATGTTGGGTGTTATGGTAATTAGACCTTCCTATAGGCAAATTTTTTCAACATTTCTATGGGGCTCCTAATCAAACAAAGTTTACATGCACAATTTGGTTGTTTTTAATTAAAATGAAGACATTTTCTTACTTAAGTGGCAGCACCATACATCAGAGTAATTGCTATATAGGAGTAACCACACATCTGCCTTTCCTTTGAAGAGTTTTATTAGAAAATGATGGTGAGCAAAACTGAAACACTGTCTTTATATTGCCAATTACTATCATTTAACAGTGGCCAGAACTCAAACACTGCTTTCTTATTATTTGTATCATACCCATTTCTGCTATTTAGATGAAACAGCAGCACTGTATGTAAGAAGAAAAACTGACCTGTAAAGAGTTGTAGTTCTTTGGTTTACATAAGTGTTTTTCAGTCTCTCCTTGGTCCTCTGTCAAAGTGACTTAATTTCCTGTAACAAAATACCTGCATGACAAACCTTAATCCTATTTGTTTTGTTAGTTCTCAGCAATTGTCACTGCTTTCATCTTGCATCTTCTCAAAAAGCTAGAAAAGTTATTTTACAGAATTTTTGACTAAGACTAAAAATAAGTTGATATTATTGTAGTAACTTCCATTAGTAGTACACATGCTTACAAGCACAGGCATAAGGCTGCCCAACAACCCTGCAGTTACACAGTTTTGGATCCACAAATCTTGTTACAGTGAAGCTCCAGTCTAAGCATTGGAATTGGTTCAGCTCTGTTCAACACATGTGAGTTTGCATTGTCAGAGTTCAGAGAGGAAACTATACGTGTCAAGGAAAAGCAGAGCATTTACTGACACTCAAAAGCATCTAGAAATATTGAAGTAATGTGGATGCAACTCAGGGTCAGGGCTTGAAATAAACAACTGAGAAGAGGAATGCATTGCAACGCATTTCAGTTTTGCAGGAATTGTATCAAGTAGTTTAGTACTTTGCTCTCCTAATGCCTAACACATTTGATTTATGTGTTTATTTGGGGTTTTTTACACCTATTTAAAACCATGCACTGTGGACATCTCTTGGGCGATGCATTTCTGACCTCTGAATAACAATTTTCTGCATTGGGATGAACAATATCCGATGTTCAGTGCTCTTTAGCTACTACAGGCTGGTGGAAGAGTAATCTTTTCTGATGATACCTGTCACATCAGTGTGTAAATGGGAAGTCCCACTCCAGAAGTGGAGGGCAGTCAAATAATGACCCCTTCTAACTCCTTTTAAGTTACAGGTCCAAGATGTGATCTGGGTTAGGGACAGTCAAAGGGTGAAGACCTCTTTCAGAAATAATTTTAAATTATAATGTATTTGAGTTCAACACTATATTTAACAGTCTTACCAGGAACATCTGTTTGTATTATGGTTGCAATAATCAGAAGCAGCAGAGCACACTGCTCTAAGAGGCAATGCAGGCGTTGTATCACACAGCAAAATGAAGGGCACAGGCTGAACATGTAGACTTATCTTGCCTAAGTGCTGTGCTTAATACAGGTGGATCAGTTTACATGCCAGTTTTTATTCACTGTTTAGTTTCTAATACAGAACACAGAGAGAGAGATGAAGTAATAAGAAACATGCTGCTCAGTTCATTTATCTTGGGGATACACTGTATACTATATTTCCAGGCCAGGGTCAGACATCTGAAAGCATGAGGGTTAGTAGCAAATGAAATTCCACGTACATTCCCAAAGCAGCAGAATTCAAGTTGATACATCTGCCAGGGACAGGAGAGGAACAAGAAGAAAAAAACAGAGCTTATAAGACTGTTTATTTTCCCACCAAATCTTACCTGTTGGCCTCTTTTGCCTTTGCCATTTTATAATGGAAAAGACTTTGGCACCAGTCTTGCTCAGTGCAGATTCACAGCATTTCACCCGCACGTGCTGGGCGCTGGCCAGGAGCCCCATCTGCTGTGTTGTCAGCTTTGGACCACCCTGAGTCACTTCAACAAAGGAGTCCTGGGGATGACAAGTTACTGCCCCAGGTCCCACCAACAGCATAAGGGCCATCAGCAAACGTCAGCTTTTCAGACCATGTGGCAGGGTGGGGAAGGGGACTCAAAGAAACATCTCACATCAATACATTAGACATTTGCATCTGAAATTATGTCAAACCACTCTACTGAGGCTAAGGCCATCATTTCAAGGTTGCTTTAAGGTACAGACAGATGGCCACTGGACAAGTTAACATGCTTCCCCCTCTTCCCTTTCTATTCTTCACTGCTCATTCTTGCCTGCATTTTCCCTCTGCTTTTTGGCCACACCAGTGTGCTGAGGGCTGTGGGGAGAGTGGGACGAAAGAACTGATCCTGCTGAGAACTAATACAGCATTACAAGATACATATGTTAGCGCTTGACCAGATCAATTCCCTGGTCTGATACAGCTTGGCTGTGTGAACTACTGCTGGCGCAAGGCAGACAAGCAGGAGAACAGGATTATCCACCCTGTGGTCATCTGAAAACACGGTTCAAGGAACACTGCAGCTTTTCTTTATGCCTTTTGCACTGCCTCTGTATTTAATAAGTGCACACAATTATACTGATTTAAAAATTGAGATATGCAACTGATATGCAGCTATTTCCTTTCTGTTCTTGTCAGCCCAGTTCCTAAATAGCCTTTGGTTTGTATATGAGATATTACATTATCCAAATTACATCATTTTCTGGCAACTATGGCAGGTCTAGCCTGTGAGTCACTTTCCAAAATGAGGGGAGAGCCACACTAGGGAAGAATGCACGATTCAAAGGCTTCTATTGTTCTAGTGGACCGTGGAGTCCACGCAAGTTCAGTTGTTGCTCAGTACAGAAGAGCAGCTAAAAATCTCACTATTGACTTAAAAGTAGCACCTTAGAGAAGCAAACAGGCAGATAACATTGTACAATTGCAAAAACTGGAGCTACGTGATGACATGCTTGCATGTATTGGTTTATTAATGGTCAATGTAGAGCAGGTATGCAAGCACACCTTGAGCTGCAAGTTACCTTACCTGCATTTGCCAGCTGAGAGTTTCCACAGCTGTAAACAGCAGTTTCACCAACCCTGTGCATAAGTCAGGGCCATGGGACTACAAGCAGCCTTCTCTACTCAACCCTGTCCAACCTTTCAATTAATCCATCTGAGAAATAAATGGAAAGAGATCCAAAAGACTATAGAAACATTTTCTCATTATAGACTGTCTTGAGGAATAATGCTAATTATCACAGAAATGTTTCCAGTTCTTCACCAAATCCAGACACTTATCCACCCTAAGAATGTTTCCTCTTTAGTCAGTAATTGAATCCTGTTTGTAAAACCAATCTTTGTTTCAAAGTCTGACACAGTTTGGGAACCCGGGTACTATGGGGGCAGAAGATTAAAATGCCTCTCCACAGTTGACAAAGACACTAGAAACACTGTCTATACATAAAAGGACGTGGAACATTAACATACGTTATTTTCCCTTTTGCTTTTATTTTGTAGCTTAGGTAAGATCTGACACTAACTCTTTTCAAGGTATATTGGAAGCATCTGATCTTGCATAACTGCAGAGTCTCAGTTAAAGCATTTACTAACCAAGAAGGCTAACTGCACACTGAATCAGTCACTTCAAATGCTCAGCTATGCAAATGATGGATTTATTAGTTGCTTAAGTTTGGGAAGTTTAAGAGACAGCTACTCCAGGAAAAGAACGAGCACTGCTCATTGAAGGCGGTGCTGCATACAGGAGCAAGATACAAGTTTGGTGTACTGATGTCTCCCTACTTCAGACTCAGACCCCCATTTCTCCCCTCCCAAATAATGGGGATACTATATTTCCAGGCCAGGGTCAGACAAGAACAGAAATGCTGTGACTGAATTTGCTGCATGTGTACATCTCCTTCGCGTGACACCAAAGACTCAGACTTTTTCCAGAAGTTGCTACCTCTATTCACTAAAGTAATAATGACTATTTAAAATTAACCACAATTTTGATGTTTTATATCCAACTTATGTACTTTGCATGTGGTTCTGCTTTTCACAACGTTAACAAACCAATACAATTACCATTAAAAAAGCCACCCCCATGTTACAGCATTGTATATTGTGCTCTTTCTTTTAAGTCATCTACTACCATACCTTTCTGACCTCTAGTCAAGAAGAGGCCAAAGCTATGCTATATTCTTTCAACTCTAGAAGAGATCACACCATCCGGAAGTATTTTGGGCTCCAGTCATGAAGCACACTGATTTCTCCCAGATAGACAGTGTTAGATCAGTATTCAGACTCATGCACCAGATCCCCTCCATGGGCCAAGAAGTCCTCAGCAGAAGGGTATGGAGCAAAGCTGGTGCTAAGTCAGCTCTGCCTTGTCCCATCTCCACCCTGCCCTGAGTCAGTCCACACCAGTCACTAAGACATCATCCAGATGGTCTCAACCTCTTGCCTCTGCTGCAGCTATGCTTCTGACAGCAGAAGGGCAGCGGAGGGGCTTCATTATCTGTGCCTTTAGACTCATATACAAGAGAAAACTCACATGTGCTAATCTGTCACATCAACCACAACACCACTCTGCAGGAGTACAAAGCTGCCAGGTCACAACAGGACCAGCAGCCCAACAACCCCCACTGGCTACTAATGCCACTTCACATTTAGTCACTGAAAGCAGAGGCCTTCATCATGTTTTGGTTTTTGTATCATGTTCAACTACCAAAAAACCCCGTCTGTTCCACCTCTTGTTTTTTGTGTTTTTTTGCTACATCATGGAATGCTACATTAGCAGTACATTTCTTTTAAAAAATAGTCACAGTGAAGGTTACCCAAGCTAAGCTGCTCCACATATAGATGCTTTTAAAGCTCTGTTTTTGAATGCTAGGAAAAAATTTATTCCATCAGACCATGATGATGTGTTTTCATGCAGGGGTGGAACAGGCTTACCAGTGTACAGTTTGCCTTTTAACAAAAATATAAATGAGGATTTCTGAACATTAATCTTTTTAATGCTAGGAAAACCTACTTGTTCCTGTATTTTATATCAATTTATTCAAAGCAAAATGCTTCAAGATAGACAAATTCAGGGTTTGTTTTCTATCTGTTTTTTAAAATGGAACACCACTGCTTATGGCTACACTTCAACATACTAAAATTGCATGGTGGGCTAAAAGCAGTCAGATAGACCTTACCCCTTCTCAAAAAGGTGGAAAAACAGGTCTTCTCTGCACCTGAGAAGCTGGCAGAAGATGAAGAGAGCATGGCTGTCAAAGGAGTGGAGGAAAGGCTTTGTCTAATTCCTGTGCTCACTGAATCTCAGTGCAGCAATCACTCCTGCTATTACTGGGCAGATTAAGTCTTCAATTAAAGCACAATTTCCTCACAAGTTGCTTGCTGGCTGGAGAAGGAGCAGTAACCAATGCCCACTTGGGTGAGTCAAGTCTAATCAGTCAAATCTATCATACCTATATGCAAGTTAAAAACACAAGAGGAAATCACTGTATTTCTGATGAAAAAATGGAGATCTAGAAAAGCTAGTCAGCAGTACCATTTTGGGTTTTGTCAACCAGAATAAAATGTTGCACAGTTTTGTATGTAGTTTATTCTTACACTCAAAGGCCAATACTCAAGTTAAACCTCTGGACTAGCCAGATCTGTTGCCTGCTTTGTTAAATCCTCTCTAAATACTTACAAAAGCACTTCTTTGTCTGAGTACACCTGAAATTGTTAATTTTAGGACCAGGTTCTCACCTACTTATGTGAACAAGTGTCTTAATTTCATATTCCTCTTAAGCCACTCTCAGAGAAGCGTTTGTCATCATGATTGTTTTGGGCTCTTGGTATCCAAAGGTGAAAATTAATTGTACACTTCACAGAGCAAGTCCAATACAATGCAGTTTCCTCCTGCCATCGGGACAAGGCAGGTACACTGTCAGAAGACTCAAAGCAAATGGTTTAAGACAATTCCAGGGGATATGTTTGTGTTAATTTCAACCTTCATTGTGAAAAACAGCCTGAATATCAGAAGCATGTCAGAGAATATAAATTGAAGTGACAGTTACACAGGCTGGACAACAGATCCCGTAGCTCTATACTTCGCTCCCCAGCACATTCAACAAAAAGATGTGCAACTATGTTTACTAGTATCAAAACCTTTTGAGTCTCAATTTCTCAGAACATAACAAATCAATTTTTTTAAACATGTCATTTTTCTGAACTACACACTTCAGAGCATCAACTCATAAGACCTATGGATGACTTGTAGATGCAGGCATAACCAGAGCTCAAAGAAACATAACAGGTTTGTAACTAGCTTCAGTTCTGAATACCATCAGCCTTAAATTTAAGGTACAACAATTCAGGCTTCTCTGCACGCAAACAGTATTGGACGCTATTTAAACAGCTGTTAGCACAATCACTTTTTCCAGCAGTTGCACTCTGAGAACACACAAGTGTGTGCAGATGGTGCACAAGAAAAGCAGCATTCCCAAGGACTGATGGCTCGAAGTTACTCGGTTGCTTCCACAGTCATTGAAATACAGCACTTTGAGCCACTTCAGGCTGAAATTCAGTCAATACTTTTTTTTTATAAATGCGTCTAGACATTTTTCTGTGCATTTACATGGAATGTACAAATGACTAAGAGTCTAGTTATCCTCAGGAGAATTGAGCTGCTGCTCAATTTTTTTGGCTAGTGCAACAAATGAGAACTCAGCTCCACTGAGCAAAGGTTGTCACCAAATTATAGGTCATTACCCCAACATCTTAAAGAAGATTTACATGCCTGCTCTTTATTGAAGAGGTCAGTGTTTCAGTAGGAGACATATTCACAAGTCAGTCATTTTACCTATTTGAATATTTGTTCTACATATGCTTGCTATTAGCATCTCCTCTACAACCTAGGCATTGCCATAAGTCTGAAGACAGTGCAGCTGATAGTCTTACAGAAATACTTTACTCTGCTTTCAAGGCACAAATGGCCAGAGCCAGCTAAGCTGTTGTGCAGCTCAAGGTAAGCATTGACATTCATGCCTGAATTCTTAGCCTGGAATTATTAACAAAAAAGTGGCACCACATACACAGCATCTGAAGTTGACCTTCTGGACACAGCCAGTTAGATGCTACAGCTGTGTAACCCATCCACCTTTAGCAATGAAAACAAGTACAGAAAGGCTGTGTCCCCCTGTCACTACCCCTTCAAGTGACAAGTACTGACCTGCAAAGGCTGCTTTCTGATAAAACGGCTCAGCACTATCACTGAACACACCAGATATATTGTTCTTCTTGTGCTTAACCTGTATTTAAACCTTTTTTTCTTTCCTAAGTGGTATTTAATTGCATCCTGGATGGGAATACTTTTAAAACAACAAGAATTATTTTCTTAAGAACCCAAAGCTGATGCTTTGGAATCATTTAAGATTCAAAAGGAGAATATGGGTGGGCTTTCTTGCTTCTTTTCAAAGCCCCAACACAACCCCTTTATGATAAATTTTCATATACTCTGTACTTGCACAGAGCTCTTCTCTAAAATATCCATTTCAGAGGAAATGAATCTTGGACAGAAAGGAGTTTGGCAACTGTCTCTAACCAAGCGTGGTTATTGACCCAAACAAAAGCAACTAAGCCTAACGCATTCTGATCCAGAACAGGCTACTACAACTGCTGAGATTTCTTCAGATCTCCACAACTACCCTGACAGAAGCAGCAATAACCTCAAACAACTGATTAACCCCTACAGAGCAACCTTGGTGTCCAGCAGAAAGCTATTTTCATAAAGTTTAATTATTGCTTTTCCACATATAATAACCAGCCTTTGACTCACTACTGTCATTTCTAGTACTGTTCTCCACTGTACCAGAGAGTTCCCCAGTAAATGTGAAGGCAAACATCTCCTTTCATTATTGAGATAATACTTATGAGTAAGAATAGTTAGACCATGAATACTGGGATTCATTTACACACTCCCTACTTAATTGTGACAATGTCTTATCAGCAAGTCAGTGACGGGTATGTGGACTTAACCATATGTACACTCATGGGGAGAATCAGATGGGACAACAACCTAGAAATATTGAATGCTAATTTGATTTCTAGATGCAACAAAAGCCACAGCCAGCACTATTTTTCTTCACTGCCCAACACACCGACTATATCGCACTGCTCACCATTCTTACATCAAATGCTAAACTGAAATACCAAGCGAATTGCAATAGCTTCCAAATTCAAGGATAAAAGGCAATCATTGTTTTAATGCCTGGAACTTGTGGGATGAAGATTAACAATGACTAACATCTGGCTCCCATCAAATCACCCTTCGAGGATCAGAGGAGAGCATTAACTGAATCAAAAGTATCTGGTGTTTCTACCTTCAAGCACAGGAATTGGAAAAATCAGTCATCAATAAAAGTTCCCTTCTGCTCTCCACAGTAGAGCCAAAAGGTGTCGCAGGGATTAATAATCCAGAGGACAGATATAAAAGAGCATTGGAGCAAAGAGCAGATGTCATTTGACTCTGAATTTCCATTTCAGGATGGCTTCCTAGCTAAAAATAAATTCCAGGTAACTACCAACAGATCTCTTATCCCTCCTTGACAAGGCTGCTCACAGCAGGAATGAGGGAAACAGGACTTGCACAAACAGAAGTGAACCCAGAATGCACCTGTGTTGTAAGGAGGACTACATACGGCTTACACCTTTACTTTAGCAAGGTGTCCTGGTTTGGCCTAAACCAGGCCAATTTTCCTTTCAGTGATTTTTACTTTCAGCTAAGTCTCTTTTAAGTAACTGCACTTTCTGAAAGTAACTGCATGTTTTGCAGACAGTGTCTGCTTCTAGGACTGATAACGCTCGAAGTTTGTAGTTATCACTGAGGCACCGGTAGGGATGTTATTCAGAAAGGCTCTTGCTGTACTTAGTCTTAGAGAAACCAAGGTCACTGCTGAATTCCTCACTGCTTACGAGTGAAGAGCTGAAGGGGGGTCGCACCTCCAGGGAGAAGTGGACAGGGCAGGTGACCCAAAAATTGACCAACGAAGGTATTCCATCCCATACACGTCATTCTCAGTATAAAGCGGGGGGATCACGAGGGTCTCTTTTGGCCTGCGCCCTTCCCTGGCTGCTTCTGCTGTGTTTGGGTGCTTCTGCTGCTTCAGGCTGCTTCTGCGGCTTGAGCCTTTGGCCAGTGTCCAAGGAGGACTCTGTTCGTTTTCCTGCTGCCCCCGATCCTGATCCGTGCATCCCTGAATCCAGCTCTCGACCGTCGCTGGGCCCAGCCTGGGCCTTCCCGGAGCCTGCCCTGCAGTGCCGGTGGTGACGTGGCCGACATCGGGGGAGCTCAGTCTTGGGTTTGTATATTTGTATATATTTGATTATTTCTATTATTACTATTATACTCTTTTTCATTATTATAGTTTATTAAAACTGTTTTAACTTTCCAACCCATAAGTCTCTCTCCCTTTTCCCTTTCCCTTTGGGTGGGGGGGAGGGTTAACAGAGAGCGTCTGCCACAGGTTTAATAGCCGGCCCAGCTTTAAACCGTGACACAAGGGTTTCGCTTGCCAGAATATACTACTACCACTACAGCAACAGTATCTGCCCTGCACAAAATAACAAACAGCTGTACTGAAGACAAATCAATTCTCTTTTCCAGGGACAGTGTCAGCCAGCAAGGAGCACAGCGCAGGAGCCTCAGCTGTGCTACAGCAGCCGCTTCCTTCCCCAGCACCCGGAGGCTGGAGCTAGGAGGAGAAAACCTCTCCCAGGTTGCATCACAGCTGCTGGGGTTCAGCTCTGAAAGAGGAGGAAAGCTATTCAAGCCAGGGGGGCTTAGGCTGTAGCAAGTGTGATTTGCATGAAAAAGAAACCTCATGCAAACAGACTACACCAAGGTGTAGACACATGCTTATTAATAAGTAAACCAAATGTCTAGATCACTCTTTTTGACAAATTTTGCACATATTAAACCCCAGTCTGAATATCAAGTGAGAATCAACAGATGCAGATCTGTTTTCCATGTCATTATGCTTGTTCTCATGTAAAAAGGAGCATTCTTGAGTTGATAGCATGCAGTGATGGGGTAGGATGGCTTAAAAGGACAAATATTGCACAATGATTCCTTTCAAGCACAGCATATTGGCAAACCTCCATCCCTTGCAAACAAGAAGTTTGACCTGGGGGAATGAACTTCCCTAGAATTTAAGATCTCATTAAAATATATAGTTAGTGTTTCTCATTACAACAAAAAGCTTAAAATGTGAAGGCAACCTAACTTAAAAGCACCACCAAGTTCCTGAGCATTCAAATAGACTGCTACAGGGTTTTAGTCATCATTTGTCTTTACAAAACTAGGGAGATGATACTGATTCTGTACATTCTTGCTCCTGATGTTCAGGATAAAGGAAGACCCATACCTGTTTGAGGCAAAGCATGGAACACCAGTAAAGGGTGGGAGGCTAATTGTCAGTTATAAACAGGTAGCAAGTCTCTTGACCCTCCCAAAAGCAAAGGCTGAGGAAGATGCAACAGTGGGAAGAACTGGGTTTAGCTCTAAGAGAGAATAGTAAGAAGGGAGCCAGAAGAAAAACTCCTCTTTCTTAAACCAAATTGAGGAGACAGAACAGGAGTTAGAAAACTTCAGGAGATTTGGGTTGTTTGGGGTGTTTTTTTCCCTCCAAAAAAAATAGAAAGGCACTAGCTAGACTTCACCTAGAGTTGGGAACAAGACCTGTTGAAAAATACAAGATCTCTTCCCCACAGCCACCTTTCTTCCTGATGATGAGGCATGCTTCTTAGAAAGATGCTCCCTGAGCACACTTTAATTTTCATGCTTGCCACTGGCTAGCAAGCAGCTCTTAAAATATTGCTCAATCTACCCAAGGATTTTCATCTTGCTTTAGATCAGACATACCAATTTAAGGCAGATGGGAATGACAGCATCGAGGGAAAGCCTTTGAAGTAAGGATGCAGCAGGCAATGCAGTGCTTACAGGGGAATAAAACTGCATCAGTTAGTAAATGGCAAGTGAGAAAAAAAACTCTTGTGTAGAAACAGCATAAAGAAATGCTCAATATTCTTGCACAAATTATATTTCTGCTTCTCAGTGTTAAGAATAACTGGAATAATCAGAATAACTGGTATAATCCTATGTTTTACTCAGGGAAACATTGCTTGAGTTTGCACAATATACATCTACAGTAAGCCAAAATGCTTAAAGTTTTCCTCCTATGCAAAGTCAAAATAAGAGAAGACAAAAAACAGGACAAGAATTGGAACTTAAGTTTCACATTCACTTCTCAGAGATGACAAATAGCAAGTCAGGAGCAGATTCAAAGTTAAGCAGGAGACAATGGGTAATCCTGAACAGCTGACCCAGGTAATACATCACATGAGGCTTTGTCTAGCTGAGTTTTCTTTTTAGACAACTCACACATCACAGATTTTACCAGGACAGTACAAAATACTGGCCAAGTAGACTCCATTCATCCCAAGAATGATCCTCATCCCAAGTTTTGGTAACTCCTTAGGTTTTGTCATCTCTCCCCATTCCCAGACTACTTCATTAGTTTGATGACTTTTTAACTGTGCTTCTATAAACAGCACAAGCCTTCATCTTTCAAGTGCTGTTTTGGTAAATGTCATGTTTTGCCCACTTCAAGCATCTTGGCTGTTCAACCCTTGACTGTAAGTATAACACATCTTCAAAACAAAAACCACTGCCAGAAAACACATTTACATTAAGTATATTAACACCATGTTTTTAAATGACAAAATTACTATAGCAATTTACCATTTGATTGTCAGGTGTCTTGGTTATAGAAATGTTTAATCTGACATGTTCAGAAGTTGTTTCACCTAGGGATCAGTGACTATCAGGTCTTATGCACCCCAAGAAATGCAAGCTAGAGACCCACTGCCAAGGACAGGCAGACCTCATTCCCCCCCTCTGTAGCTAAGTCCCCTAACTAGTACATAGCTATTATCCCCTAACAATCACATAGCTAGCATAAGTGTGTTGATAGTTAAAGCACATCTAAGCTACATTAATATAGCAAGAAACTGATTTAGCAATTCATTATTAGATGCAAATCATTGTTTATAATGTAGACAAAGTTTACAGCTCAACATTTGGAGGAAGCAGAACAAAGATCTGCTTATCCCTACAGAAGTGAGCACTCATTCTGAGGGAGGAGCAATGTTTGAACTGTATCAATTCAGAATTTCAAAAATAGCAAAGAATTTTTTTTTAATAATCAAGACCAATATTGCTCTCCATAGCATCACATAAAATATTCCCACTCCAACTGCTATACTGAGAGAGGGTTCCAGTAAAACTGTGTTCTGCCACAGCCAGAAGCCCACTGTGAGGCAAGCCTGCTTCACCTGACAGTCCTACAGGCTGCCATATCCCTGCACATGATGTTACCCCAAGTATTTATCCATCCCTTTTATGGCAGCTCCAACCAGACCAGGCAGAGAAAGATTACAAGTCGCATCACATTAAACACCAGCACTTTCTGCCCACTCCTCAACAGCATAGCCTTGCACTCCTGACCATCCACCTCCCACCTGCCTTTTTAAGGCGGGGAAGGAACAATCTATTTTCATCCTCTGAGAAAGCTTCTCTCCTCATCCAAAAAGCCATCCTCAGGCCTCCATCCCTCCTTCACTGCTTTTCCAGCTTCTTGGACTGCTTGACTGTGATCCTGGTGGGATAGGCTCTTGGGAGAGGCTTGCAGAGTTTGCTGGAGCTGTTCCTCTGCTCCCTGCATGGGCCACCCCTACCCCCACACACCAGCAGCCCACATGTTTGCCTCTGCTTTTCATCTGTTTCCTCTCCTTCAAGCTTACACTTCCATTTGTCTGACATCATCCTGGTCTAATTTCTGCCATAAACACCATTCACAACTTTGCCAGCTGATTTTCCCAGGACATACTCCGAGGCCAAAGCAGATGAACAGCTAGACAAACTTTCTTCAAACTCAGGTACAGGCTTTATCAGCAGTGGCTAGGAAACTGTGACCCCAGACTCTGTCCCCAACCCTCAGACCCAGCTGATGGGACAGAAGTGCCCAGTCATGCCTCACACCTAGAACAGCTCTTCATCTTTCTCTTCCCTCCTCCACTGTTCATGAAACCATTTGGTTTACAACATCAGAGGGAACATCCAAACATCTTTCACCTGTTTCTTTTACCAATGCACATCCAGTCTAAGTATTGCTGTTTCCTTCTCCAAGTCTCATGCTTTGACACACACAATGACAGCAATAAACCATCTGCATAGCACCATGTTCAAAAGTTTTCATTCTCTGTCTGCCTAGCAGAAAGCCATGTGCATTACAGCAGAGCCATACTGACTGTGCAATGTCTTTTATAGATACTGAGACAGGATGTTCACTGTATTCATCCCTAATCTATGCAAATAGGTCATTCAAAGTTCAGTGTTGCACACAACACTGCCAGACAGGGTATCTGCAATACAGTATTTTCTCAAGTACTCTGAAAAAAGCATGACAAAGGCAGACCTCAATGTGATTACCTATAAAAAAAAGCAGATTTAATCAATGCAGTAACTGTGTCAAAGTCTGAACCTTTAGCCCTCCTGATCTGTAGATTTATATCTTCAGTTGTAATACCATGTTAGTGAAGCACTTTTCTAATATGAGACTGAACAGGAGTGGACAGAAAGTGGCAGAAAGAGATTGTGAAATATTTCAGCAGCTAGCATCAGGTCTGTATTAAAAATATTTTAGTCCCTCCAATACACATGATCAGGGGTAAAGACTTGCTAGCTGTAATTCTTCCACACCAGAAGAAAAGAGCTGCTGCTGACTTTCACAGGGCAGGCACAGAGATAAATATGTTAAGAAAAAAAAAAACCTGTTACTGGGCTCCTTAGCAACTTGGGTGCATGTTTTTTCACCATGCACATGAAGAAAGAAACAAAGCTATCAGTCCCCTCTCCCATATGCTGGCAAGGAAGAGCAAGCTGGGTTCACTACAAAGCACCTACTGAGTGTTTCTCACAGTTTTGCTCAGGAAAGTGGCAGGAGTCCATCTTTGACTCCCGTGCAGGTGTGCCAAGTTTATAAATCAAAACACTTCTTCCAGTCTCCAGTCTTCAAAGTCCATCATGGGACTCAAGCTGTTTCACCTATTATTTGCAGCTGTTAAAAAAACACATCTGCAGATCAAGTCATAAGTCTTTAATCTGTCTTGACAGGTTTACATCAATTAATACATTGTAGTTAGAAGCCTTATGTCTAGGGAAACCCCGTGCAGTTCACTTGTAGCACCATAAGCCAGCATAGCTAATAGAAGTGAATTACTACAAAGGCTCATTTTTATCACCAGCTCAAGCACTTTTGACGTTTAAAACATGACCTCTATTCAAGTCAGGATTGTACTTTAAACTCTTTAAGCCACTTTCTAGGACATACTATGTCAGGGTACTTCATCACTATTTCTGAATGTGTGCCTTGAGAGAAACTTTCCAATAGATGATGCAGCAGGAGAAAAAATGCTGGAGGTTATTCAGTTTTTTGGCTCCTTGATCAGACTCCTTGGAGTAATACGGTCATCATGAAAACATTCTGCAACACTGACTCAATAGTATTTCAAAGTTTAAATGTCAGAAGTGGATGAAAGCAGTATTGTACAAAAGCTCTAACAACTGTTTTTTTAGAAAGTGCTTTATCAGACATTACCAAAGCTGTGCTCCTAAACCAAGCAGTTTTCATGTTTTACTTGCATGCTCTAATGCTCCCCAGAAAGAAGTTTTACTAGTAGGCAGCCAGGTGAAAGGATTCACTGCTTCAAGGCGATAGCCACTTTATACTAGACACATGCTCGTATTAAAACACATGCTCATTCAGCAGCACTCAAAAAGCTGAATGCCTCATGTTAAATATTTGGACTCCTAGTTCAGCTAACAAATTTGCACGTTCTTTTCCCAAATCCTTGCTCAGCCAGTCTTGAGAAGAGCAGATGTTCCTCTTCTGTAGCAGGAGGAGGAAAACCCCAGCAGCAGCTTCTTCTCTATCTGCTTCTGCTGCTCTGCTACACATTCTCAAGCAAACCCATGCTACCCCTGCAAGATGCACGCTCTGTCATACTGCTGCATGTCCCAGCACAATTCACTGGCCTGAAACAAATGGCTAAAAAATGAAAGTGACCAGCAGAGAAAGGTCAGGAAGGTTGTTCACCTGCCTCTTAAAATGAAACTGAGAAGTGGGAGACCTAGAGCCAACAAATCAAAGTAATTCTTTCTGTGCCTTCTTAGCACAGACATCAACCAAGAGCTCAAAATTTTTTTCTTCAAAGAACTGGACTGGTTTTCATGCCTGCAAAAAGCACAAGAAGCTGTCATAGCATTTAGTTTACAAACATTGTTTGTTTCATCTTATTCTGTCACTCTCTTTGTTGAGAAAAAAAAAAAGAGGGCTATTTTGGTGTACTGTTCTTAAACCCCTCTGGAAGGCCAGAAAGACATTTTCATACCAGTTTTATTTTCATTAATTGCAGGGCAACCAGAAAAAAAAAAGAGGACAAAAGGAATTTTCTCTTCCTTGAATACTCCCACATGGTGCTCACAGTTTCTCTCAGCCCTGCTCCCTGCCATTCTTGTAAGCAAGAGAAAGTTAAAGACTCAGATAAAAACAAAACATCCTACAAATTCCTTGTTATGCTTTTTTTGTTGCTGATGAACCATACAATTTTTAAGTGACTTGCTTATTCACATCCTGGGTTACATGAGAGGCCACAGAGCACACTCAGCATTAATTATTAATCTAATCATATTATCAAAGTACCAGCTAAGCAGGATCTTCACAGAAGATACGATTCCTCCAGTGACACCCAGCTCACAGACAGCACAGAAACATAATAACCGGAGAGCCCTGTGAACGTAGCTTCTTTTGCAACACATGGATCTTGACATTAGTATAGGTCAGAAGCACCGCATGCACGTTGTATCTTTGAACTTGCTGGAAACTAAGGGATTGATGAAAATTCTGTACTGCAGTGTAGGTATCAATGTTTTTAGGAAGTCTGTGAAGCAACAGCAGAGTTTTGAAATCCATATTTTGAAATCTAATGACAAGCCACAAGAAAGGAAAAGTCCTTAGAGATGGACTGATCCAATCCATTCTGCACTACAGCAGAGTCTAAACAAAAACTGCATCAAATACAATCTTTTGCCAACATACAGATTTTGGCCTCACTTTGAGAAAGCAGACCAAATACAAATAACAGCTTTGCTGACCGCAGTGAATGCTCAGTACATCAGGAGCCCTTTACAGATTTCAGAGGTCTCAATTCAGCAGTTGCAGTCTATTGCCTCTTCCTTGCCATCTCAGGTTATTAAAGGTCAATCTTGTTAAATCCTTCAGTTACCCCTGCTTTCCTAGATGTTTTTGCACTGCAATGGACAAGTTCAATGTTTTGTTACACATCTTTACAAAAGTCTGAAAAAGCTGTTTAACATGTTTTCCTAAGAAGCAAAATAATTACTGTTGACATTGAAAATACCATTGCGATCTCAGTCAGTAACCACCACAGCAAATGGGTTAGTCCCTGTCAGTTTCAGGCACTGAAATCTTGAGCAGACACCACCTTTCTTACTTATAGTCTTCTCTGACAATACACACCTTTTAAAAGTAACACAAGATGCTAGAAAAATATTGAGAGGTGTCCCTGTACTCCTAGTTTCTCCCTAGCATAGTAAGAGTGCATAAGCCCATGAGCAAATAACACCTTCTAGAATAAATTGCTGTGTTAAAGTATGTTTTCCTTAGTGAGAAGTAATAGGAGAGAACAATGTGTGCAACTAGCCACCATGTGATACCATTTTGACCTTGAGGAAGTGGAGAAAATGTTGAAATTGGAATCACAACAGACATGTATTTATTTAGCACATGAAGGTCTCTCTCTGTGGGGACAGAAAGCAGCAGGAATATTAAAAAAAGTATCTGCCAGCTTTATAAACCGAATACAGAAATATGCCAATACCATTCAATATTTTACTCTTGCATTTACCAAGACTTCAACTAAAGCATAAGCTCTCCCCAAAAAAGATAGTAGCCATCGCAGTGTTAAGCTAATCGCAAGGTTAGATCAGTGTTCTTCAGTGCTCTTGGGGAGGAAAACAAGGGGAAGGGGACATGACTAGGAAATGTGAAAATACTGTAAAGCATGCTATAAAAAAAATCCCCAAACCTGCAAACACACAGCTCTTTCAGTGCCATCACTACTTCATTAAAAAAAAACAAAACAAAATGTGTTTTTCCCTCCTCTCCCAACAGCTCGTGTTCAACATAAAGTAGTGAAGAGTTTTGATTTCCGTTTTTGAAATCAGCCAAAGAAAGTGCACCTCAAGTGCTACTGGGTGTATCAAGTTGACTTTTCCCTATTCTGTAGATGTTCACCAGAAAAACGGGAAGCTCTAAAACCTGACTTCAGTCACAAATCCCACTGAACTCTGTTCCAGCAAAGAGATTGCAGCTGAGACCAAGGGCTGGCGCTCCACCAAACATGCTGCAAAGAAAATCCCACATGACCAAGTCTGTACATCATGTAAATGCAGACGCACTTGAGTAAAGCGCACTGGGCTTTCCTTGGGCCATGGCAAGGGAGGTGATGCAATCTGCAGCTTAGCTGTCAGGAAAGGAAGATATTCCAGCTTTTAACATCCGCTGATACTACATTATTTCATTGCTTTGTTTCTTTAACAGAGAAAAAGGGGTTTGGCACAACATGTAGATAGATGTTTGATGTAAATCATGCTATTTACCCATCTTAGAGCAGCGCATTTGACAGACAGGCTTTAAAGACATTCCTCCCACAGAACATGACTTAGGATGCATTTAATGCTCTGATGGTTTCTGTAAGACCAGTGACAGGGTACCCTGTGAGCAAGGGTGGCTGGCATGCAGCAGCATCCTCCATGCACCTGCCCAGCTCCATAGCCCAGGAGCAGCAGCCAGAGTCTGTACCCTGCATTCGATGGCCCTCTACAAACTCTTCCCGTTTTTAAGCCTCCAGTCTGGGGTACTTTTTCCACAACTCCAGTGAACCATTCCCCTTTCTCTCCTTGCTCCCACCGCTTCTCTCTATTCCCACCCTTAGTACAATTACACCAGGGCAATTCCTGCGCAGTGAGGGGGGCTTGGCTGCAGGAACCACTGTGGCCTTTATTGCCTTCATGCACAAATGCTGCCTTTGGACCTACAACAGGCAGACTGTTAGGGAGCAGAACAATAGGGGTAATGAAAAGCATTGGTTTTAAGGCAATTTCATTTATTACAAGAGTTCCTGTTACTGACTGCACCAAATTTTATAATGGTCCCATCTGCTTTGATGGTAACCAAGTTTTAGAAATAGTTAGCATGCTATAGATGGCAGAAGAGCTCAAGATGTAAGACTAGCTTTATCACTTCCCTTGCCAGGCAAATGCACCACCAATAACCCAAAAGCTTTAACAACCCAGGTGGGAGCCATAAGAGCTAGGATTAGAATCCAGGCTCTCATCTCTGCTGCTTTGCAAAGTGAGTAGAGTACTCCTGCACTGCAGGCATTTGTAGCACATCTTTACTATTGCAAGTCTATGAGCTGTCATCCTAGATTGGGCTAGCTGTTTGTCCTCTGGGTAGCTGGAAAATTATGCATGCAGTTAACCATCATCCTGCCAGAATAAATCTGTACTCAATGCCACAATAACCACTCACTTGTCAACACTTCTCAATTTGACTTGAATGAAAACAAAAACCTGCAAG
Source organism: Nyctibius grandis (assembly GCF_013368605.1). NCBI lineage: Eukaryota > Metazoa > Chordata > Aves > Nyctibiiformes > Nyctibiidae > Nyctibius > Nyctibius grandis. The sequence goes on from NC_090695.1 coordinate 25,437,466, forward strand.
ATTCTCTCCCCTTCAAGCTGGTAGAGTTGTTACACTTGCAACTAGTGGAGGTCTCTGCTTCCAAGCCAGAACCTGCCTAGCATTTATAGTCACTGGAAACCACAAAATCCTTCCTAGCACTTCAAGCTCAAGAGCAGCTCCATTCATTCTTCTTGAGAGGATTCTTTCACAGTCCTTCTCCAAGGCTCAAATTTGTCAGGCTCAAAACCCATTCACAGCTCTCAGTCTCCACTTCTGAAATCAATTTCAGGTCTTAGTTGTCAAGAATGATGCTAGCATGCAGCAGAAACAATGGGTATTCAAGGGCATGTCCTGCTGCCACTGCAGAAACAGACAACTGCTGTCTCATATCTTTATTTTGCAGCTAACAGAAGGCTAATTCTGAATGCATACACTGTGAGCAATTACAGCAAGGATATTTTGGGCTACCATTTCTCTTTTTACGAGCAGAAGAAGGTAACTATGGATTGTGTTCTCATCTACACATGCACTGGTATCTAAAAGGTCCTCTGACCACATCATGTGATTTGGAACTGCAAAATAAAAACCTTGGCAAGCAATATTTTTTGTTTAGGTTTTAAAGAAAACATTCCTTCGCACCTGTGACTGAATTAGTTTAAGTTGTACTAACTTAAGAATGCATGCCAGTTCCTGAACTCCATTGAAAAACAGACACATCACTTAACTTTTCCAAAGAATGGCTTGGCTTAAAGAACCTTTTCCACTATCAATGTTAAATCTGGGATTGAAGAGATTACCCTGAAATCTCTTTTCCAGTGCAATACAGAAAGTGCATAAGCAATTGGAAGAAACATGGGCAGCTGGAAAACAAGCAACCAGTGAAGCACCAAGAGCCATTTTCATAGCTGTCTCTACCTCAAGTGAGGTGGAGAGAATTTGAGAGTTTAATTTGGCCCCACATAGAGGGCTGCAAAAGCAATTATGGGAGGCTGTCACACTATCAGCTTCAAATCACAGTGGCTCCAGAATATCAAGAAGCAGTGGTCCCACAAATATCCAAGCTCCTGCAAGGTGCATACATGCTCTTAGCAATTCTGGGACACTGCTATACCCTGCCTGTTAATAGATCCTTGAATTTAAATGCAGGTGAGTAGAAAGCCATCTTTCTTAAAGCACATGAAACACTGAGACCAACAGCAATCAAAAGCACCATACAGTACACAGAGTCACACAACCCCACTATTTAAACAGCTTGGTTATAAGCCTGACCATGTGTTGCTTTGAAAAGCATCTTCCCAAGTCCTAACTGTCAGCAGCCGAGTCCTCATAGAGGACTGCTGCTCATCTCGTGGTGGGGAACACTGTGGGTTTTGCAATAGCTCTGTCTACTAATACAGGATTCAAATGGTCTGTAGTGAGCAATATCAACAGCCAAAGCACTTTCTAGCATTACTCCGTACCTAAAGATAGGAGGTACAAACTGTCACAGTGTCCCTTCTCCAGTCAGTGAATTGTTGAAATATTTACACCAAAAGTGATTTTTACGGGAATCCAGACTTACATCCCTCAACAGCTGCCTTATCCCATAACGTGCTGGCCTGCAGTACCTGGAAGACAAAAGCCAGGTGCAGGGTGCAGGGTCACATCTACATATTCAGCCAGCACAGATCCCTCAACTCCCTGGGTTGTTTTTCCAATCCAGAACTGGAGGTATAGGGGCGCATTAGTTCTTTCGAAAATCTCAACAATTACTGGAACAGTTTTAGGATCTCCAGTCCCAAAGTGGTACCCAAGCAAGTCATAGGGACCTGGTTTCTAGCATCCACAAAGCTATAGCAAAAGCCTCCTGTTCTAGAATCACAGAATGGTTGGGTTTGAAGGGACCTCTGGAGATCATCTAGTCCAACCCCCTGCCAAAGCAGGTTCACCTAGAGCACGTTACACAGGGTCGCATCCAGGCAGGTTTTGAATATCTCCAGAGAAGAAGACTTCACAACCTCCCTGGGCAGCCTGTTCCAGTGCTCTGTCACCCTCAAAGTAAAGAAGTTTTTCCTCATACCGAGACAGAACTTCCCATGTTTCAGTTTGTGCCCATTGCCCCTTGTCCTGTCACTGGGTACCACTGAGAAGAGTCTGGCCCCATACCCTTGACAGCCACCCCTAAGATATTTGTAAGTATTTATAAGATCCCTCCTCAGTCTTGTCTTCTCCAGGCTAAACAGACCCAGCTCCCTCAGCCTCTCCTCATGAGAGATGCTCCAGTCCTCTGATTGTCTTTGTAGCCCTCCGCTGGACTCTCTCCAGTAGTTCCATGTCTTTCTTGAACTGGGGAGCTCAGAATTGCACACAGTACTCTAGGTGTGGCCTCACTAGGGCAGTGTAGAGGGGAGGGATAACTTCCCTTGACCTGCTGGCCACACTCTTCCTAATGCACCCCAGGATGCCATTGGCCTCCTTGGCCACAAGAGCACATTGTTGGCTCATGGTGAACTTGTCCACCAGGACTCCCAGGTCTTTTTCTGCATGTTTCTTGTGAACACTCAATATCTTGTTTCAAATACAGCGAGATCCCACCAGGACATATTTGTGGGCTCCTCACCAGCAGCACTGGTCTACACAAAGTAGTGCTATAAAGGGCACCAAGTGAAGTTGCTCCCTCACCTCTTCTGGTCTATGAAGAGACATTCACATCTCTCCATAGCAGTTTCTGCAAGAGCCTGAATAAACACTTCTTCCAAAGATCAATAGCTCTCCAGGACATGGCAGCTGGGAGAGGAGGATCTCAGCATGTGAAAAGTACACTCCTACAAGTGAGCTGTTAAAAAGCAGATTCCATCAGCCCAGGTAATTTTCTCCTCCAGTGCAAAGCAAACAGACACATTACTGCATAACAAAGCTTTTTGAATGCCACACTAGAGTTATAGCACAACGGGATACGTGCCAGACAGAATGCACCACTTGCTGGTCAACTACACCAGCAGCGCGGCATGCAACTGTCACAGCCCACAGTCCAGCATGGGTAGCATGGACACACAGCATGATGCCCTGGCACACATGCCATTATTTATTCCACCATAACACACCAGGAAGCAAAGGCCTTGACTACTCTCAGATGAACAGGAACTACACCCGGACTTACTGAGCAGAGTCCAAACAGTACAAAAGGACCTACCCAAAGGCTGAGAGCAACACTTAAGCCCTTGAACACTTCCCACAGTTACTGTCACAGATTCTTCCCAACAGCAACTTCATATGAATCCCTTAGGCAAGGTGCAAACCTCAAGTCCCTCTGCTACTTCTCATGCCCACATCTGTGTTCTGCCCTGCACAACTCACCTCAAGCTTTCCTTTACCATACTTCCAGATGTGGAAATTTTAGTTGCTGATGTGCAAGAATCCCTGCCAGACTCCTCTGGTAGCCTGCTGCTCTACTCCTTGGTGTGCTCTATATGGTGCCATAATGACTCACCTACTACTGACACCTTAGTGAGGCCACATCAGGTTACACTTAATATTAACTAGGAGCACTCAGGGTAGCTACTCAGAATGAAGCCATCAGTTTGAACTGACTAGCAGCTAGTCTTATGGGTGGAGTATAAAGTCAAACAGGCTTTTGAGTTGCACCACAGATAATCCAAGTTGCAAAGAGGAAAAGTGAAGGAGAAATGTGCTCCCTTGGTGAAGCTACAAACCTACAAACTACACCAATATGAGGGCATCAGGGCATGTACTAGCTTCAAATTTGTCACTTTTCTGTTAAAAAAATAATCACGATTCCTTTTACAAGGTGGTGGTGCCTAAAAGAACAGTGGAAAACTTTGGGAAAGAGAACCAGCTCTGAAGTGACTGTACTGCATGCTATGCGATAAGTGCTATATGGTTTAGTCTCCAAAAAACAAAGGTCACATCCATCATTATTCAGCAGCATTATTCCACAACTACACACACTGAGCAATGACCCATAACATGTGCACAAATTACCTCAACATCCCAGTGAGCAGGTCAAGGCATCCCGTACAGAAACTAGCACAAAGGTTTCTCTCTCCTTCAGATCTTACTATTAAGACTTTTCGTATACAAATACTATTATCCAACCAATTATTGGATTGATTGATATCACTGACACTTGCATATGAAGACTCTGGTATATCCGCACAATTGCATATCTGGAACAAAAAAACTATTCAAATCAATAGCTGGCAGTCTGTCTGCTAGGTAAGTACCCTTGAGGATTAAGACACAAGACAGCGAGTATACTTGCTGATCAATATCTCTGTGTGGACCAAGCTACTTCAGGGACAGGTATATCCTGGCTAAGCAGGATTCTTCCAAGAATTTAAGCTCATGAAGCACCCTGATTTCAAACATTTGGCCTTTACAGAGCTGCTGCTAGACACATTCAGTAGTGCTTTATTAGGCTTAAGGCAGACAGAGAGTGGGAGATGAGCCAAAGTTCATACTCTACAACATGTTAGTAGACTACCACTCCCAGAAGAATGTTTTTTTGACAAACCCATACAAAAGAGGTTACCAATAAGTATCTTAACATTTTCTGCTTATAGTCAGCTAGTTGTACAGCTATATTACAATTTTATGCATTTACCTCTAAGCACAAAGCTTTAAAGATTTCCTGTAGTCTGAAAGAAATGGACTTAAAACAGAGCATTTGAGTAGCATTAATTCACTCATGAGCTGCCAGGGCTGCACATTTGCTACAACTTTGCTAATGGAGAAGGAGCAGCATGAAACCTGGCAGAATTCACTTGTAGTATCAAGTCTTCATAGGACCTTGGTACACCCCCAGGAACAGAGTGGACTCCAAAGCAACCCTCCATGGTCCCACAGTCCTGACAACTGTAGCAACTTGAGCTTTCTATGGTGCTATGGTACTGCAAAACTGTTATACAATGAAGAACTTCAGGGTTTGACCTTTGAAGTATATTAAACTGCATGTACATTTTTACACAGCAGCTTCCAACTGTGATCTCGGTGATCAATACCACAACTAACCATCACAAACCAATTTAGTAAAAACCAATACCATGAAGGAGGCAGGTTTTGGAACATAAAATGGATGATTTGATTTTTCTATTGCAAAGAAATTGGAAAAGAACAAGGATTTACATTTTCAAAATAAAAAGTGACTTCTCAAAAGAAATTTCCTGGATAATTTTCCTTCACTGTTTCTTCACTGTCCTAACATTCAAGCTAAAGCTTCAGTGTTTCACGCATGTTCCTGTCCTATTGAATAGATGAGTCAGAAGTAAAAAGAAATAAGACAAATGCTGGCAGTACTGGTTATGAAATTGCAGCATATACTTTGTGAAACAAAGTATACTCCATTTCAAAAGTATATACTCCATTTCAAAGTATATTCCATTTCATGCAGAGAGAGACAAGGTTAGTAAAATGAAGCCTCCCATGGTTCAAATTCAAGCTTAGCATAAGAAGGTATAATTTCCAAGAACCCATGAGAAATAGTGTCTGCTTAATTATGGATGATTATAACCCTAGCCAGCCACAACAGATTTACTGTAAACTTGATTTGCATTGTATGCCAAAGCTTCAGTCATGGTTTAAAACCCCTCAAATCTGTATTATCATTTACAGCACAGTAATTGCACATCTGCAAAGAGACAAGCAACACCAAAAGCCAAACTCAAGACAGAATCTGATGTTCAGGGTATTACAAAGATAATCTTTGGAAAGGAGAATGTTGTGGTAAATTTTATCTATTAAAATTAACCTAATCCAATAAGACATTAGGGCTTGTGACACAGCTGTTCATGCCCACCTTAAGCCTTTGTTAATTAACAGAAAAATTTCCCAAGCAATACTGGAAATGTTTTGGTGTAATGTCTGGAGAGCTTCTGTTAGAGACACCAATGCCTACAATGCTTGAAGTGAGGCACTCCCTACTTCTAATTGCTTATTCTTGATTTTATTCTTCTCAGAAGTTCAAGGATCCTGGATACTATCCATTTTTCTCTACTCTTTTTAATATGCAATAAACTTTCCTTAAAGACAAAAGTAATAAATCAACTACATACATAAGCAACTCAACTTATCAGATGTGTGATTTTGGGGAGAAGGGGCCAGCAACATAACAGAACAAAATGTTTTTTCTCCCATATCAAATATAACACCCTATTCAAACATTACTGACCTCTGCAGATATTACAAGCCTGCTCATTGTGTTTAAAAAACAATTTCCTATACTGTATACATATAACAGATACTGTGCCTAGCACAGAAGGTATCTGCAGAAGCATCAGCTACCAGCAACAGAATTCTTCTTTCACGTTAAACTTGGAAAGTTTTTATTAATGCTGGGCTACAGGAAGTAAGTGTACAAACAGTGGTCTGAAAAGAAGCTGAAAGTACACATTCTTCATCCATTTAATTAACTGTGGCATTTCAAAATGCAGAACTGCTATAAAATAATATTTTGATTACAAATATGGTAAGAAAAAACATAACTCCTGCCGTAGTACTTTCCCAGCCAAACTCTTCCCCAACCTTTTGGTATTTATTGCTTATTTATTACTCTTCAATATAGGCCAAAAAACATTGTTTACACACTGCTGATTAGCTGAAACAGTATTTGCTGTCATTTCAGCAGCTGCCGACTGAATGGAAAAATTCACCTTGCTTTACCCATTTTGGTCTATTTATTGCCATTGCTATCCACAGCATCCTGAATACTGTAAAATCTTCTCTGTGCATTCAGGTTTAATAGAAGCAAAAAAAGCTTGCAACTGTAAACAGAAATCAAGTACATCAGAGAGGCAGTTCCCACTCCCAGGTTTCGCCCAGGAGGGCACAGCCTGCAGCAAGCAGGCAGCAGCTGCAGCTCTGGGCAACTTCACAACTGGCTGCAACACCTGGGGCCAAAGGCACCATCCTGCCTCCTCTGACCCAACCCCACTGCCACAAACACACAGCTGTGGAGGGGGCCCTGTGCTGGGGAGAAGGGGCAAGTGCCCAGATGGGACCCCTCCATCCAGCAGCAGCAAAAGCCCATGCATCAGCTGGCGACTCCTGCAGAACTGCACCCCCAGCACAGCTGAAGGGCAGGACCCACCATGTGCTGTCAAGCTAGCCTGTGCCCTACACCCAAGACTCCCAAATTTGTGTTGGGCTCGTTTTGCCGCTGTTTGAATTACTACCCCATTGCTCCCTCTGAGGCTACTATCTCGCTTTCAAGTCCCTAGCTTTGTTCAGGCTGTGCTGTGACAAAGAAAATGCTATAATCATGCAAGTACAGAACAGAGACTGCATGTCAACATGTTTCACCCCTAATCAAGTACACAGAGAGAGCAATATCTGTGCAGTGAGAAAAGATACAGCATTTTATGAGGACATAACCCAGTGGAGAGATGATGGTAATCAGTGGATGTGGTCTATCTTGATTTCAGTAAAGCGTTTGACACAGTCTCCCACAGCATCCTCACAGCTAAACCGAGGAAGTGTGGTCTGGATGATCGGGTAGTGAGGTGGATTGTGAACTGGCTGAAGGAAAGAAGCCAGAGAGAGGTGGTCAATGGGACAGAGTCCAGTTGGAGGCCTGTATGTATCTAGTGGAATCCCTCAAGGGTCGGTACGGGGACCAGTACTATTCAATATATTCATTAATGACTTGGATGAGGGAACAGAGTGCACTGTCAGCAAGTTCGCTGATGACACAAAACTGGGAGGAGTGGCTGACACACCGGAAGGCTGTGCTGCCATTCAGAGGGACCTAGACAGGCTGGAGAGTTGGGTGGGGAGAAATTTAATGAAATATAACAAGGGCAAGTGTAGAGTCCTGCATCTGGGCAAGAACAACCCCATGTACCAGTACAAGTTGGGGACAGACCTGTTGGAGACCAGCGTAGGGGAAAGGGACCTGGGGGTCCTAGTTGACAGCAGGATGACCATGAGCCAGCAGTGTGCCCTTGTGGCCAAGAAGGCCAATGACATTCTGGGGTGTATTAGAAGGGGTGTGGTTAGCAGGTCAAGAGAGGTTCTCCTCCCCCTCTACCCTGCCCTGGTGAGGCCGCATCTGGAGTATTGTGTCCAGTTCTGTGCCCCTCAGTTCAAGAAGGACAGGCAACTGCTAGAGAGAGTCCAGCGCAGAGCCACGAAGATGATTAAGGGGGTGGAACATCTCCCTTATGAGGAGAGGCTGAGGGAGCTGGGTCTCTTTAGCTTAGAGAAGAGGAGACTGAGGGGTGACCTCATTCATGTTTATAAGTATGTAAAGGGCAAGTGTCAAGAGGATGGAGCCAGGCTCTTCTCAGTGACAGCCCTTGACAGGACAAGGGGCAATGGGTGCAAGCTGGAACACAGAAGGTTCCACATAAATATGAGGAAAAACTTCTTTATGGTGAGGGTGACCAAACACTGGAACAGGCTGCCCAGAGAGGTTGTGGAGTCTCCTTCTCTGGAGGCATTCAAAACCCGCCTGGACGCATTCCTGTGTGATATGATCTAGGTAATCCTTCTCCGGCAGGGGGATTGGACTAGATGATCTTTCGAGGTCCCTTCCAATCCCTAACATTCTGTGATTCTGTGATTTTCTCATGCTGCTGTTTCGCCAGAGGAGGGCTGGGGAGAATGCAACTGTGCACCTTTGCCACCCCAGCCTGTCCCTGCAGCCAGCCTGGCCACCCTGGACAGCATTACTCACCTCCTGAGGAAGCATGGCTAGCAGCTACACAGCTATGAGACACAGGCATTTCTGCTTGTTTCTGCCATTTTTTTTGTACGTGTTCAATGCTGGGTTGTTTTCACGTTAGTGAGAGTCAGTCTCAGGGCAAAGTCTCATGGTGCAACTGATTTATCCCAACAGTTCTCTGTGAAGGGACAAGTTTTCCTCGCCCTGTCTTTTTCCCCACAGCAGCTCTGTCCACCTGAGATCACTCCCAGAGGCTTCACCACCCCACCATCACCACTTTCTCCTCCCTAATGAGCACTGGGGCTGGTACGACTGAGGCACAGGACAAGGACAGCATCAGGCTGCCACATCAGCTCCACCCATAACAACCCAACCCCTTGTCAGGGGAAGCACAAGGCTCTCATACCCACCTCATCCAGTAGCAAGCATTGGCCATGAACATTACCAGTAAATTCTAATTTTCCAAATGAAGATCCAGAAATGCTTCAAGGTACTTAACAGCCCTGGGAGTGACTGTTCTGGCTGCAAAGTCCCATCATGTGTTGGCAGAGCTAAAGGAGTGTTTCTTCTAGAAGACTGCTAATGGCATGAACACATATGAAAATAAATACCCGGAAGAGGAGAGGGTTACTCATAACAGATGCTAATTTAAGTCGTTAATTGTAAAAATAACTTCACATTTCCTTGTGAAATATCAAGGGAGATGCTTCAAATGAACCAGAAGACTGAGTTCAAAGAGACAAGTAGCCCTGGGAATGGGGAGAAGGTGAAAAAAGCCAGGAAGATAAGTTAGTAATAATAGTAATAGCAGAGAAAAAGCTGGATTTGGAGACTAATTGTTATTCCTGTCTTGCCAGAAGCCAGCAGGTAGGTGAGTTGCAACAAACCAAGGAAGAATCTTGAGTAAAATCAAAGCCTGACTCACTGTGGTATCCTGAGATGAAGCTGATCTAACCTCTCAGCGAGCGAGGTGGAGACCTGCTGCATCCTCTCCCTCAAGCGTGCAGCTGCACTCCATCCCCTTCCTCTTGCCAGCACTGATTCTCCTCTGACCCCTTGATCAGACCAGTCAGCTCACTAAACCACTAGAAAACTAACTCAGCAAGAGCTACTAGTTCCCTGCCAACATAGTGAGCTGACTCAGCTGACCAGGGCAACCTCTTGCAGCTGCATGATGGAGGCAACAGGAGTGTCCAAAGCAGGGCAGTCCTCTCTGGCAGCACTAAGACACATGCCATCTTAAATATGTGAATAGGGAACCACTCTGCAGTGGAAAGAGGAAGAAACAGTAAAGGAGGCAACGTTTGCTACAGCAAATGGGACAACGTACTGAATAGGAAGTAACAATGGCTGATTTTCATAACAACACCCCTAGGACAAGATCATTGGCAGCTAGCTGCCCCATGACTGCTATACAGGTAACCATCAGCACCAGGCAGTGATGGCAAGGGTAATGGTGAGGAAAAAAAAAAGGCCAGGACACTATTTTATAATTGATTCCTGTCTGAAATATGCTGCGTTACTCCATTCTAAAAATCCTATTGTTTGTCATCGCACTGTTTCCCAGCTTGCACTACTAACTAGAGTTCAAGTTTCCTTTTCTCTACAGAAATTCCTAGGAAAGTCATCCAACTAAAGTTTGGGACTGAGAACAATATCATCAACAAATGCAGAGCAGAAGCAAGACACTTGCTAGTGGTGTCCAGGACAATAAATAGAGTACAACTGCCACCTTTGAAAAATTCTGACCAGACAACATAAAATATGCTTTTTCTTATGATAATAGCAGCACTTCAAGCTGCTCCAAAGGCACAAGGATATTGCACCTTGTTTCCTTGCTCAGTAATTATGAAAATATTGTTGAATATTTGTTTTGAGAATGCAATGTACATAGCACAGTACATTTGCACAAAGGTGATAAGATCCCTGTGCACTTGCAGATCATTATTTCATCACAGGTTGTTGCTTCAAGAGATGAGTACTCCTGACCAATGGGTTAGCAGAACTAAAGGAAGAGCAGAGTCCAGGTTATCTTATTGCCCTATCTGCACTTACCACTGAAACACTGAGATGATATGGATCATTAACACAGTAAAAGCCCGAGTGATTTTCTGCCATCTTAGCAACCTTAGTTGCTCCACAAGCACTAGCACCAAGAAAGGAGCACGACCACGCAGCCAGGAACAAAAGACTTTCCCCAGTTAGTCACATAAGCCTGACTCAGCTTCTTGGAAAAATCACAGCCTTAAGTTTTAGTACCCAGCCCCTACTTTCATTGAAGATGGTCACCACAGTAACTCTGAGGAGATTGGCCTTATTATTTCTAAATTCTTCTTTGAATTAAACTTTTCACATTAGGCATCAGTTTCTCATACTGAATGTTATAAAATTGCAACATTAAGTTAATCCAGGTAATTCAAGAAGTTGAATTAAAAGTGACAATGCTCAAGAACATGACAGGCCTGAACTTCTGTATTTAAAGGTCAGGTATAAGTGTGCTTTCATTTACTTACCTTTTTGCTTCTTCTAAGTGGCACAGATACTCATAAGCAATGTTCTGACGCCTCCTCTCATCCATTTCCTCTGCTGAAAGCCTTTCATCATCCACAATAGCTGCAAACAAAAAACGATATCAAGTTACACACAAGTCAGGGGTGATTCTTAGATTGTTCTAAGAATCTTAAACAACTACCACCCTGTGACTGGTGTGCCTCTCTTTATAGGGCACAGAGGGCCTCTGAGCAAATCTGCAATTCTTCCAAATGCTGTTCCCTGTACAGTGAATTCCTCAAGTTTCACTTGTTCAAAACCATGTGTGTATTGCTCTTTGTCCATCACCTGGTTTGGGGGCAGGATGGAGCACTCAAGAATGTGGGCCTGAGGCTGGGAGACAGCAGAGTTTCAGCTGACATCCTTAGAGGAGTTTGAGGACTCCCACGTGGAAGCTCAAAGCAAGGAGTGGATGGAGCAGCCCTGTGCTAAACAGAGCCTCAACAGTAGAGATGAAGACAACAATGCACTGCAAACACATCTCAAGGGCAACTTGGAAACTGTGTGCAGCTTCAGGAACCTGTGAGACTGTGACAGATCAAGCTGCCTCCCACTGATGGGAGTGAAAAGAGCTGTAGGCAAATGAACAAGCTGTGGCATTCACACCCCTACTTACTGCTGCAATCACATCACCTCCCATAAAAGCACTGTCCCAACCTATTAAGGATGACACTGTGCACATCTCTGGCCGCAAACAACCCTGATTATTAACAACTACCACCCTGTGACTGGTGTGCCTCTCTTTGTAGGGCACAGAGGGCCTCTGTGAGCAAATCTCAAATTCTTCCAAATGTTTCTAGCAATTAATCTGAAGAACCATACACTAGTACTGACTTCTAGATGAATTTCAATCACAGCATGTGAGGCTTTTGGAAACAGCCTTCAGCATAAACCAGTTACCAAAATGACACCCTAGGCAGCTAGTAGCTGCCGAAAGAGCTGGCCCTGCCCTCCCTGTTTCTCAGCCACGTACTCCTGTCACCTCTCATGTCAGAGCCTGCAATCCTGCAGTTGCATCAGTGAATCAGAACAAGGACCAGCCCTCACCGAAGAGTGACGGCCACAAAGAGACCTGCTTCTAGGAAGATCAGATCCTTGATCTGAGCCGCTGTGCACCTGTGGGCACACTGGTGCAGGCACAGGGGAGGGGACATGGAAACGCAGGGCTGGACCAACTGCTTTTTGCAGCAGCCCAGAAGCCAGTTAGCTGAGAACATCAAGACACATCCTCAGTAAAAAAAAAAAAAAAAAAAACACAGGCCCCTCTCCTCCTCAAAAGCCCTGTGAAATGCTTTGTTAGTTCAACTGCCAGATAGATTGCATATGCCACAAGCGGCTGCCTCATGTTATGGGTAAACACCTTCCAGTAACTGATACAGGCAACTCAAGTAAAAGGCACTATAATAAAGTAAGAAGCTGGACTTCGCAAGTACATGCATACACTGAAGGCTGCACCTCAAAAAAAACACACAGAAATGATCCCACATGCATTTACTGAGGACACAAAAGAAATGACACTACTCACTCAGGTTTTGAACTGATGCTACCACACATTTGTTAACATATCATATAGCTGCTTTAAGCTTTGTAGTTTCAGTTTTAATCACCACAAACATTGATATCTCTCATCTTCCTTTGCTTTTAAGATGGCTCTTCCTAATTATCCAGAAGTTTCATACACTGATAAAACAAATACGATGTGTCTTGCTCCGAGTCCCTTTTAAGTCTGGCAGGTCCAACAAGCGTGACTCACTCTAAAATGAGTTCTCAGATACTGTAATCTGGTCATCACTTGCTATGAACCAAAACATTAGTTTGGAGGCAAGCATGAGATGCAGGTGGTAAAACACTCAGCCTGACAAACTCGCCATGGAGGCTGCTCTACTGCTGCTATTGCCCATCCCACTGTTAGCACATCCAGGACAGGCTGCTCCCACTCCCTGACACAGCCCCTCTGCTGCAGAGGGTTCCTGGCTCCCCAGAGCAAGGGAGAAGTACTAATGAGCCACCACACTGAAATGTAATATATCACTTTATTTGTGACACTGAGCTCCAGGGCCACTTTTCAAACATCACAGCTCTCCCTCAGCTATCCATGGATGAAGAAAAGTGCCATCAGAGGAGCCCAGCTGACCATCCTAGTGGGCTATGGCCCTGTCAGCCAGGATGGGACAGCTGATACCAGACCAAGCCTTCATGCCCCACAACACAGCTCCCATGCCCTGCTCCTCTTAGCTCATTAAATAACCATTTACTCATACCTTCCAAACACAACTCACCACAGCCATAACCAAAGCAGGAAAAAAGGCAGCTTGTCTGAAAGGAGGAGTAAGAAAACCACACAATGCTTTTGATAAGTGTCAGTCTAGGAATTTACCTGAACAACACTAATGCTTTATAATCTACTCCTGGATCTACACATCCACAGGTCCCTCATCCTCAACAAGGACATCCCAGATCAAGCAGCCCTGGCCAGTCTCAAATCCCTCATTAAAACTATTTGCAAATATTGACTCAGGGGGTGGATGAAGGCACTGACAGATATCATGGGATTGTAATAGTTGTTCTGCTTAGGAAACCCTCCAATAATGAGGGGAAAATGGCAAGAGGTAAGAGCAAGTAACTTGTAGACACTGAGAAGTGGAAAACCCAGATCCTTTCTAGAGGAGATACTGTATCAGTAGCTCACAGGTAAGAAATAAGGTTTCTTTCCTGCCAGGGCCAAAGCAGCTATTTCTGCACTGAATGTCTGAGCACCAAAAAGGCAGAGCACAGGCAGTGCCAACACCTATAGTGTTTATGCTGGGAGGAGTCTCTTGCAACATAGGGTTCTGATAAGACTGATTACACACTTTCCCCCTCAAGCACATAGTGGCTTCAAAGCAACAGTGCTATCGCATCAAATAAGTGATTACAGACACTTTTAGAAACAGCAGTGACAACCTGCAGGATAGAGATGGCCCCAGGACTGGGCTACAGAGGAAACTGCTTTGAAGACTTTGGTCCTTAAAGCCTATTCTATTAGAATATATTTTGGCAAAGGCTTCAGTCTTTGACTAGAGCCCTGCATATACCTTTCACAACTTCAAACACCCTATGACCACATCCATCAATCTAGCCACACCAAGTTCAACACACAATCTTGGTTTGAAGACAAAGCTCAGTCTTTCTGCCTAACTGGGCAAGTATTAGTCAGAAGACTGGGAAGATTGATAAAAGAATAAACACATTTCTGCTGTATCAGTAACTTATTGATAGTGTTCAACTCACAAGGGAAGAGAGTGCTGTGATAAAGAAAGTTACGGGGCAGAATAAGCAGAGCTGGGCTTCACCTCAAGACCTCCAGCCCACCAGTTAGGCCGAGCAGGATCCAGGCAGACACAAAATGTTGCAGATGAAAAGATCCAAATACCACAGAACAAGGCACATGCACACTACATAGAAGCTATACAGAAAAAAAAGGCATCTAAAATACCATCTTATGATTCAATTTATCAATTTTGTGACTTTTGATTTGGAATTAAGAGGAAAAACATCAAATATTCCCTCAAAGAGGGAATGTTAAGAGCGTGTCTGGACTACTGACAAGAACTAATAAAAATGCCAATGTAGCTAACCTAAAAGCTCTCCATTTCAATTCATTTTACATGTTGCCACACTGTTAGCCAACAGTCAATACATACAAAGCATGTATGCAAGACACCAAGTTCCCTCATACATATTCCTTCATGGAAAAACACTAAAGGAAGACTGTGTATGAAACACTGCATGGAGCAATGTGCAGTACTAAATCTTAAACAGCCACACCTAATTTTGAACAAACACAAGAACAGACCTATCTGGCACTCAGTATGACACAGCAATTGTCTAAGTAAATTCTTTCCACAATTGATTCAATGGAAATAAAGTCACATTCTACTAGCAACTTCATACATATTCCCATTCCACATATTTCTCACAAAAATAAGTCTGTTTATCAGGGAGTATTCATAAATTGAGAGACCTGAGCATATTCCTGCAGCTGATGTATTGCACTTACATCCACCCTCATCTGTCTGAAATATTTGTCCTGCATACTACCATCAGAGCAGAAGAACAGGGAAGGGAGTAGCTAGGACTAGTGGATGTTCGGGGTTTGGTTATGGATTGCAAAAACTGTCTGATGCACCCTGATCCAAGACAGCCACTCCAGTTGTTGGCAAATACTTGGAGTTCTGTCAGCTGCTGACCACAGGGCTGCGAATGCAATCCAAGGAGCTCCATGCGCCTACAGTCTACATGGCACAAGCAGCATTTACTGAGTCTGACTCAGCAATAGTAGACAACGTAAAAGCATTTCAACCTTCTGGATTTGAGTAAGTTCTCAGAAATAGGGCCACCACTTCTGAAGTTGCAATATATACACTGAAACTAGTAATCAGCCCAGGTGCACAGGAGCCACGATTTACTAACAGTGTCTGGAAAGAGGTTCAAAACTTCAGGTTCACATAAGATATGCTCAGTTTACACAAGAATTTTAAGAGCAAATACTGTCTGTGTAAATGCAGCCCAAGTTCAGAGTTAACCCTCTTATCACAACCACGGCAAGGATTTTGGAGGTCCCAGAGATAATACACATCACTGAGCTTACTGGATCTCTCCCATTAGTATGTTTACACTTGGGATGACATTAAAGAAGAGGTGTTTTACAGGTCTAATTTGCAACAGTTTTCAAATGAGCCCATGTATCTATGGATTGTATTTTTAAATGAAGTCAAACTTGAAACTTCTATAATACGTAACCAAAAAGCACGCAAGGCATTGCCTGCTTTTTGCATGCTTTAGACATTGGAATGGGCTGCCCAGGGAGATGGTGGAGTCACCATCTCTGGATCTGTTTAAGAAAAGACTGGACATGGCACTTAGTGCCATGATCTAGTTGACAGGGTGGTGTCAGGGCAACGGTTGGACTCGATGATCCCCGAGGTCTCTTCCAACCTGGTTGATTCTGTGATTCTGTGATTCTGTGAAGGAAAAGTAAAGTTTTTTTAAATTTTTGAATGCAAGTTTATGGAACACTTTACAAGGCAGAATTTTAAGTTATTCAGGGATAACAATTCCCCAAACATGCAGGTTTTGTTATCTTAAAAAACTGAGGCCGGAAAAAAACCCTGCAAATCCTATAGCAGCATTTAAGGCTTCCTGGTCATTCATTTGCACTCAAGACATATGACTATCTGAAACAGTTCAAGAACAGCACATGGCTGCTCCTAGCAGGGAGACCCTTTAATAAGGCATTTGCCACAGACATACCAAAAGACTTCTTATACTGAAGAAGGCAAAGAAAGGGACAGAGGCTTTTTTTATCCAGGGCCAATCTCCCTCAATTTCCTGTCACTAGACTTTTTCCCATGGAAAGTGAGAAGTGAGCAAGGAGGAGGAGGGCTCTTTTGGCACCGCAACTGGGAAGCTCAATGCACAGGCCATAACAAAGGAGAGAACAAAATAACAGTGACAGAAAGGAATTTGTCAAGTCAGGATTGAGTAAGAAAAGAGATAAATGAGCAAATACTGTAAAATGCTGGAATAAAAGTTTTTCAGCGTAGTTGAATTAAACATTAGCTAAATCACATTTGGCAGTCCCAGCTGTGTGCCATCCTGGCCACGCAGTAGGCAAGGCAAGGCAGTGCTCCAGTCCACTGGTGACAATTTCCGCAAATTCTGCATATCCTCCCCTAACACCTTCCTGCCTCCTCCACCCGAGCCCATCCCCACCCCACATCCCCAGTATTAGCACACTGAAAAGCATCTACCAGAGCCATGCTGTAAGAGCTGAAAACACAAAAACAAAAGCTGAGTCTCTCTTGCACAAAAACTCCTGACTGACACTTTGCTGGCCATAGCCAGCTCTGGTGAATGCTGAGCCCAGTACAACAGGCTACAGGCAGTATTCCCATTTATGCCTGCCTGTATCATGAGAACGAGCTGCAAATGCAAAGCATTTGCCATCATACTTCAGTCCTGTAGTTTCAAGAAAAAGCTAGTTGCATTTTAGATGGTACAGGTGACTTAAAACCTCAGGTTATATGAGAGCATATAACTATTTTGTCCTAGTGTGAAAGAGGCCAAAAAAATCAGTGCAATCTTTTTATTCCCAGTAAAATTTGTACTTCCAGGTACCCAGCACCCCAGGAGTGCCTGCCTAGGGCAGTTCAGCTCTGTGGTCACTCCTAGATTGGCAATTCAGGTGCTGCTACTGCACCAATGCAGCACTAGCCAATCCCTATAACCGGAGAAGGTCTGAGCTGGTGATACTCTGAGCCAAGCTTGCTGCTACCTGAGCTGCCATCACTGCAGTGAAGCAGGAGCTTATGGCACTGCTAGGCAACTGGAAAATACGTGGACAGGATTACATGTACAGATATGAGAAAAATACTGCTCAAAGCTACTGAGGCAGAAGGAGTTCTTTCCTGAGCCTCCATTCCCAATATCGACTCGCAGGCATCTGATGCAACAGTTATTAAATATGCAGAAGAAAATATGCCAACTTCAACTGTGTGAACAGAGATCATTCAATAAGCTACTAAGAAAAAATGGCTTTACAGCACCAAGCACCTATTACAAGTGTTCTGTTAAGGTATTTAGTACCTACAAGTCTATTGTTATGCTGGAAGACATTTATCTTTGGATGAAAATTTAAGGCTCTGATCAAAACAGCTTTCTGTAGACTTCCTCTGTCAAAGAACACAGTCACAAGCAGCTAGCACATGTCCCACAACAATAAAACCAGAGGGCCTGAGCCTTTTTCTATGGCTCCAGTTAAGAGAATTCAGTTCTCTCACTGAACATTTGCTCCAAGAAAGGGCTCTGGACAAAGGCAAATGCTGCAAGCACTCAAAAACCTACCACAGCTGTGAACTTAGAGGATAGATTCACTTGAGATAGTAGACTAAGACACTTAGTCTAATTATGAGGCTCATCAATGTATGAGGCTTAGTGTTAATTATGAGGCTCATCAATGTAATTTTTCAAATCTTTCCAACACTGAACTATTCTCCCCCTCCTTTAAAAATGGCTATGTCTCTCCTAATTTAGTTATTACATTGTCCAAAGCAGGCAAGCTCAGATTTTCATACAGAAATACACAAGCATCTTCTGACCATCAGACAGTCATTATCCAATCTCAAAATGTGTGTCACACAAGACCTACAGGGCCACTGTTCTGGACCAGGTCTCACTGCCAGACACTGCACAAACAGGGAAAACTAACAAATACTATTAGCATGGGAGTGTTGACAACACAAGTCCAGTAAAATGACATCCTGATGTAAAATTAAAAATGTTTGCTAAAGCAATTTTTGCCTTGATCTTTCTCGTAGAGCTTCATTCCTGTGCATTCACTTTCCCAAGTCCTCCTTCCCCCATTTCCTTGAAAGGGTCTTAACTTCAGTCTTATGTATCTTCTACCACAAGTCCAACCACATCCATTTACAGACACTGAGTGCTATTACAATACATGGACCGTAGGACTATCACATCAAGGGGATGGTGACAAAATAGCAACCACAGCCCATGTTCCTGAAGCCAAGTGTCAAAACTGCTTGATTTCACAGTCTGTCAAGTGCCAACACTGGCAGAAGGCTGTAGGACTTCAGATGTGTCTCAAGACACTTGAATTCCCACAAAGTTTAGAAAAAGTTTCATTTAACCACACAGACACAAGATGGCTTTGGCATTCAGCAAGTAACTACATGTACTGCTGAAATGTTTAACACTCTTTTTACTGCTTATAGGTATACACATCCTTTACTCTGCTTTTAAACCTCAGGCTTTCTACATTACCATCAAGTGAGACTTTAGTAGAGGCAATGCATTAAAAGACATTAGGTAGCTCTGACATTATCTTAGTGTATAATGATACCAGATGATGGCCATATCTTTTCTAGCAGGGTCCTTTAACATTGTGCATGAAAATAATGTGGTTCACTTTATCTTAACTTCAGTATAATTGTTCTGTATATTTGGAAGAACAAGGAGACAGAGTAATGGAGTTGAAGGAAGTATATGAAAATCCATCTCCAAACAATTTCAGTTAGCTTCAAGTGTTGCTATCTACAATTACAAATATGAAATGCAATTTATCAGCCTATTGCCCAACCAGTTCCACCTACATTTAACTGCCAGTCTCACCGTCTCCAGCAAAACTTCACATCACTCCTTAACAATATTCTAACCATTTCTCTTTGCATACTTTGCTAGCTGGTCACCTCAAGGCACAACAGCTTTCCCCAAGATTCAGGTGCTCAAAGAACACCTTTAAAACTCTAGCTCCTTTCTATGAACTACCCACTTGACCTTAAAACTCTTTGCTAATAAACCCTTAGTCTATGTTCCTGAAAAGCTGCAAGCCTTATGAAGCACTCAGACTGCTGGATCCTGAAGAGGCAGTGAACACCAATTACAAGTTATTTCTTTCCCTTACAGGCCATCCTATCTCTGTTTGCCTAGTCCAAAAGCCATTAACACAGCTAAACTTGAAGGCAGCTTAGAAAGTGCTACACTGGTAAGTAGTCAGTCTGGTTGAAAGGTTTGCTTAGTTTCCACACACCTACAGTAAGAATGACATTTTTCATGTGGGCTTTAAAAAAAGCAATTATTTGAAAAGGCTGGTTGGTCAGATTAGCATATCACACAGGCTCGAGACTTTCAAAATAATACTGCGTATTCCAGCAGAAATTTCCAACAGGCTTCCTTCTCCAGAGGTTAATTCATGAGGAAACAAATAGTAAAGCATGAAAGGTTCTTCCATCAGCTTTATACATTCACTGCTTGCTTAAATAAAGAACTCGTGATTTGAATTCCTTGTGTTCTGACATTTACCATTTGCTCTCTTAATTTCACTGGAATTACTTTAACCTGTTTGGTTTTTATTAGCAATATACATTAACAATCCTCAACAAAGGTGCCAAAATTTTACCATATGGATTCCGTTTCCTTACATTTTACCTACTGTGACCTCTGTTCAACTTAATATAAGCAGAATGTAAATGAAATAATGAAAAGGACAATTTAATATTGTCAGGCTGGCAAAATACACTGCTCAACTATGAAAGACAGAAAAATTTTAGTGCCTAGAGCATGCATCAGTATCAACCCTGTAATTGGGTTTAGTCAGAAGAAAAATGTTAAGTCTTTTGCCTACCAATGCCCCCAAATTTATTTCTAGCATTAGAAAGTTTATATTTAATTTTTCTCTGAAAAGAATTGCAGGTATATCAATAAGTCAAATGCATATGCACACCTACATAAAAGGAGGAGTGACTTGTGGAGGGTAAAATACTTTGAAGATTACCCAAAAAAGGGTGAAAAGCTCATCCAAAAGGCTTTCATCCCTACACAAGGAGCTGGAAGCAGAGGCGCAACAAGTTAACAGCAAAAGGAGATATGCTTGCAGCCTTCTGCTGAACCCAAAAGGCAACTTTCATTATAAATAGTCACACTGCCACGGCCTGTAGCCACAACCCCACTCAAACATTTGTGGATCAAGCACAGGGCAGAAAGCCACTGCAGAAGTAGAATGGAAGAACAGGAAAGAGGGGCTGGGGACCATGGGGAAGAAGGGCAGGGTACAGACTGAACTCACCACAGCGGCAGCAGGAAACCCAGATTCAGGTTTATCCACCCCTCATCTGTTCGCACACCTTGATGTTGACCCACAGCTCTATAGCACTTCTACTGCTGCCAGTTCAGATGCCCTGCTGTGCAAACAGAGGCTAAGATCACCCTGATTAAGTTGTTAGAGACACCTTAGCCAACACACAGGACCAGAATAAAGTATGAGGCTTACTGTGGCAAACAGGAACCCTAGGGACTGAAGAAGTTAAGCATGTCTGACAAGAACTACTGATGCTTCACGAAAAGGCAAACTAGCTGAAGTCCACAAGGAAGACTGCCATTATTCTGTGGTAAAAATTCAAAAGACTGATGGCCAGTCAAAGAGTAACCCATTACGATAACAGCCTGCAAATGCTGCACAGGAGTTTTGGCTAAATCAGAACCTTGTCCGATTTCTTTTTTCAATCTTGAAAATGTCAAAAAGCTCATCTGCATTACAATCTGAGACCAAAACAGTGATTTATAGATACACTTGCAGTAAACCCCTACTACCTGGAAGCTGGTTAGGGAGGGGCTACTCTTGGTTGGGACAAAGGAGAAAGACAAGAACAGGGACAGGGGGACTGAGAGAGAGGGGAAGGGAAGACCCCCTCACACCTCCTAAAAAAAGTCCAGCATGGTATTCTGTTTGGGAGGGAACAGTTGCCAAATGGATTCAATATTCAGATCAACTGTGAGGCTGACATCAAAAAGCTTCCTACCAGCAAACTCACAGTACTGTAACCAGCTGGAAGAAACGTGGTAAGGTGTAGCTTAAAGAAGAGGAAAGAAGGATGACAAGCAGGAACACTGGACTGAAAGACAAAGAGAACCTGAGGACAAAGTTGTGTCTGAGTGTCACTGAGTAACTCAGACAAGAGCTATGTGAGTCTCAGGGTCTGAACCATAACTCAGGAGGACTGAAACACCTGCCTAGGAAAAGCCATAAGCAAGAACATCAATTAAGCACTGAGTAAATTTGAAAACATCATGAGAAAGACTGCAGCATAGAAACTCTCAGCCTTGACATCTGGTCTTAATTCTTCATTTGATAATTCATCATCTTCTGCTTCTTCCGCAGCCAGTCTGTTGCAGAGTCTTTCTTCTACCAAGGTCTGAACAAATAATCTGCTTCACTCTCTCTGCACTCTGAAAGGAGCTCCAGAAAACATCTGAAATGTTACAGCACATTTTTCCTCCAATGTACAAACACAAGCATGTTAATAAAAAAGAAAAGCATGCATGCTATGAGGTTTGCTGCCTTACACTTTGAGAACACATTTCCCTGACTGCCTTGCTTTTCTTTCCTAAGTAATTACTACAGTCACATCATCTGTGAAGTTTGTAATTCAAATTCGTTGATTTATGGGTACAATGGCTTTTTTTAATCTTAATGGGGAGAAAAAAAACTTAAGCATTAGCGATAATAAGTCTGAAAATTTAGTTTGCACCTACAGACCCATAGAATGAGGCTGAACAATTTTAATACAAAAAATGGCTTAAAATTCACAATAACATAAAGAAATGCTGTATGATGTAGAACATCAACATATAGCTATGGTGAGTTTAGGCGACTAGCAGGATCCCTGGGCACCCAGACGCAGAGAATGAACAGAGCCATTGCAGTTCCTGTCCTCCCTCCAGCATTCCTGGCTCCCTGGCAGCTGAGCTGCTTGTGAAACAACTCCCAAAACTGCTGGGCAGTCAGCAGCTGTTTCTGCAGCTGAGATGGCCCAGCACAAGCAGGAACCACAAAAAAGGATGGAGGTGCAGCACCAAGCTTACAGGCTAGGATATCACCCTAAAGCCTCTTGGTCTTGCTGACTTTGCTGGTCCACACAGATGCAGAAAGGCCCAGGAGATGGAGATGCACCTTCTTTGTTCCTGCTTCATGGGTGAGATGATGTATTCTTGCAGGTAGAAGGCAAACTCAGTGTATCCATTCAGGTAACCAGTTCAGAGGCAGATATACATTAGCAATGAGCTCAGTTATCACTTGAAGCCTCCGTGGCTGCCTCCACTCCACAGCAGGCAAGCAAGTGCTTGCAGAGTTGTTGGAGCTGGCACCACTGGCTCCAGGGTAATCTCCTCCCAATGCTCCCTGCTAGGTCACTGCAGGAGCACACTGCACAGGCAGGCAGACATTGCTTGGGGGGGCAATTGCCCACACTGCTTCTGGACAACTCCAGTCCTTATATCTCATTTACATACGT
Organism: Nyctibius grandis; assembly: GCF_013368605.1. Taxonomy (NCBI): domain Eukaryota; kingdom Metazoa; phylum Chordata; class Aves; order Nyctibiiformes; family Nyctibiidae; genus Nyctibius; species Nyctibius grandis. The sequence continues at coordinate 25,460,482 of NC_090695.1, forward strand.
ACCTAGTAATAAGAATTAATTTTTCCTTCATTGTCAGGAGTTACAACCATAGGAGAGAACAAAAGCACAAAAGATCTAAGTCTCTAATCATAGACCTTTGAGCAATGTTTGAAAAGAACAGACAAAACTCCACCCTTTCACTCAGTACATCCAGTACCTAAATATTGAGACTTAAAACTGCTCTGAGTAACAATGAGACATCTACCATTGTACACATCACTGCAGAATCATCAGATACGGAGTGAGACAGATGTTCCTCCTAACTTGTCAATAAACCAAGTACTTCCATTTCCAGAACAAGCCACTGACAGCTGCACTCACAAGATAAGTTTTCACCCAAATCATACACCGTTTCTAACTGTGTTAGTTCTACTAAATTAATATTTCCTCTAAACTGACACAAAACTTTGTCAATCTCATCTTGAGGAACTTAATTTTTCATGTTACTTGCTTGTGCCTACTCCATTGCCCACTCCAACAAGTAAAGTTTGGATTAATGCAGCAAGTACTGATCACAGGACAGCCTCCTTGCTGCCTTGAATCCATTTCCACTAAAGCACCACAGTGACAACACTAAATATAAGTTATTTATTGTGAATAAAATATCAGAGGCATGTTGGAAGCATTGTGTAAACACCTCAAAACAAGCATTCAGCTTGAAATAGCAATACCAAGACCACTAAAATAAAGGAAGCGTAACTAGCTTTCCATCAGTGTTGTGGCAACCATAGCACAAGCAACACGCATAAACTTAACATCAAATTAAGCTATGTGTTTGCAAGTTTTGAAGGCTCTGTCCAACAAGGAAACTCTCATGCTTGAGGGCTGAGCACTGACTTTTATCATCTTTTGTGTAGCTGCAGTTTGTTTCCTTTGTTGAAGAACTACTTCAAAAATCAAGACTTTTGCTAGGACTTGTAACGGTTCTTCCTCCAAGCTTTACCCTGGTTTCCAGCTCACACTCTATGGTCAGCCTCCTTATAAAGCATCTACAGCTCCTACAGGGAGCAGACCAGTCTGAAAAACCAGCTGCTCCATCAGCAGTGTCTTGCCCAGGTGAGTCTCTGCCATTGCTATTCTATATGGTAACTATTTCTGTAGAGACCCAGTGTCACAACAAGCCTTGTTCATCAGCAGTATTTCTGCTTCTCCTGGCCTGCACACTAAAGGCTGTCAAGAGTGAGCACAAGTAAAATACTTCTACCTAATTGGTAACATTTCATGCTAATGGTCATCTTCCAATAAAGTCTATACTTCATAACTTGAGGAAATTAAATGGAAATAACTTGATCAGATGGAAATTTGCATCTCAAGTGTGCTCAAGAAGCTAGTGCAGACCCATTCTGCTACTGCTATAGGAGCCCAAAAAATCTCAGCTGCTCATTTCTTCATCATTTTGGGGAGTCCAGATAGGTCTGTCAATGGGTAGCATTTGCAGACTGGACAGAAGCAGCCTATCAGTCAGCACCCTCCCACCATAGTTTTAGGAAAAAGGATACAGATGAGTGTTACAGAAATCCACCTCTATTTCTGTCAGAAGCCTCTGTAAACATTTATGGAGCTACTTAATTTTAAGTGTGGCAAAAAAAAGGGGAAACTGCTGAGTGTTATTGCCATGGTTCAGTGTCATAGGAAACACCAGCCCTTGTTTTGCCTGTTACTACCCACAATACTAAGAAATTTGATTCATTTTGTTCTAAAATAACTCACATCAGTGAAATCTTCAGCAAAACCATGTGATCTCACTTCCTGTGATCTGTGTGAAGATACATATTGGAGCACAACCAAGGAGCGTGCTTTACATGCGATAAAAGCGGTGTATTTTCTGGAGCATTGTAACCCGTTAAACACCATTACCACAGCCAGATGTGATATAAACTCAAAGTGGCAGGCAGTCACATCCAATCCTTGCAAGTAAGCTGTCTACCTACCTTCAGTAGTCAGCTGCAATGCAACTTCAAATGCTGAACCAAGGCTAGTTCATCTCCCAGCCTCCACTAAATCACAGTGAAGAAATCTATGCTCTGCTGTGGTCTGAAAAGCAGTATTCAAAACAACTTCTGAGCTCAGACATAGAGAAAGCAGGTTTACTGTGTGCCTGGTTTTGTAAAAAACAGATGATGATTTTTCCTAGGTAAAAGCTCTGTCCCAGATTCATCTAAATATAATCCCTGCTCTCCCCAGGACTCCTTTGTGTTCCTTTTCAGTTACAACACCACATATCCTTACTGATACTTCAATGCATTATTTATTCTGCTTTAATGTATTGAGAACATATGGAATTTAAGACTTGTTTACCACCGAACAGAGGCCAGCCAGCTATTGATTGGGCAAATCAGTTAGGCTCAGAAAACTAATAATCCCAGAAATAAGCAGCACATACCACAAGTCACATCTCATCCCTACAGTTTTGAGGCCCTGCATGTCAAGAGTAATTTTACCAGCAGAAAAGGGTTGGAAGAGCATCTTGAATCTTACTTTACATACAAAAAGCATTTATTTTTCTTTCTTGTTCAAGTATTTAGACAGTTTCTTACAATTTTCTTACCACCATAGCTCTGCCTGGCAAACACTGCCATGCCTTTACTGACACTTACGGATTTATGAGACTATTGTGCTAGAGACAAAATTCCCTCAAAAACATTTCTGTAACTCAAAACTCCCTGGGCAGCAAGAGAGCTGAGTGCAGCTCCAGCCCTGGTGGGCAGGCAGGGCACCAGGGTGGCAGCAGCACCGCAGCTGAGGAACCCAGGGGCAGACCATGGTGATGCATACTGTTCCTTCCCATGTGCCCCAGTCCATACTCATGTGCTGCCTGCACATTTTGGTGCCCCACTGCACACACACTTTCCAGATCTCTATGTGCAAGCAGTAACACCACTTAAATCAACTCAGCCTGCTGTTCCCTCAATCGCTTGTTCTCATCCCTGCTCCAGCTACTGCCCACGGGTTTGTGGAGCAAACCAGACTGAGAACCTAATCCAGCCAAAAATAATCCCGTAGAAGGAGTCGAGGTTGCTTCTTCCACCAACAGAGCTGACTGAAAGCACACACGAAGCCACAGCTTCAGGGTGCTGTTCCAGAGCAATTTAAACACATTTAAATTCTGGCTCACACAGTCCCACCTGGCCAGAAAGTGGCCCCTGCCTCGGTCCAGCAGGCATATCTGAGATCTGCAACCAGTCCCTGCAGAGGCCTGAGGTGACTGCAAATCCAGCAATGCAAATCAGCTCTGCAAAAACAGATTAGCTTCCTGACAGATTAGGTCTGCATGCTATTGTGTGACTGCTGGCAAGAGGTGAAGACCACAGCAGCCCGACAGAGCAGCTTCAAGGCACCTCAGCAAGTTCAGGCTGCTGAAAACTCACCAGTTGCAACAGTCTGCTGCAAGGCAGGAGCTGTCATGCCAACGTAATTAACACCAGCTAAAAACAGCAGCTTGTCTCATTAAAGAAGATGACCCTAGATACAGGATCATGTTTTTGGCAAAGCAAACCTGTGTGTCCTTGTTTAGTTTTCAAAATTTTTACCTTGTTTCTAATCACTTCAACCAGACTATTAGGCACAGATATCCCCTGTACTTACCTATGATTCCCCAAAACACCTTTGAAACCTCCCTTTAAAGAGACAAATAAAACATTTGCTGGCCTATAGTTCAACATTACATCCCTGTGAAAGAGCGGTTGCCTTAATGAAGCATAATTCTGTACCGAGTTCGGGCATTTCCCATTCCAACTGCCCCTGAATTAAACTGTGCTGTGCTCCTAGAAGCTGTGAGGCTCTGATCCTGGAAATATAACCAGTGTGCTTACCAGCTTTACAAATCAAGCACAAATGCAGGAGGATACCCTTAATTTTCAGGAGGAACAGCCAGTAGAGGATGGATATCATGCATGACCACACATTTCCCATCAGACTTTGGAGCCTGGTAAGAATCATTTTAAATACCTTGCTAGATGCCATGAAAGCTTTTACTGCACTTTGAAAGAAGCAGGTCAGAGTCCACAGGGGAGGACTGGCACAGACCACATCCTTCATCACCGACTTTAGCTGAAGCCACAGACTGCTTAGCCTGATACACCCAAGCCAAGAGAAGCACCTGGGATGAGGACAGTAATTTCTGCCAGCTTTGGAGCCTGGCTGGCAGGCAGCATACGTTGAGGCAGCAGGTCCTTAGTGGCTGGCAGCAGTTTGCCAGCAGTTGCTAGTCAGAGCTCTAAGGTGCTGGCCAAACTCTTAACTTGGGCAATAAGTGATAACAAAGAACTGACATAATTCCTCCACGTAAGTGTTTCTTGCTAGTGCATATTCATTTGAACAAAACAGTAGTTTAACACTGAAATTGGCCACCACACAGGTTCTTAATGGCTGTTTATTTGCTTACACATTTCAAAAGATATTTAGGGGGCGTGCAGAGTTTGTATGAACACCACCTGATTCAGTATCTCCCTTGATGGGTAGCAGGGAAGCTGATCTCCAAACCAAAGCATCGCTTTTCTCTGCTCCAAAGATCTCCATGCAAGGATCATGGCCCCATGCCCTCCCTCTCCTGCCACATGGCCCACCCCAACACCTTACCAAGGCCCTTGGCCACCACAGAGCACCCTGCAGGCACTGCCTGCCCCACCAGCCCATCACCACCACAGACCAGGGTACCCCTGGCCGGTGCCACAGCAGCTGGCAAAACACAACTGGAGTAGTGCCAGGAGCAAAGTGCTGGTCACCAGCACAAACCTGCCCCTGTGCAAGGTGCTCAGCAGCTCCCTCCTCCCTCCCAGCTGTGAAGATAAGGCAGTACACATCCCACAGACAACCCTTTGCAAAGCCCAACCAGTACCAGGCTGAAGAGGACATCGTTGTTTGCTGAAGGTGAACACAAGCACCGAGGTGCAGGAAGTGCTGACCCATGAATGAGCTGTGCAGGGCCCGTCTCATCAAGGATCAGCAAATGAGGTGCCCACAGCAGTCACTCCTTTCCACTTGCCTCCCCTCCCCAGGATGGGAGCACTCAGCCTCTGCCCTCCCTGATCACGCTCCCCAGGTCAGGGTGGGCACCGTCTCTCCCCCATCCAGCACCTGCACTTTCATTCCACAGCATGTGGCAGTTCAAGGATACCTGTTCCAAAAAATCACCGAAACAGCCTGAACAAGTGACGCAAACACAGCTGGTTAATCATTTCCTGCAAGGAGCAGAGCACAAGAGAGAACACTTGCTTATCACCCCACTGAAATATGACCCACAACTCCTGCCTATCGCTGCCAGGCATTTTTTTTTCCACCTTACATGTAAGATTATTCCTAGTAAATCATAATCAGCTTGAATCAGAAACAGTATCAAGCAAGTCTTGAGCTAGAATAGCCAGGTAACTGAAATACCACATAACAGAAGAGGCGAACTGCAAAGCTGCACATTTCTTATTCCATGCCTCAAGTATTGGACTGATCTAGCGCACTCACGTGTGCTATAAATCCCATTTCCAGTACAATGTTAATATTTCCTGTTTCAACAGCGTTCAAGTAGCTTTAAGCATGCTGTAACATAGCTCCATCCTTTCTTTATGAAGAGACTTCAGGGGTGATGAGCCTGCTTTGGACAAAAAGCATACTGAGAACCACTCCTACCAAATGAATTATGTGCACTTGGTTAAACAAAGCAGTTAAACTTTTCAAGTTCTCATTCAGCAGTTTAATTATTAGCAACCTACAAAAGAGTGGAAGAGATAAACAGTGTATTTGGTTGCCAAATTACACCCATCAATAAAGAAAAAGAAAAGTGTTCTCGTAAGCGACAAGTACTACAAAAAAGTATACACACAAAAGAATATACTGTATAGGATACAGTTAAGCTTTTTTTTTTTCAGCTTTAAAAAACCCATCTGTTTTCACTTAGAAAAATCCTATGGAACTTTTACCAAAAGATTTTTTTCCCCTCTTAAATTGAAAAATAGCCATTTGTTTCCCTGTGCTTAATAGACATGCAGACAAATTTATAGTTTCTGAAATTAAACACTTTTCAAAAAGCCACTGTTTTGCAAGCTTTCATATCCTGCCAAAGAAAGAAACTGGGTGCAGTTTCAGAGAGAGGTGTAGGCTGTGTTTCACTTAAGGTTTGCCCTGCCTGTGGAAACAGGCAGGGCAGCTTTCCCTCACAGGGCTTTTGTGCTACTTGTTTGTCTCATCTCCTAGCTTCTACTGCCAAACAGAAGCAGTTTGGGGAGCCTGGACCAGAAGTACAAGCAACTCCCTCGTCACTGGACACCAAAGTCAAGTTTCCTCCACATTTACCCATCTATACCCAAAGAAGCTGGCTTTCCAGCTTCAGCAGGAGAGATGAAGACTTCTTTAGCTGCTTATCTCCAATAGATGTGTTTGATGATGCTGAAGCATCTAGTTCCTCTCCCACTCAGTATACAGAGACCTGGGGTGTATTCAGCTACTCTGAGCATGGAAATGTCTGAAATCCTTTGCAAATCCAGATACTCATGGCCTCACTCACTGTAGCTTTGTTACATTCCTGGAAGTGTGGTGAAGCCATTCAGACATTTCTTACAAACTTAAGTATTTGTTTCTGCACACAGGTTTCAGGGTGAACTAGCTATAAAGGACCTGAGAGTGTTAGGAAAAAGGCATTCTCAAAGTTACATCGCAGGCTGATTCACTATCTTCCTATGTTCAGAACTTCACATTTAATCTGTAAAGCACATCCAAGAGTTACACTTTTTCTTCTTCATAATCTTCAACAGCACCAAGCATTTTTGTTATAAAAATTGCTCAGACCTTGAGTTGGGTTACAAGTCCCAGTTCTCTGCAGTTCTGTGAACTCCTGCATCTGATCATGCTGGGATTGAGAAATAAACGAGGCAACAGCTGTAGCCAGACTGGAAACCAGCTACGTAAACTCAGTTGCAGCATGCCTGTTAACATGGTTTCTGCTGTATAAGCTGCTTCCTTATACTTGTATAATCTCATTTGAGTTGGCGCTGGACATGAATATCTGAAAGATTCAGTGGAGCACCAACAGAAATCTCTTCTGCATCTTTTGTAAGCTATTGACAGGACACAGAGTTGGAGGCACCTTTCAATAAGCAGTCCAGGAAGGCACAAGGCTTTGGCCCTAACAGGCTAAGAAGGCTCAAAGACTTTGCGCTGAGCTCCTGATTCTCCCATGAGCCACGTTCATCCTGATCTAGCACCCACCCCAAAAGGGATCCTCTTGTTCAGTTTCATTCAGCTGTTTCCTGACTTTAGAGATGAAAATGATCAGCTCTAAGAATTTTTTCTAGATACGTAACTTTGAGTTACCACATCACCAAAACTTCTAATGCAAAGCTAGTTTTTAAGTTAGGGATATGTCTTCCCAGTTAGTCTCTTTGTGCTACAAGGTCTTATGCTCCGGGATACCAGAGCATACTTTTTCCCAGTGGTATCCATCAGGCTACAAAATGCAGCCAAGATTTGCATATGTCTTCCTCTCTAATTATAAAATGAAATGCTACTGATAACCATGCACTGGTTCATATAGTTCGTAGCAGAGAATTAGCATAGTAAAATGTTAACCTTCTTCAGAGCAACACTCAAGCTCTGCCACAAGCCTGAAGCCAAAGTCAAAAGTCCATGTTAAATGTTTAAAACAGTACTAGATCACTAAAGCAAGGAGTCTTAGCAATTTGATAGCCTAACTTGGACAACGTATTAACTCTACTAGGAAATCCAGCATAGATGTGGTGTTCAACATTGGGAACTGTTTGCCAGTGATACAAAGTGCAGTTTTAATTATACAGAAAACCTACAACTTACAATGGACTTCATGAGAGCTCAGATAATAAATAAATAATAAATAAAGTTTCCTAATTTGGGAGCCTTTTCTTTTTTTGGCTTTAAGAAGCTCCTTCTCTCCTTGTCCCAAAATGGCAGACAAATATAGTGTAGATAAAGCACATTTGGTTTTCTAGACACAGGCTAAAAAGACAAACATGTACCCATACTTGTGATACCACTATAAACAAGGCTATGGTTTGGTTCTTTGGTGTACAGAGTTCTCTATGGAGTCCTTTGGTGCATTTTTTAAAAAACATAGGCATCAGCCTCTCCTATTTGAGAAGCCTTTGCCCAGTCCCTTGAAAGGAATATTATCTCAAAGGTTTCTGCAGCAGAAAAATCCATCCTAAAAAAAGAGGATGCAATGCCATACAACAACCACAGCCTCTCACTCAGGGAAGGACAGAATAGCCACTGGAGCCTGTGCCAGCAGGTGGCATCCGACAGAGGGGAGATGACATCAGAAGAGCCAAGAAGGATGCTGTCATCCTCTCCTGACCCTGGGACAGGAGACCAAGCACCAGGAGAGTGGCTACAACTCAAAACACCAACTTTTCTCTGGTCACTACTGTAAAAAGCTCTGAACTATCATAGCAAAACATAAATACTGAGAGGACAGACCATATCTTCAGAACTATATTCAACACCCTTAACATGGTCATTCTTTCCCCACTATAAATAAAGTCTGAGATTCTTAAAATACTCTGAGCATCTCTGGCAATAAGATAAGTCATCCTTAGTGCCCAGGCGAGAACCAAGGCACAAAGGATGAGCCCTTTGCTTTAGGTCAAAGCCTCATCTTCAGCCACACTGGACTTTATGGCAGACTAGCAAGTTCCACATGTCCAGACTCATGTGTTCTGATACCAGCCAGGTGAGATCTGTACAGGAAAGCCTCGGTTGCTGTGGGCCTGATGGACACACCACATACATTTGAGGAGTTTCTGTGTGTTAAGCAAGTGGACAAAGCTCCAACCTGGGGCTGGAGCACCATGCAGCACACTGCCTGGACACTGCCCTACCACGTGGGCAACGTCAGAGCAAGCTGAGATGACTGGGAGATTGACTTCACAAGCAAAATATTCACCTTTGCTAACATACTAGCATAGGAACCCAGCCTACGTCTGTAGTAACCACTGCAAAAAATGGTATCAGTCCTGACAACTGCGAACACAGCTTCAAAAGCCTCCCATTCACCTACTAGTCAGCGCAAATGAAAAATGAAACGTACAGGCAGGTTCCATGGACTGCCCCGACTGGCAGGTATCAATACAGGAAAATGCTGAGGAGGGCACAGCATTCTCCAAGCTGCAGGTCTCACTGCCAAGCATCACCTTTTCTGTTCTGTTTTCCCAGGTGGAAGCGAGGCATCCCCTAACATTGCAAAGCGTTTTTGTGCTTCTTCCTAAAAAAGAGGTTTCAGAACCGGTTTCAAACAAAACTGCTATGCTAAGACCTAGGAAGCTGCTCGTCAGACCACAGGATGCCTGGGCTGTCCTGAGCTTTGCGAATAATTTGTGTGTTCACATTTTGCAATGCCTGAAATATCAGAGGCATTGCTTATAGGGACGGCAAAGCCAAGGGCTTGCACTGCTCTGCCCGCAGGAACCGGGAGGAAGAACAGTCCGGTGCAGGACCCCAGCACGGCACAGCAGTGCTGAGAGCGCCCTGCAGCAGGACGAGGGAAGGTGCTTCATGGCTTTTTCTTAAATAGAGGTTTGGGAAGTAAATACACCTCCTCTGAAAAGGAGATGCCTGGTACCTGCACTGCTTCTCGCCTCACCCTAGTTATTATTTAAAGTTAATAAGTTCTAAGCCAAAGTTATACAATTAGGTAGCAAAATTTTAATTGTAAAATTGAAATTCTGAATATATAATCCAAAGGTTACAAAGTTACAACTCGAAACTACAGTAACAACTCAAGGTATAAAGTTACAACCCAAAGCGATACCTGTAACACCAAGTCAAAGTTAAAACCCAAAGCTCTAGCTCCGACCGAAACCTCCCGAGTTGCAATGCGGAATTACAGCTATAATCAATTCATAAAGTTTCAGAACAAAACCCAGCCCCATGAAAACCTGTTCAAAAGCCAGACGGAGCTCGCTGCGAGCTAACCTAAAACAAGCCGGAGCGCTTCAACAGAGTCTGCTGGGCGGGATGTATTCTCCCCTCAAGCCCCAAGTATTAAACCGAGAAAGCCGGCAAGGGAGGGTGGACTGAAAAAACAAAGGTCCCGAAGCGCGCCCCGTTCCCCCCGAGCCCACTCACAGCCGTAGCGGGGCCGCTGCAGGGGCGCCAGCTCCTCATGGTGCATCCTGCCGCCGGGACGGAGGAAGAAAGGGAGGGCGCCGGTTGCCGCCCGCCCTTCTTATGCGCGGGCCGGGCCCCGCTGATTCGCTGCCGCCCGGCGCCGCGCCCGCCCCGCCCCGCCCCGCGGCCACCCGGGGCGGCTCCGCGCAGGGCCATGGGGCGCCGCCGGCCGGGGGACCCGCCTGTGCAGCGGCAGAGGCTACCGCCGCCGGGGAAGGCGGGGAGGGAAGAGGGAGAAAAAGAAAGGGAAAAGCAAGAAAGAAAAAGACAAAAAATGAAAAAATAAAAAAAAGGGGGTAAAAAAAAAAGACAAAGGAAAAAAACCGAGATCAAAAAACAGTAAAAGAAAAAAAAAATCCCCAAACCAAAAGGAAAAGTGAAACAAAACCCCAAAAAAAGCCAAAAAAAGAAAAAGACACAAAATCAAAACCCAGTCCCACAATGTAAAAGGCCAAGGTGTGTCCCCTGTGGCGTTTTGGCAGAGTAGGCTGTGAAGGGGGTGAAAAACCAAGCCCAGGACTACCTCCTGCAATTTTGCGCTTTTGAAAAACTCTCACCTTCTACGAGCAGCGTTTTCGCTGGGCAGGGAAGCCACCACCGCAATCTACAGGGCACATTTCGAGAGAGATGCACCCGCACTGGCCCATACCATGCTGGTACCTCTTTCCAAGGGGTTTTGCGAGGGAGCAGAGCATGTGCCTACATTGATGGCTTCCTTGCAGGGTGTCCCTGGTATACTCAGAAAGGGCTTGATTTCGGACAGCAGAGCAACAAATCCATAGGTCAAAGGTTCATGTTTTGTTTTCTGGCCACAGGCTCCCAGATGACATCTGAAATGCACCTGGACATGGCCAGCGGCAAGGGTTTCTCAAATGGAGATGTATTATAGGGCAGGACTGTATCTTCCTGGCAGTCTTCAAGCCCCTGACAGAACTTTGCTGGAAGACGAAGAGTGAAACAGTGTCTGTGCACAGCCACAACCTGCCTCGCAGAGCCCGTGGGACACAGTGCACCTGAGCATCCTTGTGGTTTAATGCATAGCCAGGTGCCAGGTGACTCTTGATTGGTGTTTGCAGATTGTCTGGAAGATTTCAGCCATTTCTGTTTCAAAATAAAACAGTGCTGGATCTATAGAGACTCCTCTGTGTTTTTCCGCAGGTTTGAGGAGGTCTGTAGGTTGTTTGCAAGGCCTTTGTTTTGCTCATCCCCTGTCTCTGGCTGTGCTGAGTATGGCTCATGGGTTGAAAATATGCTGTGGAGTGGGGGAAGACACTCCCGACAGTAGTTAAAACATGGATTATTCAGGAGGAAAGGACTGAAAGGGTACAGGAGAAAAATGGTGCCCAACAGGAAACACCATTACTTTTCTTGAGGTCATTTTGATTTTCTCTGCTCCCTTTTCCTCTACCCCTAGAGCACAGGGACGATGACTTAAGGTGTGTGATGCAGGCACTGGCAGAGCCACAGTCCTTACTTGGCTTTCTGAATGCTTTCTTGAATTTTAAACAATCACGCATTTACTTGCTTCTCCTCTTATAAAAGAAAGTAAGTGAGTGACTAAACCCGATATGGAAATGAAGAAATCAGCTTCCAAAGTTTAAATTGCATTTAAATTGATTGAAAACATTACATTTGCTTTAAATGACCATTTTTACTGCCTTTTGTAGTGTTATTCTTAGCCTAAGTCAAGAAAATATTGAAGAACACTTTCTCCCTCCATTTCTTTTGTTCTTTAGTCAAAATCAGACACTTCAAAGTTTTCTTTAAAATATTTTTTTCTGACTAAAATCAGGGGCCTTGTCCCCCTGACAAGCTCATTTTTGACAGAGCTGCATCACATTTTATATGACAACACTTCTCTCTTGAAAAGCTCTCGGCCTGGTCTGCAGGGTGTGTAGATGTGGTGAGACCTGGTGGCAAGGGTGTCTCTCTCCTGGAGGAACCATCTAGCAAAACATTGAAGGGTCTCTGTGAGATGGTGCCAGTCTCTGGTGTGTTTTCTTGCTTCCTCACTCGCTGTGGCTGGAAAGACACACTGTGTGTGCAGTTGTGGTGTCACGTGCATGTATGTTGACACCACTGCTGAGAAAATGTTCATCGTTGTCTCTCAGCCTCTGTACCTGCAACATGCCCTCTCCCTCCTCCACCCCGTGGTTCCCCTTGTCCTGGGCTGGCACTGGTGTTTTTGTCAGTGCATGCAGACCCAGCTAATTGATCCAGATGAAAAACTGAACTTTTTCTTTCAGTAGGGTTATTTCTTAGGCCAACAGTTCCTCCATCACTTTCACCCAGCTGCCTCTTGAATATGAGTGCCAGTACAGAGCAGGGGGCAGCTTGGTAGGAGAAATGAAAGGCCAGGGTCGGAAGCAGTGAGAGTGGTTTTTTGGCAGCAGTATCCTCTGTAATGCTCACAGAACAAGAGACACATCAGGAACCAAATGCTCTCAGCAGGAGATGAGACAGGTAAAAGAATATTGGAGTAACAAGCAGCAGCTACGTGCGTCTGCTCACGACTTTTTGCATTAGATTTGCTAATCCCTGGCTTTCCAACTTGAAGGGCAAATTCTGTTAGCTGTTCATGGCATGAAGATTTAGACACCTCTGGCAGGAACCAGGCAGAGGGCAGCAGCCTGCCCCTGCAATCTGCCAGGTGCTGCACATCAGGCGGGGGAGCAGCCCCTCGGAACCTCCCTCCTTCCTCCTTCTTCCCCTTCTGAAGTGCCACTTGCAGCTGCACCCAGCACTCGCTTGGCTGACTGGAAAGTTTCCCTGCAGGAAAGGCAGCACATGCATTCTCCCACCATCTTCCAGGAACTGGATTGCAGTAAATGATGTAAAATTAACCACAGACTTTTAGTCAGCCTACACCAGACCTAAGGCTATGGACCATATTCTCTTTTAAGTACTCAAGCGCTTTGCTTTTACAGTTACTAAGAAGCACTCGCTCAAGAAATCAGTGTAGTCAGCTATCTAGAGTAAATGTTTGAATGTGAACGTTTCCTGTTCGCACTCTGGGTCTTTTAATGGAGCTTAAGATCAACGTCCTCACAGTATTATCAAGGACATCATGCTGTGGATAACGTGTTTCCTGCTGCATTCTTGCTAACAGTCCAGCTCCAGCCTCCACACCTGCCCATTGCAAAGCAACTCGCCACCATAGGGAGAGAATGTGGGAGCAAGCTTGGGGTAAATGGACTGTATTTAAATACATTGACTGTATTTTCAGAGGCAGCTATGGACTGCTCCAGATCTAACAAGAAAAGAAGCTGATGGAAAACTGAGAGAAGGGAGGCATGAAAATATACCCTTCCTACATCTCATTGCCTGCACTTGGGTCAAAAAACTGAGAGGCCTCTGCTACTTCATGTTTCCTGACAGTCCTGTTGTGTACAAAGGGATTTTATATGGCAAAGGATATTGATATTTGAAATTCTTGGGTGGCTTATGTAGCAGTGACGCAAGTACATGCAGGTAATTAGAGACACTAGGCTTTTTGTTGAAAACAGCAGCTTTAGTGTCACTTTTTCTGTGACAATACCTTTATTTTATTGGTAAATCATATGCCTTGGCTGTCTGTGTTTGTCCTACAGAAAGGAAAACTACATTTGCTAATTTAAAAGAAGGAATTTTTTTTCTATTAGGTATGCAGAGAAAGACCATAACCTTTTCATTTTTGCAGGAGAGAAAGTCTGGGCTGGAGAGATCGCCCCGGTAAGTGGGAGCGGCAAGCTGCTCCTTGGGTGGGTCAGCCTGAATCTGTGCAGCACAATACAGAAGGAGATTAACTCCAGGCAGGCTCCCAGTTACCACAAAAACCTTTTTGGTTGTTTCCTTCGCACAGCTAATTAAAGGCTGACAAGCTCAAGCCAGAATTGTCACACTGGCGCTTGTGCAGACCCAATATCAGTGTGTTGTAACCAAAAATGTCCGGCCGTCCTTTATGCTCCCTATGCAGCCAGCAGATCTTTCCCTGACCAGTGGGATGGACCCCGGGTGCCTCAGCATGGTGGCAGGGCCCCCTCAGCCCCACTGCATGTCAGAGGTGGCCGAAGGGTCGGTGACCCACAGGGCCGCAGTGGCAGAGTTGTTTCCCCTGTACGCTGACGAGGATTTCAGCAGGAGCACCAGATGAACCCAGATTAATAATTTTGCATAAATTGCAGTGAAAAGGCCATGACTGCTGTGTTTATTCAGCCAACCCAAAGGTCAAGAGGCACTCAAGGCAACATTAGGAAACACGAAATCGGGAAGTGCCCCCAGCACGGCTGCCTGTGGCGCTGCAGCAGCACAGCGGCCTGCTGTGGGTCTTGCAAGTGGCTACCTCCACGGAACAGCTGCAGGGATCAGCACTGGGAACCGGGCTGCGTTACAGCCTCCCTTTCAGCACGGTATTAATGTTATGCATTATTTATTGTCATGAGGTAAGTAAACAAATAAGTCAACACATAACAGGCCACAGGGATCCCTGAAAAAACACAGCTGGCATCAGTGGGGAGGCTGTAACTCTCCTGCTTGGGAAGAGCAAGCGAGGGACATTACTTGCCTCTGCCCCTGTCTTGTGCGCCGAGGGGAGAGGCGATGGTGCAAACCAGAGCTCCCCTTCCCCGATTCCCCTCTCAGCTCTTCCCTTCCAGTAAGTGAGGGCCTGTGGTCACAGCAGAAACTTTAAAAAGTATATTTAGCTCAAGCTAGACTGGAGCTATGTTAGTCAAAGCATCCTAAAGAAATGTGAGATTTCACAAATTCAAAATACTGTGGCAAACTGTGGTCAAAAACTGTGGTCTAGGCAATCCTGCTCCGGCAGGGGGATTGGACTAGACGATATTTCGAGGTCCCTTCCAATCCCTAACATTCTGTGATTCTGTGAACTGAATGGGTGGCTAAAATTGAGACCCAGAACAGAAGTGCTAAAGAGCTTTTTTCTCTCAGCGGCAATGATTACTTCATATTGAGGAAGTGATTTTAACTTCTGAACTGTCCTGTGGGAGGCAACACTGAATACCAAAACTCAATCTCTAGAGGAACATGTTCCTCAGATTTCATAATGGCTGCTAGGGCAAGCCAAAGTAATTGAAAATATGCCTAACTGAGCTCTGTTGGGCATCAATCAAAAAATAATAATTATGTTGTTATTTATCTTGAAATTGAACACAAAGTCTTTAAAAGCAAAATAAATAGTTCATGGGATGGAGGGAAAACAAGCATGTGGGTAACTTTGAGCCAAACTTTTAGAGAAAGAAACTAGAACACGTGTATTAAAATGTGCACAAGAGTGTTTTTGTATAACACTGACACCTGAAAGAGAACATGATTACAGAAATTACTTCAGTGTCAGAAATCTGTCATCTTACTACCACTTGCAAATCTCATGTCGTTTGCCTTAAAGCTGCAGCTACCAAAGTAAGAAGGTACTTAAGCACCTGCACTTAAGTTGTTCTGAGGAAAAGAGCCTCTCTAGACCTTGTGTTTTGAGGGAAAATGTGCAAATACAGACCTGAAAATATCAAAAGCCGTACACCCCCCAGCATTTTTGTCAGTAAAACCTCATGATTTCTACGTTAGTGCTGTGAATCCAAGGATTTTGATTTCAAACACTGACCCTCTGGAAACAGCAATACTGTGACTCTGCAGTGACTCTTCCCAGGTCCCAAATTGCACATTACAAATGAGAGAAGCACCACTCATGCTGATGCTATTATGCTCATGGGGCTATCTGTAGGATCACACTGTTATCTCAGTCATGGAACTGAGCTGACTTAATGTTCCTCTTCCCTGCCCAAAAGCTGTGATTTTTTTTCAGAAGCCAGCTCTGCTCCCAAAGAGTTGCTTAAGTATAAAAGATGGGGGACTGATGTGTGTGCTGAAAGTGAGAAGCAGCGGTGGGGTGGTAATACCAGGTTATACCATGCCTTGCTGTGTCTGCGTCTAATTGCTTCATGTTATGTACCCTAGCCTTACCTAAGGTGCATTTCTAAGGCATATTTTTATATGTCCTTTCCTACCAGGCGAGGGGTCCCTCTGCTTTTCCCATCCTGTCAAGGCTTGGTTAAATCCTGCCTGCCAAGGCACCTAAGAAACCAGTTTCTCTGCTTGAGCAGGTTTAAAAAAAAAAGAGAAGTATTTGTTCAAAATGTCTTGGACAAATGCCCTGGTTCCTGCAAAACTGGCAAGAGTTTAGCAAGACAGAGGTGGAAACCTTTCTGCAAGAACTCTGACAGAAAAGAGATTTTTCCATTTGTCTGTTGGAATAAATATTTATTCATTTAACAGAGTACTTCGGAGTGGAGTGACCCTCCTTGTTTAGGCATAATAAACGACCATAAAAAATGAATTCAGAGCAGTTTGAAAGCAGGGAACATCTGTGCCCGGCTGCAGCTCACAGATTCAGCAAAGAAGTATTCTTTATGGTGTTGGATGCAGCAAAAGTAAAATCTTGATTGTTTCCTCACATGTTATGCACAAACTAGAAGCAGTCTGCTTGTGGCAGTGTTTCTTTTTTGGGGAGATTTTTTGGGGTTTTGGGGTGGGGTTTTTTTTTTGGATTTGTAATACAGCATCTGTGTGCTTCTTTGTGATTGCATGCGCTTAGCAAAGTTTCCACTTCGCTAGAAGTCTATACGTTATTCACTCATTAACGTATTATTTATTTATTACTCTCGAGGTGGAGTGCTAGAAGCTTTACATTTACAGCATACCGAGTGGCAGCTAAGGCAACCTTACAAGTATTTCTTGCCTGCCAACAGTTGCCCCACAGATAAAGCACAGGCTGAACTCCCATGGATTTACACTAGACTAATTCTGGTCTTCTTATTTCCACCACTTTTCCACTGGCGCAGCTCCAGCCTTTTGAAAAGCTCCTCATTATTCACATTAATGTAAAAAAATGAAGAATGTGTCTAAAAGACCAACAAATTCAGGCTCTGGGTGGCTCGGTGAAGAGAGCTAATTCCAGCATCCAGGACCTTTCACAGGGAACACAGTGTCTGCAGCCTCCTCTCATTTAAATCAAAATGCTTGAATTACACTCCTGGAAGTGGCTTTGTTGTTTTTCTAAGGGAAAAAGGGGTATTCCTCAGATAACCAGATCCCAAATCAGTTGCAGCTGTAGCATTAAAATCAGTATGTGAAATTCCAGGTAAGAATTAACCAGAAGCCCGTATAGGTTGGGGAGCTCTGGGATCCTGACACTGGTTCATTGGGTTATGGCAGCACCACTTGTGTAGAGGCTTGGAGCCGCCTTCCACTCGAGACTTATCCCACCAAAACGCACGGCAGAGGTGACCCAGTCCCCGGCTCAGAACGCTTTCCTCACCCATCTCGTGAGGCACCTGCTACCCGGGCAGTGGGCTTACTTGCAGCAAAGGATCTCAGCCTGCTGCTGAGCAACGATAGCTGAAACTGTGTGAGAGCTTTACATTAAAAAGGTCTTTCCTGATCCTTTCTGTTAGTTATTTTTCTTACTCCACCTGTAGGTCAGATTGGCAACTGCACTATTTCAACGTGGACCTGTTTATTTTCTATAACCAGATTACTGGCAGTAAAATAAGGTCCCCTGACATGGCCAGCGTTAATGTTTCCATATAGGGAGGGTCCTGTGTCATAGTGAACGGATATTTTTCCTTTGTTTCAACATTCATGTAACAATAACAATGCAAAGTAATGTATTTCATTACAGGTGACTTCTTAAAACAGATGTGTGCTCTTACCCACCTTTTTTTTTCTTTTGGTTTATGATCAGTCAATAGTTCTGATACGCTTTTGCCAGGCAAAGTCCAGAGTTTTGCCCTCGGAATTGGGCTCCATGTGCCCATGTATTCCGGTCTTAAACAATTATGTATTTTATATGTATTTTAGCTCACAAATCACAGTATGACAGCCCTACCAAAGACTGGTTAGAGTTCACACTAGCAGTGTAATACTGATATTGCTGTAAATCAAGAGCATAGCAATATCTTACTGATCCTTGGTCCTACTCCACAATCTTTACTAGTAGCTAGTGATCTCTTTTTTTTTTTTTTTCCTGAACAGATTCACCATTTTATTAAAATTTTAAAAGCTCTGATTTTAGCTAAAGACTGAAAGGATGAAGTCAAACTCCTCCTGTGCACTGAGAGTTGGGCTGCTGACTAATTGTTCTCAAGGAGCCTGCACTTATTTTCATATAATTTTACTGGACAGTAACAAAACAGTCATTTCTATAACTCCTTATGAACAGAATGGGAGAGAGGGGGGAACGTATTCGTAGTCAGCAGTTCACCAGTGGCCCAGACCTGCTGGATGGGAAATATGCCTGGGAAAAAAGATCCTAACTGCTATGTAATCCTACATGTCAGGAGGATTGCCTTTCACATAGTCTAGCTCTACCACCAATGCTGCAACACTGTCTATAGGCATAACCTGGAGTTTGCAAGGGAGTCCTTGGAGAAGTGTGTGCAAGGACAGCTGCTCAAGCTAAATGCTGTAGCAAATACATGAGTCCACTAATGGCTTCTACTTCCACGACACTGGAGAAGGTGGATCACTCTTAGTTTTGTCTGATTTCTCTTTCCTGGTCTCTGTAAAATCCAGTCAAACTGCAAAGCAAAGGATGTTTTTATTTAAAGACAGGAACTTCCAGAGAGTCCCAGGGTTAAGAGTTTTGCAGTCTGTATGGGCACACAACACAATTAAATACTCATTATACGACCTGTTGTACAATTCAGAGCTGTTGTAACTACTGACAAAACCACTGTTGTTCTGCAATAATCCAACTCTGCATTATCATGAAACTTTTTTTAATTGAAGTGCCATTTGCCTGTGGGAGAATTGAGATTAGATCTGTAGCCAAGGCTGTATCTGACCAGAATTCAGCCAAACTATCTGGATATCCAACCAACATTTTAAGTGGTTACAGCAGGCATTTCACACTTCATTCTTGTAGCTAACAATTCTTAAGTACCTATTTTTTTAAGCATTGGACAGTGTGTTTGAGGAATACTTTGACAATTTCCCATTCTGTGGCTAGAAATGCCACAGTCTGGCTTTTCTGGAGGATAACAGAAGTTACTCAAGGGTTGATAAAGCTGACACTGGTGTGTCTTCTCATTTTCAAAGCTGGAAACATTGCCTGCATTGGTTCGCGTAGGCATTTAGGCATTTCCAGATGGAGTTTGTTCAGGCATTACCACTGATGATAGTTGCAGCTTCTGCCTCTAGGTCTAAATGTAGGGACAGCACTTGGCTTTCTGAGCAGAAGTCATACCGCACTTTGAAGATGGCAGTGTACCCTAGAGCAGTCAATAGCAGTACACAGATCACAGCTGACAGACCTTTTTGTTTGCATAATTCAGCAACTGATGTGGTCAGGCCCTTACTTCAAGCTCTATCCTCCTCTCCCAGGATGTCTCCCCATAATATGGCTTTTGGTGTCTTCCCAAGCTATTTTGCACCCACAACTTTAGTCTGCTATAGTAATACAAAATCATTACTGCAGTCCTAATCAGACCAGTTAGGTCCACTCC
This sequence comes from Nyctibius grandis, assembly GCF_013368605.1. NCBI lineage: Eukaryota > Metazoa > Chordata > Aves > Nyctibiiformes > Nyctibiidae > Nyctibius > Nyctibius grandis. The sequence goes on from NC_090695.1 coordinate 25,480,110, forward strand.
GAGAGCTAGAAGTAACATGATCTGGACTGCACCTGTATGGTTTCTGCAGAAAGAGTGGATTCACCTGTATACTGTCAAAGTTCACGTATGGTGCCATACAGCACAGTATGATTTTCAGTTCAGCTTAATATTTTTAGGAAAGTCTATGAGGAACTTTAAGCCAATGCTTCTATTCTCTGCTGTCAATGTAAAGTGCTATAAAAAAGTTCCAAAGATGAATAAATGGGATAGGGAGCAGTTCAGGTTAGATACTGATCTCACATCAGCCTGGTATATTACATGCTTTACAGTTGAAATGGATTAAATAATAATCACAGCCTAGTTGGCATCCTAGTAGAAAGCAAAGCATATGGAGGATGCACATGATCTGTTTTGACATTTGGTCTATACACAGTGCCAGATACCACAAAATGCCTCCTCTTCTTACCTTTGCATCCACAGACTCTGTGTACTTGTCTTGTCTCACGCAATATATAGACACACACACACACACACTGCTCTGAATTAAGCATCACCTTTTTGCTAGCGTAACTGTGTCAGCCAGGAGTATATACATGTATGCTTGCAAAATTCTTCAGACAAATGCAGTCCTTCCTACAAGCCGAAGTGTCCTCTTTGCAGGATGATGTCCTCCAACACAAGATTCCCTGCTACTTAAGTTTTTCTGGAGATTAGGTGACATTTCTGAAAGGTAGCTATGAAGATATGGAGAATCTTCTCGCACACTCCCTTCTGGATTGTTATCTTATCTTCTGCACGAAACAGGTTGATTTCTTCCCAGAATGAGACTAGGAGACACAAGCATAAAAGCTTCATCTCCACTGGAGGACAAGAGTAGTGTAGTTGTACTACCAACCTCCTTCAAATGCAGGTAGATGAGGGTCTACATCTAAGGAGACTTAAAATATGGATTAGTAATTCTATAGGTTGTACTTAATAAATGGAGAAAGTTTGCTTCCATACTGTACCACGAAAAACTCCAGTTGCCAAAGGACAGTCACAAAATCATCCATGTCCTTGGTTGTTGGCTTTTGCAGACAGTGCTCTTGCATGAGCTGAAAAATGCTTCAATCCTCATGTAGCTTAACTTTTCCCTATTTGTGACACAGCTGAAGAGGCTCATGTGTTTTGTTTAGTCCATCATCTGTTTGGAATAACCTGTATTTGGAAATGTATTTTCAATCCAGCCATGGAGATGGCAGAATATAAATAACACAGCAGTTTTTTGTTGTTTTAAAGCTACCGCATTTGATCTGTTGAAGCTTTTTGGAGGCTCTTAGTGCACAAATGCAAGGAAGAACTAATGTTGTTGCAGTGCAGTTTCAGTTTTTTGGGTTTAGGATTTTTTTTTGTGAATACTAAGTTCTTATTGCATAAGTTCCTTTCGGATGCATGGATCATCATACCTTGCAGCAGTATGCTTTTCACACAGAGTTAGATTAGACCCTTTGGGTGATAACATAGCTCTGCAGTGCAGTTATGTAGTGAAAGGCCAGATATCTATTTTGTGCAATTATGTACCATGAAAATATGAATCCCAGATGGTTAACTAAAGAACTTTGTCTCTTGCAACCACAGCAATTTTTAGTCTGTCTTGTTTTTTACAGTAGTTTACATTTCTTCAGCTTTATTAACTTGTTCCACATTTTCTTTTAATATATGTTGAACCTCTATTACAGGCACTAAAGATGAGATACCTAGAAAGCCTTTGTAAAAGAACTAATTAAGATAAAACAACTGTTTTCAGTATTTCATGGGTAGTGAAGAATGGTGTTCTGGCTATCATCACACCTGATATGTATTCATTGCAAAGAACAAATCTTTATTTGAATATAGTGGAACAAAAAATGCCTCTTTATTAATCTGTTGTACACTAAATAACCTTGCATTTGTTACATGGATGATAAATATTTGGCAGATAAATTTATAAACATCTCCACGTTTTATAGATCTATACTGTACACAGTCATCCTACACAGAGCATGCCCTTTCACAAGTATACAGACAGCTTTCCTCAGGGAACTTAATCAAAACACTTGGTCAAACATTTTGGAAGTTGGCAATCTGACACAGAGGAGCATACTGGAAAGATGAGTTCACAATTGAACCAGCTGCACTTGAAATGAAAGATTTAGAACTCCAAAAGAGAGAATTTATCAAGGCACACACATGCAAACACATATATACAATAGTGATGACTGTAACTTGCTTTACAGGAGATCACACACAGCAGTAAAGAAAAACAAAGAAAGAAACAGAGAAGTCAGGACCATTGCCAAGATCTTGTTGCAGATTAGCAGATCTGGAAGTAAACATGTATAAATGGGAATTCGACTTCAAAGTAGCCCATTACTGTATATACAATATGTACATGTTTCCTCGCATTAAGAAATGAAGACTGTCAGAAATGGTTATGATTTTCTTGACAACATATGCACATTAATACACCTGCACGCTTATACACTAAGGGCAGTTTGAAAAATTGTACTCCTAGTTGGCTCAGAGCAGTTGGCAGTTTGAGCGGAAGTTTAGTGGCAGAAACTGGGAGCAGAAAATAGCTCACGAAAAACTACGAAAAAATACATGTTTTCCTTCTGTTGCTCAGCATTAGAAAATGTTACCAAGTTTTTAAGAAAATCAGTAACCTGACAATGACAATAAATTACAGTGAAGGCAAAGAGTTCTACTTTCAGTACCTCATCCTTGATGCTGACTTCTGCACATATGTCATTACACTGCAAAGGAAACTACCCACTTAAAAAGCCCCCTAATTATGTATAGTACATTGTCGCATATATTTGAGACCAAATACGAGATACAATTTAGTTGTCACAATGTTTTGCAGCTAAGGGTAATACAGAAATTTTTTGGAAAGTTTTAATTGGTATTTTAAATAAAATACTGTTTAGCAAATGGCTAAAATAAGCTGTCAGTTGATTCATTAGGCTTGCAGCATTGGATGCTATTAAAAATCCTTTTACTGTTTGGGAAATGTTACATTCATAGGAAAAAGCCAGGCTAAAATTATTCATGTTAAAAATAAGGGCTAAATGAACACATTTCTCTCACAACAGCAATTCCAGCATATCAATATACACAGTCTTGTATGTCACATTTTTGAAACAGAAAGCTAAGATCCCAATATTGCAAATTGCTTCATTAATTTAAACAGGGATCAGTTTATACACACAATAATTTTCAAGTAACACTTTGTATCCTATACCACTAGGAGGACAACATATGCAGTCACTAGCAGCTTGGTGCATTTTTTTTAACTCTTCATAAATGAGCTAGCTTTCCTACAGTGCTAATTTCATGCCTGCTCTCATTCTTGTTGCAAATGTCAGTAAAAACTTTCATTTCACTAGTAAAGCACTAATGAAATCAGTCACCATATCAGAAGTGATCTGTGGCAGGAAGAAACAGGAAAGAGCTGTAAGGTTTGTCCAAAAAAGATAATAGGAGGTTGTGTTTTGTAAGATCACTCTCCAAATTTTAATAGTCTCTTTTTTTCTTCTACACTATTGGTTTTAATCTATGTTTAGAAATTTCCAAATAGAAGATAGTATTATCTACTGCTACTTCAAATCTGAACAGCACTTTTCTACTTTAAACTCTCTATTCATGGTCACAATTAGAAACTACGTTACAGTCTCACTCAGTGAGTATGTTTTCCTTTTGGAAAGACCCACTGCTTTCCAAAAGTACTACTACATGAGCATTGTTACACATTCACAGTCTCCTCCCAAAGGTTTGGTATAGACTGGTATTCAGTTTATCAACTCATAGAGCATACGGGGAAAAAAAGAATTGCAGGTTGCTTGGGTTTGTTCATTTGTTTTAATCTTAGAATAGAGCTGAGTTTCCTATAGCAAATGTAAATTGTTAAGTCCTGTGGAAGGTATATGCCCTTTCTTCTGCTGATTTCTTAGTTCTGTAGCATGTGTGCACATCCTTCACCAGAGGAAGCACACTGGAAAGAGTGAATGTCCTGCAAAGAGGGAAGGTGAAATGTAGCAGATGCCAAAGCTTTTGAAAGAGCTCTCTCCCTCCTTACTGCTCTGTGTGCATGTGCTTCTATTTTCACCCTGGATTTGCTCAAATTGTAGACACAATTACTTTCTACAGCACTAATTACTGTAGAAGATCTTCGTGGATGTTAATCATTAATTGAAAGACACCCTGGCAATGGCTCTGTTTCAGGCTGGTCAAAGATTGCTGATAAGAACAGCAGCAAACAATTGCTTAGTCATGTTACTAGAACGACAGCAGGTATGTATGCAGAAACAATGAAAAACATACTACACAGGAAGACACAGACATTTTGTCATACATTACACGGAAGTTAGCATGTGGACATCCACAGGGAACACTTCGAAGGACTTCCAGGTGAATAAGACAAAATTCATAGCTTTTAGGATTTTATGTACCTGAGAGTGTTGTGTCTCCTAGTCACTGGAACATGACCAGTGCTTTTGCACGATGTGCTGTTTTCCTGTTTGGCACAGTGCAGCACAACGGGGAAGGCTACAGCTAAGTCAGAGCTCATTTTTCAGAGTATTTCAGGAGTTCCTTTCCAATGATCAAAAGCTAATGGCCAGCTGAGATGAATCTTGGCATTCCAACAATTTTGCACATGAATAAGTAAAGGGTTCTGCACAAGGAATGGAGCAGGATGTTATTTGTGTTCAAAGCATAATGTGTAATACAGAATGTAACACTTATTATCATTGAGAATGAGATGAGAATATGGTTTGCAAGTCCTACATCCACCCATGTTATAGGGAGGTTTATGTGTATATATGTGTGTATACTCACCCACACGTGTGTCTGTGTATGTACTCACCTCTAACTGTATAATACTTCTTTACAATATACAGTATTATATAGCTGCAGCCTAGGATTTAAGGAAAATAGCTGACAAAAATAAACGTAATTGGACCCTAGGCCTTGAAATCTTACTCTTCATGGTTTGCATTTAATTTGATTCCATTTCATTATTTTTTCCCGGTCCTCCTCTTTTTAAGGACCACCTTTTAACTGGGTAAGACAGGCCTACATGAGATTCACAAATTACTTTTTTCACGTAGCCTGTGGGGGACAGGCATGTATTTACAAGGCAGACTTTGAGAGGATATAAGACATGTATTACAGGTTAGAAAATATGCAGTATTATCAGAGAGAAATGCTAGGTGAGAACTGTAGCTCTAGACAACAGATGAAACTGGAACAACACATAAGAGATATTGGACTCTTGCAGAATACTGTGCTTGTGATGAGTTGAATGATGTCCATTAGCAGCAAGTAGCTTCAACTTGCTTGGTCAGGACTACCAGTGAAAACTGAGTGGCGGGTGGTAGATGTCCAAAATTAGAAGGTAGGAGGCTGAGCAAAAAAGCAGATCCTTAGGATCCAAGAGAAATGAGCTTAGGTGGCTAGCTGCAGAGAGAGTGATGAAAGTCAGCCTGACAGCAATTTGTCTCTCTCACTTGCAGACTGATGTGTCTGGCTACAGCTCAGAAATGTTGATGGTCAGAGCAGGGGCAAGATCTCTACAAATCTTCTTGCTTATGTGGCATTAAAATGTATATTAATAAATACCCTGGGTGGAAAGGACAATACTTTTGTGTCAGGTCATCCTCATCCAAATACCTTTGTTGTTAAGTAATTTCCAATCTTTGGTTATTGAACTGTGTGCTGGTCAGAAGTGAGCAATGTGTTCTAGACCGCAGAAAGCAATTACACCTGTATTTTTCCCTGTTTTTTTCCTAAGTATTCTGGTCCTAGTAAATGTAGCTTGGGTATATGTTGTGGGAGGAGACTGCCAATACTTACTGTTTTATTAATTTTTAGTTAGACAGGATGTGCTCCAAGGGCTAGAAGGCATGGCTGCATATTACAGACCAGCGTCTTTGAAGATAATTCAGCCTACTATCAAATAAGTAAATCAATCAGTCCCATTTTGTCTTTTTCCTATTTCTGACATGCTAAGTCATTACATCAAAGAAAGGTCCTGAATGTGGATGAAATTCCATATAATCATCTTACACATCTAGAGTAGCACTAAATATTGAAGGATCCTTCCTTTGCAGGAAGAAATAGGGTATCACCACAGCAACAAAAATAAAGAATGCAGATAACAATAATGGATCAAAAAACATTTTGCATAATTTTGTTGAAATTATCAACATTAGAAGAAAGCAAATGAGGCTGATTTCAGCACATGGACTGGTTGTAGATGGGATGGGGGTAAGTGAAGGTAAGGGAGATCTGTAAGTAGCATTATAAATCAGTGCTTTCTATTTAATTCAGGTTCTGAAGTGAGTTGCAGAATTTCTGGCTAACATGTCTCTGCTAATTCTACATCACTGCCTGATCCTTGTCTTGCCTCCAAACTGCAGGCAAAAGTCTGTCTTCTCATGCTGCATTTCCTGAACTAACAGTGTTAGAAAGTACTAATTCAGGAAAATACCTAATATTTTACAGTGAGGTTAATGAACAAGAAGGCAGGAAATGCAGAGGAAAAGCAGTCTCTCAGACATGTTTTCTTCTGGAATATGGTTACCAAACATGTGTTTTCTTTCAAGACTCCAGAGGAAGTGGAGCATTCCTGTTTTCACTTCTTTGACCCTCTGAGTGCAAGTATTCATTTTTTAACATTGTGACTGAAATTTCAATTGCATTTCCAGGTTTCTAAGCAGGAAACATGGCTTGTAGGTTGTATTACCATTATATTACCTTGTTCAGGTAAAGAGGTGCAACTGGATGTAAACATCTTTCTCTGACTAATTAAGATCATTTTAAAACTCTCAACAGGGAAGAGAGCTAAAGCCCAGCAAACAGAGGCTGTCCATATGAGGGGCCGAGCACTATACTATATTGCTAAGAATTGGCATCAGCAGTTGTGCCTCAAGAGCAGTTTCATGAAAATAAGGCTCCATAGTGGTAGAAAAAGAAAACAAGGGCAGAGAATATCTTTTCCTCCAAATGGAGCTGAGCTAAGTGCACAGACAAAAATATTCCCCCATATCTGCACCCACAGCAGAAGGCCAACAAGGGCCATTCTGACAGGAGACTCCTCCTTGTATTAGTTCAGCCTTCTGGATATAGACTCATAGAATCGTTTTGGTTGGAAAGGACCCTTAAGATCATCAAGTCCAACCGTTAACCTAACGCTACCAGGTCCACCACTAAACCACATCCCTAAGCACCACATCTACTCATCTTTTAGGTACCTCCAGGGATGGTGACTCATCCACTTCCCTGGGCAAATATGTATGCAAGTATGTAGGGAAATGTGGAGTCTGGCTGCCTTAAAAGGATGAGATTGTCTGAAGGACTTTTGAGTTTGCTTTCTATCTTGGTTTAAAAAGAGATGGCCAAATTGCAAGAGATGTGTGGCAAACCTTCTTACTGAATGTTACTGTGAAGTCAGAAGCAAGTGAGAGAAGGAGCAGTGAGTTTCGTCTGTCTTTAAGATTGGCCCTCTGGTAAGAAAAGTAATTTGGGGTGGAATTATTGGAATGGAACAAAGAGAAAGAGCAGAGCTTGAGTTAGCAGTCTTGCTTTGCCCCACTTTTCTAAGATGATGAACAAAGAGTAGACTACTGGGGCCATCAGGAAGGTGGGCTAACATTTCTTTACCTGTGTCGAAGTTTTGTAGTGTACACCCCTGGAAGGGCACTGGCTAAAATCAAGCATAGAGGAAGAAGGCTTCCCAATACATCATTCATTAGCAATCCCCTTCAGCACTCCAGAAACCATGAACACCTAGTCCTGATTCCCTTGCTAGGAGTCTGTGCTCAGCAATCAATGCAGTGCATACCAAACGCTTCCAGCCAACAAGGTGCTAACATGAATATAGTAAATCTGGTTCTAACATACAAACACAATGAAAAAGATGCTTTCAAGAAATAAGAGTCTGCTAAGTCAAGCTCTACTATCAGACAACCTGCAACGAATAAAACTAATTAAAATAAAATTTCTTTGCCAAAAATTAAAACATGTGGTCTCTTTTTTGGACAGTTTTCAAATTTTAAAGTAGTTGACCATCATGCTTAATACTATTCTAAATGCTGTCAGTCTGTCTTCAGGGGGCATTGTACTTTTTGTCATCACTGTCGTTGGAGTGAGCCTTTCAGCTTTACAGGAGAAGAGCACTAGACCTTATATCCTACTTCAATTTAGACTGAAAGGAGTTTCCAGTTAGTGGTCAGTCAGTTCAGTGACCAAAAGAGACAAATAAGCAGGTTAGATTATATGTGTTTGATGGTTCTAATACACAAATGTTTTCAAGTTCAGTTCTCTGTGGTGTATCAGTGATCTAAACAGGCCACTAAGTGACTCTTTGTGTGATATAAGCAAATAGACACAGAAAGGAAGTGCAGTTCCTACTGTTCGATATGTATTACCTGAGATCACTTTGGAAGCTGCAAAAAAAGACAGATTCACTAAAGACCAGCCAAATCACTTTTGCTTATAACGTAAGCAACATTTGTGTCCAGACCTCCACAAAGTAAGTATTTCTGTACCAGCCTGTGGTTTGTACATATCTAACCAAGTATTTATAGCTTGAAACTGCATTCACTTCTTTTGCCTTTATGAGATCAGTCTTTATTGCACTCAAGCCCAAAGAATTGATTGTTCAAACAGCTTTGATGCTGGCTTGTGCACTAGTTCATATCCATTGAGCCAAGTGGTCACCAGCTAGGGAGATTCTAGCTTTAGATTTTGATTAATATATTGGAAATATCTGTGGGTTTTTTCCTTTTGTTCATCACTTCCATTCACATTTTCTCCTCTTTCCTACCCACTCCTTTTTTTTTCCTTTTCCTACCTTAGAACTTTCACTCTAATCCCAGAGCATGCAAGGTCCATGTAGTTGGGAATTTTGTTAGTCCTTACTAATTTCTGTTGTTCTATTCCACTTCATCTAGACTTAATCACATAGTTATGATGTAGTCAGGATTTAGGATAAGAACTAGCATTGAAATTGGCATAATTTTACATGTAATGAGATTTTAGTGTGTTAGCCTTGAACTGTAGCCCTCAAAAGCTGAACCTTATTTTTCTGTGGCCCATTTCCTCCACAATGCTCAGGTGGCACGAAGTGTTGGATCTGGATGTTCTTCGAATTACACACAGAGATGGACAGAATATGCTACTTTTAAGTGGACAGTACATAGCAAGACACTGTAATATTTTACCATTGTTGTTGATGTTTACTCCAAACATGTACAGAGGCTTCAGATTTCAAAATAATTTGTGCAGTAAGTACAAGGAGGTGGACACATGCTGCTAATGAATGGCACATAGAAACGGCTCAAATACAACTCTCATTGGAGAAAACAGCCTTGAAATAATATTAAGACTATGACTAGTGGACAAAAGCCACAGATGCAAAACTAAGGCCAGCATTTTGCTTTTAACCTGGAACTTGGTGAAAAATAATTCTTCCTGCTTTTTTTTAACATAGGTTAGAAATTTAAAAGACATGTTTAAGTTACATTTAAATACAAAATATTTCATCTCAAATATCTTGACTGTTTATATTGCAAAATAAACACACTTCCTAAACTTTGCTTCTTACTGTATCATATTTAAAGTATCAACATCAAAAAAATGCCCAATAGCTTTCCATACTCATGCTTTAATTCAGCCACTTTTCTCATTTGTTAATAGCAGAAAACCACATCTTGAGCTAACATTTTGGTGCTATAATGTGTAGCACAGGCATTTGTTAATAACTGAAAAACATAACTTCTGGAATCAGTAAACTAAACAGTGAACTTTAAATGTAATGAATGGTCTCCTTATGTGGACTTTTATTGACTCTTTCAATATGACTAGGACAATGACTGACACAGAATGCAGTGATAGATATTACTACCCAAGCTAAGTTCACATATATGAGCAAGAGAAAAATTAATGAAATAAAAATCTATCCTGGTACACAATGACCTTATCTGAAAGCATAATTTCTTTGGCAATGATTCAACCACCTAATAAATGTTGTCAGACATAATTAGAAAAAATACTGAGTAATTTTCCCTTATGTTTTATACCAAATTTGTTCTTTGAAACTTGAAAATGCAGGTAGTCCATCAGATGATACAAGTTGTCTTAGCTCCACTGAAAGCAATGCCAGTTTCTGTCATCAAAGGATCTGCCTCTTTTGCCTGCTAATTTTATAGACTTAATTTTTAATGCTAACATTTTAAAGAGACCTCATAGCCTTTTGCAGAGCAGTAGACTGGTGAGGAACTCTTTACTGTAATCCAGAACAGTTCACAGCATATGGCTTAGAAGGAATACATTTACTACTATTTACTCTCCGTCCTTGCACTTAGTCTAATAAAGGCATTATCACTCCCTGCAGCTTTGGCATGGCTTCTTTCTTAATGGCCTTTCAGAGAGATAATCAAAAGTGTTAAATGGTGAGATATCTCTAGAACTATTAAAAATCAGCTGAGAAAATGGTTATATAAAGAAGCGTATAAACTGCAAAAATAATGAAGACGGGTTTAATTATTGCTTTTCTTTGTTTTGATACTTAAAAAAAACATTTTGAGATGTTTCATTTACATTATACTCCATATTGAAGTTATGGCCTGACTAAATTTACTAGGTGGCACTCTACAGCCACGTATTTTTATAACCATTCTGTGACAAAGAAAAATTTATTAGGAGTGTAAATACCAAACAAACTTTTCTGAATGCATCTTACTTTTCATATAGTTCACTGGCACGATTCTTCCTTTATTTATACCTATAACAACATAAATTTCGTATTCTCCTGGGTTAAGACAAATTCACTGTTTTAAAATGGCAAAAATAGTCCAGATGCCACAAGTGAGAAGAAACCCAAACTTTTCTGGAGGACCAGCAGCAAAGAGTGAAAGTGCTTATTTTGTTATTTTCTTTGCTGCTCACCTGTATGGGCTTTTCATCTCCTTGCAGTAGCTGTTGTCTTCTTCTCAGAAAATACCGGGTGTAGTTGGCAATCTTTACTTTAGATTAAATCTACCTAAAAAGGTTTCCCAAGAAAGCGGCATTGCCACGAGTTTTTACCATCTAAGCACAGCTGCAGAAGGTCAGTATTCTCAGTACTGATGCAGTCTGTAGTTTCCCAATTAATGCTGCACGCATTGATACATGTAATATTAACATTTTCTGCACCAATCCTGTTAAGTAACTGACTTGCCTGTCTGTACTGATACAAAAGCTCACAATGCCATGGCCAAGTTTAGCATCTATTTTTAAATAATATGGCTGCTTGAATTTTAAACATCTAATTGTCAGTACGGTTTTTACCTTCCTGGCCATGTCACTGAAAGTGTTTTAAGAGGTAGCTTTGCAGTTTGAAGTTAAGTGATTTTGAATAGCAATGTACGCAAGTGAACAAAAGTGAATTTTAAAACTTTCATACAGAGGTTTCTAAATCTCTGCCACTCAAAAGTATCTTTTGAGTTTGATTTCTGACATCTGAGCACTCTACTAAGCATTGAGAATCTGAAGCCTTTGCACCATCAGTCAGGAGAGTTAACATTTGTATGAAGAAGGAAATAAATAGTAAATGGCTTTTTCCCGTTACATCAACACCTGGGTTCTTGTGTCAGGAAGCCGAAGTCCCACCAGACCTCCGCATACTAGAACAGTAGAAGCAAGGAGAATAGGGATTGCTTTGGTGATACCAACAAGGGAACCGAATATTAAGTTTCCAAGTACAGCTGCTGCTTTGCATAGTGCATTCAAAAAGCCAAAGCCTGTTGCCCTGGAAGAGAAAACAGAAGAAAGTTTAAAAACGGGTGAAAGAGTAAAGCCTTTGAGACAAATCCTCAGTGGGAATAAATCAGTATAGCCCCGATATCTTAAACAGAATTTATGCCAACAAGGATTCTGTGCTTGTCTTTATAATACAAAATCAAAGCCCAGCTGCTACAGCATTTATGGAGGCAAATTGATTCTGCTGCCTTAGGGACCAAAATGTGAAATGAATGACTGAATAGGTAACTCTACACCTCTATAGCAGAACAAAGGACTTTCAAATGGAAATTCAGTAACACTTAAAATACTGGATTGGGAGACAGGAGGTGGGAAATCTTTTGAGGGCTACTTGGTGATTTGGGAGAGAAGTCACCAGAATAAAAGGATGATCATCTTGAGGTACAGAACAGAAATGGATTTCTTACAGGTGGTATACATGTTCAACCAGTGCTTTTTCAAAAGGCTAATGACACCTCCAATAATAATGAATGTTTGTCTCTTAGAGCTAAAGAGAATAGGGTATAAAATATCCCTGCTTGGTGCAGAGGAGATATCTGAGAAACTTTGAAAAAAAGGGAAATGAAACAGATTGCCAACAGAAAGTATGATCTGAGCAGCTCAGAGGGGCTTTTGCATTCCAGTGGTGTGATTTTAGTAGTCTGGATTAATTATTTTAGATGTTTAGTAACCTGTGCACAGTGTATTATGCAAACCGCCATCATTTTAATACATTGTATTTTGACATGACTGTATGATTCACAGTAGCAGGAATAACCTTGTCCTACCAAAAGTGTCCTAATAAAAATATATGTACAATAGTAGAATCTCTGACATTTCTGAAATCTCTTAGAAGTGAAAGACAGAAGGACTGTGTGGAGCTCACACTGTGCTTTCTGGGATAAAAGAAGAATCAGGAGGATAGAAACTTCCTTTCAGAACAAAATGTTTCTTTCTTGTTAATATGAAATACTGCCATTAGAAGGAAAAACCTCCAGTCTAAACAGCAGAGATTAACAGAAATGCTAATGGTCTGAGTGACTAAAAGAGCCCTAGTTCTTGTACTGAGGTACATACGAAGGAAAGGAAGAAGTCCTGTGCTCAGATGTAGCCTGAATTCCTAGGAAATAAGTTTGAGAAACTTCTACTGGAGCTCCTAAGAACAGCCCAGAGAATTAAGTTGAAGTAAGTAGACTTGATCCCAGCTGAGAGCAAGGATATAAACTCTCAATGTTCTTCACAGAACTATTTTTTTTATTTTGATAACAGCAAACCATGGTATCAAGAGAGAAGAGGCCCTCTTCCTCAAGCAACCGACAGACATGGACACAGTCCAGAGTGTCACTAGTTCATCTCTTCTGCTCATCTGCAAATCTGGCTGCTGGATCTCAATAGTGTTAATTAGTCAGGCCCTTCAGTGTCCTAATGGGAAACCAGCTTATACCAGGGGAAGGTAAAAGCTTCTGTCTAGTATAGCTGACCAGGATACAGAGGGTTTCAGCACTGTCCATGCCCCAACTATCTGACATGCTGTGCTTCAGAATTATACCAGTCCAGGTATATGTGAGGACTTGCACCAGAAGAATGATGAAGGTAGATCTAGATCCTTCTGGTATATTTCTAAATTGCTCTGGTTTCCTCTAAGAAACAGAACTCTAACCCACAGAGTCAAATCCAGAATCTGAATAAGATTCAGAAATGTGCTAATTTGAAGTAATGGTACATTGTCTGTCAAGTTCTTAAATCAGTTGAAATTAAAAGTATGTTTGCAGAACAGAATTAAGATGGGGAACGGACTAGTCAATATACCTTCAAAAAGTTTTTTTTCCATTAATTTTAAGTATTAATTTGTCCATGGTTGCAGACCAAATTCAAACCTTTTTGCCTAAAACATTATGGAAGTAAAATCAGCAGAGTTGATACTTACTGTTCCAGTGTCAGCTCTGTGTATTATATCCCTTTCTGACCCCATAAAAGACATGAGTTAGTCTCTTTTTCTGGGTGATCGTAATCATAATAAATTTATTATTAGTTTGGCTATATGTCTCTTGCAATTGACAGCAGTCTTTCTGTGTCTTTAAAATACCTGAGCAAAGTATTATTTTGCCTGAACTAATCATAATTCCTCTTTGTGCAAAACATGGTACCCATCCAGATACTGCATGACAGTAACTATCAGCGATATCTAAGGAAGGAGAGGCAGGTCATTCTGACAACAGAGCAGAAACTACCTAGAAACACTGTGAAGAAACAAGTAGAAGAGACTCAGATATGCCCCCTGAATGGTCAAAGACCTTACTTGCGCTTTTTTTTTTTTCTAAATTTTATTAAACCTGTAGTACTTTTACATAATACTTATTGCCAAGAAAAGCTAAACATGCATATCCTGGAGAAAACCATCTCCAAAGTGACATGCTCTGCTGTCTGACAGTGCAGACCAGCGAGGGCTGCCTGAGAACACAATGCTGAGTGCAGATAAAGAAACTTCGGTGGTGTTGTTTGTGAAGCTTTCTGACAGAGAAACATTTTCAATAGCTCCTTGAAAATTCCTTCCTCAAAGGAGAAATGAGAAAGTTAAAATTTGCCCATTTTAAGGAAGACTTTTGGAGGAATCAGTCCAAAGGAGGAGTGGAAGATGCAGTGAAGGAAGCAGCGAAGGGGCACCCTGCTGAGTAATCTGTCAAAACCTGTAAGAAGATCAAATCTCTACCACAGAAAAATCTGTACTACAAGGGCAGATAAAGCAGAGCATCAGAAGAATATCTGGAGGAAACTGACCAGAACGAAGAGAAGCTCTTGAGAGGGAAGGAGCTCCAGACAGATGCATCTTCTAGGGTGAATGAGAGTGCAGATAGGAAGGAGGAGCATGAAGAGGAAAGACTGCGGTAAAATAGACTTTATCACAAATGGGTGGGAAGAGGTTAAAGCCAACACAGCCAGCCTGGAAAACAGAGTTTATGTTATAGGATAATACTATGCTGCAGCTCTTTTGAACAAGTCAGGGGAAGGAGGAGAGGAAAAGAGAACTGTTCTAATTTTGGCCTCGTTTACGCACAGAAAGTGTTTCTAAATTTATGGTGGTGACTGGTTGCAATCAGGGTCTGCACATGTAAATACAATTTCTTCAGCTGCCAGTACTGATGTAAAACCAAACTTGCCTCCAAATAACAGTAACAGGAAAAAAACAGTGTTCACATACAGAAAACAGACACTTAGTCATCAACAGCCTCAGTATATTCAGAGAGATACCAGAACTCCCCAAAGAACACATAGATCCAGCTAAAGCAAATTTGGATAGATACAGGCAGGAAATCTTTAGAAAGGCAATAGCACAAAACATATGCGGATGCTTGACTTATATTCAGTGTTGTTTTATACTGCCTTATAAAGGTAAGCTGTTTCACAGATGTTATTTACTTGTATCAACTAGTTATAACAGGGGTCTGAATATAATTTTCTGAGCAATTTGGGCCATTTCTTTTCATGTGCTGGGCTCTACAGATAGCACATTCAGGGCTACCACTGTGATTTAGATCTATTACAGGTTATATACCCAAAATTACGTTATTAAGGTTTAAAGTAATCTTGTAATACAGTATCTCTTATATCTGAGCAAAGTTAAAGTAATTTGTTGGCACTGGAAAACCAGCTCTGCCTTGTAAAATGGACTTACCCAACTTTTCCAGTTGTAAGGGGTCGTTATTAGTCTAATCCCATTAATGTTATCATATCATAAACAAAGAATAGTAAGACAAAGTAAGCCCATTTTTATTGCCCTTGGCTGTCCTGATGATACAAAGTGAACAACGCAGCAGTAGTTCAATCTTTTGATCTTTAAGCATGTTTTTTAAGCAGTTTTCAGGCATGTCCTTTTGCCTAAAACATGCACATCATTGGCAGGAACAATGAGATTTTTACAGGCTTAAGTAAAATATTGTTGTGACCTGTACCTGAAAAGCATTGTCACTGTTCAACCTTCAGCCTTCATATCCTTCAATTTTAATACTGTGTTTGAATGTGAATTTGTTCTTTACTAATAGTCAGAACAAAGTCATTAAGCAAAGTGTTGAGCTCTAGGGGTAGCAAATTCAGACTTGTTGGGTTTTAAACATCTTACCTGGAAAATGTTTGTGATTCAAATCAGCTAAAATCTGTATTAATTCATGCCTTTATAATTAATTCTACTGAATCCAGGGGAGTAAAAACAGCCAGCCATTAAATATGCTGCTATTCACATACATATATGAGCACAGCCTTCTCTTGCAGCGCTAGTACAGTCTCTGCTACAGTGTTTCAGGAAAGTGCTAGAGTGTACAGAAAGTCTGCAAGTGATCAAAGATATGTGATATGTCATCTCAGGATCATGAATGAATTAAGTGAAAAAATCCAAAGGCATAAGGCCTTTACTATATACACCAATTTCTGTTATGTTGATCAGTTACTGGACTAAGCACTGGCACAAAAATGTCTTTTTGACTCCATGAGCAATCTTTATTACTTGTCAAGGGAGCTCGGTAGCAAGAACCCCTTGTCCAGCTAGAGAATATCATTAAATCCTTCAGGTACATCAGTAAGATAATGCTGATGAATCAATCTGGGATTGCCTTAAAAAAAAAAAAGTTACAGATTTTAGTATTGATAGGAGAAAAATGAGGAAGTCCTATAAAAGTGCCAGGTCTGAGATAAAGCTGGATGTTAGGGAAAAGGAATTTTCCCCAATGTGTTTTCCTTCCATTGCTCAGAAAGCTGCAACAAATTAAAATGCTTAGCTTCCTTTCACCCAAGCCCCACATAAAAATGGCAAGAGTCCAAACAGCTAAAAATAGAGGCATTATCCAAGCCTTTAGATTAAAAGAGCTTTTTTCCTGGTTGCCACATATGCTCTGTCTTAGACAAGGTGCTTATATTCCTACATAAAATACTTCAGGCCTACTTTTTCATTGCTGATAGTCAGAGCACCTAAAAACTTAGTTGTCCTGCAGCAGAGTGCTACTGAGTGTGTAGCACAGATATTTGGTAACTTTCATGACACAGCTAGTGCTGAGCCTATTCAGCAAGTTACAAAAAACTCCAAATATCACTTTTGTGGGTGTTGGTAATATGCAAAGGCTATTAAAATAGAGTTTCTGAATGTGCTATGGACAATTTTCTAATGTCCAGGTATTTTAAGATCTTTTAAAAAATGAGTACAAAGATGCATATCATAGCTTGTCCAATTACAGTACTCCGTGTGCAAGTAAAACTGTGGAATTTGCTTTCCTGCCTTGGACAGCATGTCATGCCTTAAAATCATTAACATGAAATTTCAGCAAAATGCAGCTGAACCACATCCACAGGATGGCAGTAGAAAACAGCTGTCAGGAAGCCTACCATAAGTTGATGACTGCTGTTATGACTCAAAAGAACAGAAAACTTCTCTTCTGACAGCCACAACAATACACAGTTGGACTTAAGATACCCTGTGAATAATGTTTATTACTCTAGGGATAGATTGTCAGAGCTCAAGAAGAACAGAAAAAGATAAATATAATGAACTGAAGATAGGCGACTTAATTATGACCAAATCCTTATGAACTTATTTCAGAGGTATATAAAAAAAAAAAAAAGGCAAAACAGGATGACTTCATTTTACAGTACACCTTGAATTCTAAATATTCCTGGCCAAGACTCAAACCCAGATGCCTGGCAGCTGTAGTAAAACTGATGAATTGTTGGTTATCTGATGCAATCTGACCTTGATTTACTCTGTGGGAGATGACCTATTTCTATTCTACTTTCTGTTTAGGTTTGGGTTATTTGTTGTATCCACTCCTTGACAAGATCTTGGCTTATAAAGTTGGTGTTTCCCAAATCAGTTCACAAGAAGATATTTATCATTTATGTGAAAGTAATATAAATCTCCTAAATGTTACTTCTTCAGAGAATTTTAACTCTCTTCCATTCATATTTATATTACAGACAGAGCTAGAAAACTGTGCAATGTTATTGCAAGCCCCTTGGGCACACGCACATTACCACACAAGCCATAATTACCTCATCACACATTTTTTTTTCCCATATCACTCTGCCAATGCACAGAACAAAGACAGCTTGAGGGTAAAACAAAAATGTAGTGAAAAAAACTTGGCTTCCCTCATCTGCTGCAGAAGTTGGAAGGTGCACTGTGAGTAATGTTGGGAACTCCAAGATGTGAAAGCAGTCTGATAGTTACGTTAGTTGAGTGCTGTCAGAAGAAAGGATACAATCCCTACCCCTGCTGCAGAATTCATGTATGATGCAAGCAAGTCACTTAAAGCTAACTAAACGGTCATTAAGTATGCATTTCACATTTTCTGGGTGCTCAGCTTAGCACATTCAGGTTTGTGTTGCTGAAGTGCTGAGCACTCATAGCTGCAGTGGAAGTTACACTTTCAGCCTGTTCCCTCTTCTAAAAAGCCCAGTCACTGGGATTGTTGGTACCACATGTCAAATGGGGCACCTAAACTCATATTTAACAGTATCTTTTTCCTCTCTGCCTCCATTTCTACATCACCTTCTTTGAAAGCAGTGTTTAGAAAATATGGAAAGTTTATGGAAGAACAGCAAAGCACTCTAGGAGCACAGAAAAATGTTTACAAGACATTTAATAACTGTCCTTCAGAGGAGAGCATCCAGAGCTATGGAATAGTTTGGTTTGGCCTTCAAGAGGGTCACAACCGACCAAAGACTTTTCAGAACATGCTGACTAGTCCAGAATAGCACGAGGCAAAAGATGAGTTAATACAAGTTCTTTACATTGTGGAGCTGAGTTAATTTACTTGCGTATTGGAAATCAGCTAGTTTACGGTTAGCCATCATGAGTATATTAAAATTTGTGTACTGAAAAGTAAAAAAAAAATACATAATATTATCAAATGATTATTTATTACCACCATGTGAGTCATCTGGAAGATAGAAACATACCTATGACTAGCATTAGTAACATATCTTCACCTTTCAACACAACTTCGTCATCTAGCTGAGAACCTTTTGAAACCTGTACAGCTTCTAACATCTCTTATTTTAGCAGTTGTGCAAATAAACTGAGATTTTATAAAGAACATGCAAGCAAAAACTATGCTAAAATGGCATAAAATTTGAAAGTACTCATCAAGAATATGGGACGAACTACTTAATTACCTCAAATCCAGGTGTTAGTAAATTAAAATGTAAATAGGTAGATGAGTATGAATACATACGGAATCAAAATCTGTTAAGATTTTAAAACAACCTTAACTCTGCCCTGCGGGCAGCTGACGAAGAGGAAACTGAGATGTGTGCCATGTATCATATACACTGCACATGTCCAAATTGCTGATCACACCCCTACCTGGCAAAAAGCCAGTATGATCCCTAAATAACCTGGAGCACAATTTATGAAACACCTTTTGTGTTACGCTGCACAACACTGGCAAAGCCCCAGCAGTTTGATAACTGGCTCATTGCCAAGAGAAGTTGTGCAGGGCTGCCCAGCCTGGTCTCTTGTGCATGGTAGCATGAACTGGCTTCCTTCCACACACTTTTCTTCCGGCCCAACCTCCAGCTGCGCTTTGCTGCTGGTTTGTGGTCATTTCACTGATTGGGAGTAAAAAAAAAAAGCACATATGGGAATGGTAAAATAGTGACAGAGTGAGCAAAGTTGTTGGGCCTAGATTGCCTTTTGAGGGAAAAACGGAAGTTATTTTCAGGACCAGATTCACTCTGGATGCAGCTTTGAAGTGAAAGTGGACATCATCTTAAGCATGAAGGACCTCAAATGCAAGAACAGGTCAGGCAGCTCCATGTACCATATATGCCTGGAAAGGCTGTTCAGCCCTACCACTACTTGCAGAAGCTGGAAATTCCCAGCAAACTGTGGCAAGTTGTGCCAGGCTATGGAGATCAGAGGAGTCTTAGATGGAAAGACAGGACCATCAGAGGTGGGCAATGATGGCTGTTAAACTGTAGAAAAAAATAATAGAGAAAAAATTCTGTGAAGCAAGTTATTTGAGTCCCTGCAGGTATTAATTTTCAAATAGTTTTATGAAACATTGAAGAAGCTTTGCACCAGTCTAAAAAAGCATGCCTAGGAAGTGACTTCTAGAATTGCTTGTTTTCTTATAACCCCACCTGGCAAAACCTGGCAGTGATGGTTCCATCACTTTTGGAAAAAAATCTCATCTACATTATATGTCAGCAATGTCTTTCCTGGCACAGGTAGATTCGGCCTATCAGTCTTTTTATACCAATAATACAAAGTGCACAGTTTTCTACCTGAGTTGTTGCAAAAAACCCCAAAAACTCAGCTGCAAGTAAATTTCTGAGGCAGAATTCCAGACAGCTATTATTGCACACAAACTTTTTTAAAAAGAAAAATTGGGGAAGAATTTGCTACAATCCCAAAGCTAGTAGAAACTATTAAAAACAACTATTAGCTATTAGATGCCCTAGAATAGATATCAGTTACATTCTTTTTATCATGCCAAGTAATGATGATTATTTTTGCTTCCATTAACATCAATACTTTTCCAACTATCCTTTATTTCATTTTAAGAAAATATTTGTGGCTGCTACATTCAGGAATACCGAAAAGATAGCTATTTCTAGAGGATATTTATTAGAATTATATCATGGAGTTTGGATGATGGAATAATTCTTGCCAGAAGAGCCATTTCCTGAGGTGTAATAAAACCAGTAGCACATAATATTAAAGCTTAGTGCTTTGGACTCGTAAGTAGCCTAGTACGGTTATTCAATACAACCACAACAATGGACATCAATCTCTTGTGTTAAGAAGCATGTATCTTTAAAATGCCAATGAAAAGAAAACTGAGAAGCCAGTCTACAGTCTTCTTGTCCTGATGGACAATACTAAAGCCAGTTGCACCCCTGTTCAAAAACAGAATTGCCAGCAAGGCATTATGCATTTATAAACTGGAAATATTTTTCACTATATTTGAAACTTCTAGTGAATGACATAACAAACTGCACTGTGACACGAGAAAGGGCACACTGCCCCTTGGCAGGAATCTGGACAATTTTACATAAAATTTGTTTAAGGAGAGGAGGAGGGAGAAACATTCCAGTCTCTTCAAGAAAATGTGGCTTTTACATTTTTGCACTCAACATACAACAGCATATGACTCAATTGTTCTTCCTTCAGTCTGTTAAGTGACATAAGATCAGCATTAAAAAGCACCCTGTATCTGAAAAAAAATCCCTATGTGATCTAGCAGCAATGGCTGCAAGATATGAAAATTGTCCTGAGCTTTCCTGCAAGAGCCCTGAAGAGTCACAAGCAGTGTCTGAGACATTTTTGTATCCGCTTAATGCTGAGTATGTACACTCCTAGTGACCCTGCATACAAATTCGTGGCAAACTGATTAACAGCTCAGCATCGTTCAAGCCCATAATCTCTTCCAGAAGATGCTGTTCAGCTCCAGACAGTGACTCTTATTATCATCTCCACCACTTCACAGCCAACAGACAAATGCAGCTATATTGCTATTTTGGACCAACTACTGGCTTCATAGCCAGTTGCACTAGGGGAAACCCAGAAATATTCCATTACTGTTTTCAGAAATAGTACTCATTAGCTGTGTTTTAAATGAGAGTAGCAGTTAGACCGTCTTTTTTCATATGGAACTACATTTGTGGTATTTTCCTGATTAGGTGATATTTGACGCGAAATACATACCAAATAGCTCAAAAAAAAATTTTTTCCCCTTGCTATTTATAAGACAAACTATTCACTTGGCCCACTCAAAACACCACTACCTCTAAGCTCATACATAACCATTTCTGTTTACCATTTCTGCTGGTACATAGAGATATTGTCTGTGAGGTTAGGGCAGGTGCATCTGCACATACCTTCTGTCTGTAGGATACAGCTCCACAGTAATGACATCTAGAGAGTTCCATGCTGAGATGGTGAGGCCATTGTAGAGGCACAGCATGCCTATCATCATGGATTCACTGGTCCCAAACCACAGGAAAAAACAGCTGATGCCAGAGAGAACCATGGAACCACCTAGGTACAAGACAGGTGAAACAAACACGAAGTGGAGCAATGATCCAGAATAATCTGTTTTGTCTAATGTTTCTATACGCACAATGTAGCTAAATAACTGACTCATGTATTTGAGTTAAAAACTAGAGACCTCCTCTGCTGGTAAGACCAGTCAGGCAGAAAAACATTGTAAGGGACTCATAGAAAAAAACCAGCTCCTCAAATATTAGGATATATCATAAAGTATTAAGCTGTAACCCTCTCTGAACTCCCAAAGCAAGCTACCTGAGGAAAACTACCCCCATTCTTCCTTGTTCATCATCTTCTGCAATTACATGAAACTTGTTCATATGTTGTAGCAACAAAAACATGAGTGGGAATTGCATTTATACAGAGATATTCTCCTAGTAAATGAACACAATGAACTACAACAAAGTTATTTAAGCAAATTGAAAATCGATTTGTCATTGAAGATAACGTTTTGCACTCTCCAAACCAAATCCTTTAAAAAGAGAACATGTTACTTTATGCGGAGAGCTTTAGGTTTTGGTGTTTTTTCCCATTTTAAAGTGAAGCCCCTACCTAGCATCGTTAACCGTCCAATTCTATCCATCAGGAGAGCGGACACAATATTCCCTGGTAACACTGCCAAAGTTCCCAGGAAATTAACAAAGTAAATCCAGTAGGCACTGTAGTCATCATCAAAAGAAATCTGGCATCCTGTCCTGATATGGGAAAATGTGCAGTTTATCAGTTTGCTGTCAACAAATTTATATTGCTCGAGATCTGTGGGAAGAAGAAAAAGAAATATTTCAGCTAACAGCTGACACCATGTGCAGCTTTTGATTAAAACATTTCAAGTTTAGGCAACTTTAATGACAACTTGGAGCTTTCACTGCTTCGTAAAATGGAACTAGTTATTGCTGTTAATTTTGATATTTTTTTATCTTAACAGAAAAATATGCAAACCTTATGAAAAAGAGCAACTAAGGCCTAGAATTAGGCAAGTTATATTAATGTATTTCAGCTCTGCTTGAACTGTATTTGGTTAAGGCCTTGCAGCACCAGCTGGTCTTACATAAAAAGCACTGGGTATCTGCAAGTTTCTATCACTCGGTCTTGCTCGGTATCAGACATTCTATTTCCACACTAGACAGCCTTTCAGACGAGACTGCCAATTGTGCTCAGTTAGGTTTGAATTCCTTTAAAGAGAAATGTTCCTACAGAATTCAGATTAAACTAATTTTCGTTTCTGAGAAGGCCTCGTGGTCTTCAGCTCAAACACAAATGAGTTACTACATGCAACTGTTCAAGCCATTATTCTTCCAGTACTATTTCAGAGATCTCTCCCTACACTTCCACTTCCTTTCTATTCCTCCTGTCAGCCTTATAACCCTGAATCAAGAATACCTTCCTTCCACGCAAAGCAAGCTGGGCATTGCTTGCTCTGAAACCTAACTCTATTATGATTGCTGGAGTCATGGGAAAGCAGTAAGAGCCCATCTTTCCAACAAGGTTTGTTGACCATGTTCTACTTCCAGTTGTGGTTTAGGAAACGGGGAGGGGGAAAAAAAAAAAAAAAGAGTCCTCTGTTTGAACATATGAAAATACACATTCCTATTTTTGTTAGATACTTACGAGAGTGGGAATTATTATAGATTAGGTAGTTTGAATTCTGAACTCAGATTGCCACAGCAAGCACAATGAACAAAGTATTTCACCAGTCCCATTTAGACTAAATAAAAATACACTAGATAAAGCTAGCAGTGAAGCAGTAAATATATTTCCTCCTTTCCAGACTGAATCTCTTTAGAGATGATTAAAATCAAACAGATATTTATTACCTGAGTCAATATCAATCCTGCAGTATCTCTAGGGTGGGTGTGATCCTTTCACTTTTCTGTTATAATATTATGGAGGCCTGTTGCTTTTCATAGCTTTTTATTCCCTACAAGAGGGCTTCTCATTTGCCTTATTAGAAATCCAGAAATTATAAATGTAAGATGAGAACACGCAGTTGAACAATGGATGTTCAGGATTTTTTCTCATAATACCTGTGTTGTAGAAGGTGGTATTCATGAAAGTACAGTTCCTGAAGTATGTGTTCAATGAAGCAATGTCTTCAAACACGCAGTTCTTAAAAAGTGAATCTTCAAAGGTTACTGATTTAAACTTCATCATAATAAACCTGCCCAATACAAATAATTTCTGTCAGTCTACCTTCAGAGATTAGAAAGAGCAACAGGTCAAGCTGATGCAGCTATACAGGTCTAAAAAATCTCAACTCCAGAAACAGTGATTCCTTAAAGGCATTCTGGAGATGTAATTAATGCTTAGCTGATTCTAGCACATTATCATTCAGAAAAAGCATTAATAAGACAAATAGCTCCACACAGCTACCAGTCACAACTGGTAATGCAATTTCTTTCATAATATTTCTGTTAGTACTTGTCCTTAATCATCAACCAAAACCAAAGTAGCGACTTTCATGGAATAGCCTTGTAAAATCACTATTACTTGTAATTTGACAGTACAGTTGGAAATTGGAAAGTCATGCTCCAGAAACTTAGTCTCTTGGAACAAACAAGCACCTGCTGGTATCAACAAGCTGGAAAGAAATAATTTTTTGAAGAACATTTATTTCTCCAGACACTGGGCACCATGTCAGGCTCAAATGCAAAACATACTAGTCCAAGTGTTAAAAAATGGTTTCGCAAAATGGTTTAACATGAACACAACAATTATATTGCCAGTTATACAGCTAGATATCTAACTGGAAGTATGTGTTTGTTACTCTTGTGTCTGCGGATGCAATTGCAATTACTGTGTACATAAAACAGGTGTAAACAAATTGTCAGTAGCATTTCTTATTTTTGAACATCCTCCTTCCTACTGACTCTCATTTAACTCATAGGTCTTCGATCATGACTGTCAATCAAGTCATTAACAGAAAAAGTCAATAACAAAGTGTATTAGCAGTAACTTTCTACCTCAATGTTACTAGAGTAAAACAATGCTGTAAGCTTTTTTTAGTATAATTCTACGAAATAATGTAATTACGCTAACAAAAAAAAAGACAGATGTAGCAATACATCATTATTTTTGTGATGTCTTTTATTTCACATGAAGGTGTGGAAAAAGCTCCAACTAAAAAAGGGCAGTTTTGCTGGCAGACTTCACCCAAAGTGGCAACAGTTTGAAAAGCAGTGATTTAACTGTTACATGACAGTAAGAACTGTTAAAATGGCAAAGCCTTTCGAACACAGACCTGGCTCTGCCCTAGTTAAACCTGGTGTGACCAGCTAAGTATTTTTCTTATTACAAGACTAATAGTAGGAATAGGAACACACAAAATATGCTACTAAAAATAGAAGAAATTAAACTGACTCTCCAATAAAGGTGTTGGAATCACATCTTCATGATTAAAGAGAGCAAAAGCTAATTGTGTTGATCACAAGAAAATACTTATTAGCTAATGAATGCTCTTTGTGGGTTGGTCAGAAGAATGGTGTTTTCAGCCCATTAGTTTTAGTTACCATATATTATTTCTCATTTGTGACAAGACTCTGATTAAAATCAGGCTGGCATTCAGTGTCAACTCATTGTCATTTTTCATATAGCGCTTTCCAGTTTAAAATGTAACCTAATTCCAGAGGAGAACAAAAAAAATTAAGCAATTAGATTAGTCAGTTGGAACAGAAATTACAGACTACATGTGCTACATTCTCTGATGTACTTTTTACCTTTGGACAGGAAATACATTGTGACTATATTAAAATTGGTGTTGCAATGATTCGAATTAAAACCCAACAGAAATGCAATGGAGTAAAAAGTCAAGTATCAATGGATCTTCTACTTAAGAAAGAACATGAAGGAAACACTGAGATTGAGGGTGAGTGGAGTATTGAAACATTTGTGGAGGAAGAATAGCAAATGAGTTCATACTTCTGTGGAAAATGTTTTGTGAATCACAAATAACCTCAGAGGCCTATTAACTTTGCACATTTGAAAGAGTAAATTACTGGTTTAGAGTAGATTAATGTTAGATTTAGTGTTTTACAACAATTTTCAGTTCAAAATGATAAGACCTTGGTTGACAGAGTGCTGCCAGTTACTGGCAGTAAATGGTTCTTCGCTTTTAGGAGAACATATGCCTCCTGGAAAGGAGCAGAACTGAGAAGCTATGGCTAGTTAAAACTGAGATAACTGTTATTTTTTTGTCTGCAATGCATAAACCTTTGACTGTGTCAAAACTCAGGTTCTCACAAAAATAAGTTTAAAAGTCCCATATTACCAAAACCATTAATTTTATTCACTTAGATATAGATTTTCCTGTGGAAATAATAATTACTTAGCACCATGATATCCAGGAGACCATTCACATATTTATTAACAGAAACCAGGTACCTAAACCAGCTGTATTTAATTTTCCCCAAGTTATCTAGTTATCTCTAAAGTCCAGGTAGAGCCTTAATATCTTTGGATTCAGTTAAAAAACAAAGACATTGCCAACATGTTGCTTCCCATTTCAGAGCTGTTCATACTTTTTATTGATTTATAGTAACGTTTAGCTTTTATTTTTCTGCGATAAGAACCTAACCTCTCAATGTCTGTGATAAGATCCTAACCTCTCAATGTACAGTGCTTTCACAGAAGCATCTTTCATTGATGTAAGAAAAGAATCGGCAACAGAGATGAAAGTGAGTCCTTCCCCAGCCTCCTACAATATGCCGCATATGTTGGGTCTGAAAACTTTTGAATCCCACTGTGAAAGGAAGTATTGTTAACCTAGGCTTTTCGATCTGTTTTTCCAGATGGCAAGGAAGCTAGGTTTGCATGGGGGATCCTCACACAGGAACCACCAGGGCATGCACAGGTTCACTTCTCCCCATGCTCCACAAGTCTTAAGAAATCAAGAACAGAAATAAATTCCCATTAAGAAGTAACAAAACCATCTATCATTAGCTAATGGCAAAAAATATTAGCTTATTAGGACATGTTTTAAAACATGCATTGGCTTACTCCAGTCAAGTCAGGATATTAAGAAATCTCTAAACCTGTCATTGATGTATTCTCCATTGCTGTGAATCTGATTTTCCAGTGTGAAGTTGAAGACGAAATGTGAAACCTCCTCATTGCGGAAATGTTTCACTCGGGACGCGTACTCGTCTGACTGCAGATGTTTAATGACATCAGGAAACCAGACAGATAAGCCATAGTAGCTGTGAAAAACAGAAAAAGCTCAGTTGCCAGTCTCACTTGTTTCGAAATCCATGTGAGGTGAGGATGAGCAGCTCCCTTGGCTGCTTCCTTGATGGAGCAGTTGCTCCATCATAAAAACATCCTCCACAAAATAAAAATATTGAAAGATACTGACTCCAGAAGATGCCAGTTTTCTGAAGCAGATATTCTTGACGAGTCAGGCTTGCAGCCAAGAACAGACTAACTGATAAATATCACATTTTGTGGAAAGATACTGAATAAAACTTTTCCAAATAAAAAGGATAATCATAGTGGCAGAGATTTGCATGCAGATGATTCTTCTGTCAAGTCTATCAAAAATTGTTTAAGACCTCAACTACTCTTACCCAAAAGACAGGGTGAACCATACAGCTGTAAGCTTGATCGTATTATCCTTCACCGGGTAGTTGAAACATCTCATAAACATCAACCAAATCTGTAAATCATTAGGAAACACATTTATTTTAAATTGTATTTTGGACAATGTTTTTAAATAATAGAAGATTTTTGATTCTGATTTATTTGCTTCTTCAGGGCATCGGAGAAAGCAGATCAGCTCTTTGATGCTGGTCATAGCTGTACTTCTCATACAAGTACGTAAATCTCCAGCTATAGCCAGGTTGTGTGTGTTCTGTGGCTTTCTGGCTTCTTTTCATAGAATCATAGAACGGTTTGGGTTGGAAGGGACCTTTAAAGATCATCTAGTCCAATCCTCCTGTGATGGGCAGGGACATATTCCACTAGACCAGGTTACCCAAAGGCCCACCCAACCTGACCTTGAACACTTCCAGAGAGGGGGCATCCACAAAGTCTGATCTATTATAATCTATCACAGATAGAAATTGGTACCTTAATTATATGAGGAAAAGCTGGGACTATCCCCAGGTCAGAGACACTACAAAAGAGTTGACTGAGAAGGGTGTTCTCCTCTCTCTCCCTCTCATATTTCAACACGATCTCCTAATTTTGAAGAGAAGAGGCAGTCTGTCTGAGGAGGTTTCAGCACACATCATGCAACAAGAAAGGTGATCTGACCAGGGGCTAGTCCAGTGAGATAACAAGGATGTGAGACAACCAAGCTGCAACTCCTTTAAGGCTGGTTTAGTAACAAGGCCAAATAATAATATTTCAATATTAAACTACTCCATTTTTGGACAAATAACTGTAAAAGTAGACACTTTCTGGATTATTTTCTTTTTCACAGGGAAAATGCCATTTTTCCAAGCAAAGCAATTTTGTGACAAACCTTGGTTATAGCTCTGGAGAGCTTTAAGATGCCAAATTTTTAACAGCTGTGAAGAGCTATTTTTGACATCTTTTGGGTTTTTTTAGGATTAATGAGACTTTTCTCAATTTTCATTACAAGGTTCAAAGTTACTGCATAATTTTGGTTTTGCAAAAAAGTAAAAAGGATACAGAGCAGAGTCCCAGTGATCTTGTATTAAACTCTCTGAAATGGTTCTAACATAGTTTTCTGGTAAAACATTTAACATGCCTAAAAATACACGCAGATATGATGTCTTTTGAAGGTTTTATTGACATTCATTTACACAATTTAGTCACAACTTTAACATTTATAAGCAATGTGGCTGCCTCAAGTTCCTGCAGATAATTTTTCATCTCATCGTGTGTCACCTCTTTCCATAGGAATATATTGATATACATTCCCAGTACGTATTATATTGTGGTGCTTGTGAATATGGACATGTAACTACTAGCCATCGCTTGTGCGAAGACCAGTGCAGCATTTTCCTCCTCAGAAGCTGGGACCAACTCTGTGATTCATGTGTGCCTCTTCAGGGTCAGGAAACCAGAACCTTACACTCGTTCCTGAATCTCCCAGTTGCATGGAATATGTAAATACTGCAGCTATCACCAGCATGAGCTCAATCAACCCATCCCATTTCTGAAGGCTAATTAAAAAGAAGTAATTATGGAATGAACAGAAATGTTATTACTTACACCATACAGCTCCGTGCGAATTCTAACAAAACACCTCCTGTACCACGTTCCTGTATCGCTCTCTATTTCTATGAGCTCGTCTATCTGCTTTGGAGTTTTGATTCTGTTAACCTAGAAATAAAAATAGAACAGCAAATATTTGCATTTTCTTGAATAATTAACTGCTTGTTGAGAAGTATTGGAAGGTTTTAATAAATCCCATAAACTAAAAATGAGCGGATATTAAACCTGTGTCTACACTAGAAATGCTTTAGAAGTATAAAGGAATAGTAGCATACTATAATGCCAAAGTTCATTATGGATGCAACTGTATTGGAAAAGCTGTACTTTGAAAGCATGCAGGAAATCCATTTCCTCTGACTGAAACAAGTTGTCACTCTCAGGTTCTGCTAGAGTGTTGGTGTACATACCTCTAACGCCACAAAGGATAAAACATTATTTAAATCTTCAGTTAACCACGTCTGGAGTTTGCTATCAAGTTGTTTCTGACTTGCTAAAAATTGTTGAAAGTCTATTGATTAAAGATACAGTAATGAAAATAGAAGCATTTGACATGTCAAGAATTAATAGCTGAAGAACATTTTTCTTCTGTTTTTATTTCCTGTAGTGTTAGACAGGAAACTCTCTTTGTCTTTCAGATGTTGCCTTTAACTATCCTTTTTAATGAAGAGAAAAAAAGTTAGGTGAAATGATCCATGCATGTTATTGTTATGAGCAATCATCTACCTCATCTAAAGTGAAATGAGATAAACAGACATCAGGGAAAAATACAGAATTACCAGTGACAGAGAATGTGATGTTGCCTACAATGCTAATTTTCACTTGCACTCTCCTGTGTAGCAGAACAAGAATGTGTTATATGGTCTTTCCAGACACAGGACCTGACAAACTTATACCATTGTATGGTTTTGGTCTTGGCTTCCGCTCTGGTCCCAGGTTCATAGCGATATCACAAAAGGCAATGTATTCATCCACAGTTCATTTCAAAAGAAGACAAATAGGGAATGGAAAGAAAATAAATAAAATGCGGAAATGAACTGACTTATAGGGAGGGAGAGAGAACAGACTGAGTTTTCAATGTTTAGCTGCAGTTTCTGAAGGTAGCAATAGCTTATGTTTCTTCTTAACAGAATGACACCACCACCACCACCCACAGATGTATCATAGTGGATTACAGGACATCAGGGAACAGCAGTATTGATGGTAAAGCTCTAGTTTTCAGCCCACTACTTTTACAGATGTACACTGTTTAAGATGCATCAGCAGCCTCATCCCATGAACGAGAACAAACAAAAGCCTACTAAGTGGTTTTAGCTATAACCAGGCTGATTTCTGATATACTGCAGCTCACTGTCTTGCCAAACCATGACTATATAAAAAGCCTGTAACCTTCTTGTGATGCCTCTTCCAAAGGCAATAATCCTGTTTGCATCATTCCATTGATTTTAAGATTTTCTTAAACTGCTTTTATGAAACATTTTTTACAAAAGACTGAATTGAGTCCTCCACGATTATTTAAGACCTCGTACACACAGACATGCTGACATGCCACACCTCTGGGCAGAAATGGCATGCCTTTTGAATCACGCTGTATAAACCAGTACTGCTCTTGTAGGCTCAGGGGCAGCCTTTTCACCGTCCTGGCCACCTGACTGATTTGGAGATGTGGAGGTTGGAGGAAACATGTATATATCCTAGGACCACTGTATGTGACTGGGGACAAAAAGCCTCTGGCCTTGATGGTTCTTTAACACAAGAAAAACCCTTTTGAATCAGGACAATAGTCCACCTGGACCATGCAAATTCAGCTGTCAGTATATGAAGAATGAAAGAAAAAACAATAAAGAATATCTATTTTAATGAAAATGGAACTTCTGTTTAAAAGCAATGGCTAGAAATATGCAATATTTTAAATTTTACAAAATCAAGACATGCTGCAAAGCAAAATGTTTGCAGAAAAAAAAGATTAATCAATACATGGTAGTGAAAGAGTGGAGAGAATTTTTGGTTTAGGTATACAAAGATTTTTTTTTTACTTAAATATTTAAACAAACGAATATAATGAATGTATATTTTAAGGACCCAGGAAGGTAATTAAGCACGTACATAAGCGTTTAACTTGGGTAGTCCCATAATAGAAGGTACTATCAACTTACTACCATCTCTGTTAGCGTCACTGCTCGCAGGAGAGATTTTCAAGAGTATTAAGGGCCACCACCTCCACAGTCAGTAACTAGAATACATCCATTTTGGGGTTTCTAACTAAAACAAACTGTTCATCAGTTGATGCCTTCTCTGTTCTAAAGGCTGGAAGATAAAATTCTCAATAATATGAGTAACAAGAATAAACATAACTTGTGAAAAAAGCTTCTAGGAAAATATGACAGAAATATAACCAGGAAAACATATAAAAGGAAAGCACACTAAAACTACAGCAGTAATGGAGAAAAAGTTACAGCAGCTGTAGAGTTAGAAAACATACTGTCAAAGTATATCTGATGTAAGTAGTGATATGAAATGGAGGAAAATAGTAACGCATAAGTCATAGAATGGTACTGGAGGAAGCAACGGGGTTTAGGAGAGCTATGTGAATAAATTACTGAGACAAAATGTAACAATATCCAGGACTAGCCTATATTAAACAAAAAAGAGAGACTGAAAGGATGTCCCAAACAGATTATGAATAAGTTCTTTGCTTTCTGGGTTTTATAATATGAAGTGCTGATACTGTCCAATGAGGAGACAATGATGCATTTTCTAATCATATTAATGTAAGCTAAAAATAGGGACTTCTGTACACGTGTAGCCTTGCAATACAGTATTTCTCATCCTTCAACTCCTTGATATCAGCAGTTGAGTTTTCCCCAAAGTTCATGGCAGAAACAGGCAAAAAACCTAAGTGGTGGCTTTTCCTTATTTATGGCTGACCAATCAACAAAAATAGCTATAAATACTGAGTTCAACATGGTTCAGTGCCACATTTTAACAACCTCAGAGAGACTTGTTAGATCACAAGAATTGGAAATAACAAGCATGTGCTTTGTTTTCTTTTCCACAGCTGCTTTAGGATGTGATCACAATTAGGTCAAAGTGATGTGAGACTGGCTGATCCTTTCTCCCACCTTTTGCCCTAGCACATTTCAGTCTTCTTCCTCATGCCTAAGCCAATACCATAGGGGGACAAGGTCTGTGCTATGGCTGTCTGTGCAGTCAGTCAAAGAATATCAATGCTAGCAGAAGAAAAACAAAGAGTGACCAGGGACAGGCATACTCTGTCGGAAAACAGCTCAGATCAGCAAGAGCCAATTGTGAAATTACACCCTAGTTGTACGGTGTTAGGCAAATCCTTGTAAACAAAAATCAGAAAATAAAATATTAGGTTAGGTGGGATTAGGGGTAGGTCATGTGTGTGTCAATAAATGTGGATTTAACATGATAGATGTGCCAACCAGTCTTCTTTCAGGCTAAATATAGGAGTTCCTGAGCTTCTTTGTGAAAAAAAATTAAATGGAGGCAACCGAAACTATATCCAAGGCAATAAACTGCAAGCCTCAATGGAATAAAGTTATACAGTCAGACGGTCATTCCTCAAGACTGCCTGCAAATGCATAACCTTGAAGAGGATTTCTTAATTGAGTTATATGTTCATTAAAGGAAGAAGAAAGCCTCTGGGCAAGGAAAAACATCCCACACGTGGCTCTGAGAGGGAGCTGAGTGGAAACATCCCCACAGCACAAGCTAGAAAGGCAAACTGGGTTTCAAAGCAAGAAAATGCCTTCTGCTATTTGGTCCTACTGTATTCAGGAAGACAAAATTGTTTTGTGTATTTGTCACAAAAAAGGAAGATGCTATAAAAAAGTCCCACTATTTTTCTTGGTAAATTTTGGAGAATTGCCCATTTCTCCTCCAAATAGAAACAACCCATCAATACTTTGAATATGGCCTTATCATTAGACCTGCAAGTCAACAAGATGCAGTTGAGCTTCCAAGATACTTTGAGAAAATTAGATGTCTGAAATTAGTATTTCACAGATGTGAAAATGAATTTTTTAGAATTATTAAACTGATAAAAATTAAGAAAAAATTTCAAAAGCTTTAAAGACACAACAGCCAACTAATTTAGACTTCTATGTGCCTACTGTTATTATTAAGGGTGAAGTAAACTTAATAAATAAAACACAGAGTCTATTAAGTATCTTGTTACACCAGAGAAAATTATCATACTGTGGGTTCATATGCTCAAGAATATGCTGGCCAAAGGCTGATGTATTAACATCTTGTCTTTGTTTAGCCCACACCTGTGGCTAAACAATAACAATTTTTCTCTCACCCAATGTCCCTTCCCCAACCGAGGAAGGAAATTGGGAAAAACAGGCAGACTCGTGGGTTAAAATTGAACATATTTAATACAATCAAGAAACTAATATCAACAATAACACAAAACACACAAAAGTATACTTAGCTACAGAGTTGCAGCAGGTTGTTCCAGGAATACCAATTGTTGGCAATGAGAAGAAAAAAAAAATACTAGAAGAGAGGAGAGCAAAAACAGCCCCCCCCCTCTCCCCCACAAGCCCTCCCTTTTATAGTGAACTTGATATCAATGATATAGAATACACCTGTGGGCCAGCCTGGGTCAGCTGCCCTGGATTTAACTCCTAAGGGCCTTGATCACCATGGCTGGCCACAAATTGAAACAAAATCCCAGTGAAACCAGGACACCTCTGCTGTATATATAACAATTTCAGTAGGAGTCTGGTTCTTATACTTAAGGTATTTAGAGTGCAAATGACTGGCTTTGTTATGCAGCGTATTAATGTTGATTGCTTAAGCACTCCAGACCTTGCCACTCAGCAAGCTCACTGATGTGCTAAGCTATTAGCTTTAAAAGAAATACTCACCGTGAAGACTTTCTCAGGCTGACCACGAGCTCGCATGTTTGTGTCATGAATTTGCTTGAGTATCATCCAAGCTTCATCATGTTTTCCAACCTAAACATTTGATCAAAACATTTAAACAAAACATACATACAGATTAAGATATTCACTATAGTCACTGAACAATCTTAATGTCTGTTATATAGAGGTCATGATGTAAACACAGAAATAATTTTGACTGGAATCTAAAATCCATTTGAAAACTTATACCTCCAGCAAGAACCGCGGGCTTTCTGGCATAAAGGTGAGGGCTACCACGGAAGAGACACAGGGCAGTGCACAGACAATCACAAATACTCGCCAGCTGTGGAACTGGTAGGCAGAGCCCATGCTGAAACTCCATCCTATGAAAGAAGAAATTAACAAAATGTAGAGAAATAAGGAGGATTGTACATGGGAGTCTGCAGCTTCTTGGAGATGCAAAATGATACCTATATTTCAATGAAGCCTAACTGATCTTTTTCCACAAATATCGTTGATTTCATAAATAATCTTACACTTGCCACTTGCATGTGACTAGTCATGCTGGAAAACGGCCATATTGTGCAGGGTGGGAGACTTCCTTACACAGGGATGAAGAAGCCTCTTTCAAGCCTCTTAGCAAAATCTGCATGAAGGTAGTTACGTGAACAAAACAGGAACACCATCACTATACATAAGAATACATACACAAAGAAATCATTTTCTATGAATACTGGAAGAAGGGAGAATTAAAAATCTACACTCAGGTGATGTATTTTATGGAATTTTACATACTTCCTTATTATTATTAACATTTTCTACATAATTTAAATACTCAT
Source organism: Nyctibius grandis (assembly GCF_013368605.1). Taxonomy (NCBI): domain Eukaryota; kingdom Metazoa; phylum Chordata; class Aves; order Nyctibiiformes; family Nyctibiidae; genus Nyctibius; species Nyctibius grandis. The sequence goes on from NC_090695.1 coordinate 25,514,819, forward strand.
TGAGTCTCCTAATGTAATACAGTGCAACACATAAAGTGTTTACAGTGCCTAACTTCTGTTTCCATCTTGTTCCAGAGCACTATAACACTCCTTAAACCCTGTTAAAAGTAAACTGACACCTGTCCTCTCTGCCCCATAACTAGATGTACAGGAAAAAATACTCAGTATCCAAACTTCTATCAGAGAGGAGCAACCTCAAAACTGAAGTAGAGAGAGAATTTATTATTACATAAAGAGATTAAGAAAAGGTAACAACAGGAAAACAACTCTCTTTATCTGAAAAATTGATCTTGACATACATCTGAGTGCTGACTAATAACATACTGTAGAAGCCATTGAAAAAATATACTGAAAAGGACACAAAAGGAAATACTGGGAAAAAAGGAAATACTGGAAAACCTGTATGTGAAACTACAAGGCTGGTAGTTCAGATTTTAAATAAAATGTCTGATTCTTTGGTGTATTATGACTGGACTATTGCACTGCTAGAATTGTAAGAAACCTAAGAATTTCTCTTAAGACAGAGAAAAATACTATTTGGGTAACTACCTGGCCTTTAAGTCCGGTTTCAATGTAGCAGAATTTTTCAAGTAAAATTCTCAAGGACAACTTACTAAAAGATGAGTGGAAGATAAGAATAACAATAAAGGACAGAAGAGGTTACTGGAAGCAAATGGAATCCTGGCTAATGAAAGAGCTGACGCCGGATTAATCTGATATATTTCTTTGCTAACTGATTTTTCTAGACAAAAAATACAGTAAATTACATCTATTTGGATGTCAGTAAACAACTGGTACAACATGGTACCAAATGGCCTATTAAAGAGTTCTTTAAAGAAGATATTTATCTGTTAAATGTATAGTGTATTTTGGAATTTAAAAGTCTTATGCTGTGGATCATAAATACATTCTTGGAAAAAAAATCCCTTCTCATATTAAAGTACTTACATGTGACCATATGAAAAATACAGTCAACTCATGATTTATTTTTGCCCTTTATCAACAGCTCGGTGAAACCTTTTGATCTGCAGGCTTGGGAACCTGTTTTTTTCTGGTCTGCTACAAATTTTCTGTGTTTCTGAAATGGTATCAGCTTGCTCTACAGCCTCATTTAGCCCATGCCATCTTTACCCCAGGAAAACAGAGGTAAAATCAATGACAGTGTTGGCAATGATCTTGGAATGTCATGTTACTTTTTTTAAAGTAAGGTTCCAGATAAACACATCTTCCTCCTCCAAAATTCCCTCCAACAAAAAGACGCTGTCTACTATTTCATGTTAATTTTTATTGCAAAATAGAACTTGGAATGAAAATTTAATATTAAAAATAACAAAAAAAACCACATATAAAAGTGTATTTAAATTTACTTTTTACTGTTTTTTTTTGAAAACGTGAACTTTCTATCTTATGGAATTTAAAATCTTAAATAATATGAGCATACTTTACATCTAAATAGGGAAGGGAAGGAAATAAAGAAGGAAAGGTTTACAGTGAGTTAATGAGGCAATTAGAAACCATACCTGTGTTTTGTGTATTGTGTACAGATTCTATTGTAATCATTAGAATCATAGTCTTCATTAGATATTCTAAACTGTACCACAAAATCACCTGATACAGAACTTGCAAAATTATTTCCTTTTGGTTAAGTCAATTTTTGTTCAGAGCAGCGAGCTGATCTGCCTCTCCAGGCAGCCATGCAACTGCTAGTGCCACGGGGAAGGTTGCACAGGATGGGGGTTTTCGTCTCTCAGAACAGCGTGGTCAAGGTACTGGCTCCTGTTGTCATTAGGAACTGTCCCAGAAATACAGAGCCACTGGTATATTTAGACAATCTGCCTTTCACCGCTCTGGGTCATGTTTTATGAGATTGAGCTGCATAAAGGGCACTTCTGCAGTAAATTAAATCAGCCTGGCTTTATAACTATTATAAAACAACAGCAACATCTTGTGCTCTGTAGCCAGTCCTGGAAAATGGTGGTGATAATTTGTTTTAAGGTGTCATTTATTAATGTAATTGAACCATACTACACTTAATTAAAAGCAATGAGGGCACCGTTCATCCTGCTGTCATCCTGACAATCTGCAAAACATCTTTTTTGCTTCTCAAAATATCTGACGGGCATGCGAAGTGAAATGTTCATTATGGTTTTTATTGCTCTTCCATCTTTTTCTATATGTATTGTATTACCTGCTGCAATTTATCTTGTGATTTAACATATCTGCTGAATTAATTATAATAGTGAGTATCAGGATTACAAGAAGCAATTGGTAGAAAAAAGTCAGCTGCAACACAGCTTTCCTGAGGCTGCCCTCCTGTCTGTTCCAGTACCAGCACTAGATCAGCGAAACAGAGCAAGTTTAAATGCAGAGCAAGTTTAGATTTATTCTTACGTTTAAGACATCCCATTTTCTAGGTCATGAGCTAATATGGAAAATGGAGCCATTAGAGTAGCTCTGAATTTAGGTCATAAAGTGGCTTTAATTCCTATTGTACGTAAGTCTTGAAACCAAATGAAAGTGTGTTCTCGGCTGTAATTCAATTTGCTTCTCCCTTCCCTGATTTATGACACAATAGCAAAGACAGAGCAGCTCTACATGGTTGCATTCAGAGCACTGCACAGCAACCTAGAGCTAAACTTCACCCTTGCTCCCTGGCTATCCTGTATTCAAGAGTCATTGATCTTGAAAACGGTGGTAAGTCCCAATGTTTTATGAATTGCTAGGACACTTGGCCCAAATGCATATTGGGAATGATGTGCTGTAGAGCAACGTAAAACCTGCAACGACTGAATCTGAAGCTGCTGCAGCAACCTTTGTGCTGAATACCAGCCTCTCACTTTACTGACTGCTGGAAAAGGCCAAGTGAATCACCGGCATGGCAATTACTGATTACAGAAACACAGCAGCACGCAGCAGAGCAAACCCAAAATGTACAACATGCTAATCACCAATTTCTATGTTGAATTCAGTATCACCAAAATCTTCCCTCCCAACACAGCATTTCATCTGTTCCATAATATTAGTAAATTAAAGGGATATTACAAACAACTTCCTGCTCCAAAGGAGAGAAAAGAGCATTTATGTCATAGACTTTCTGAATAAATACAGAGGTAAAACTGTTCATATTACGTTGAATTTTGTAAATGCATATTACCTCACAAACAGTGGGTAACTCCAAGGACAAGGATCATCTTTTACAGTGGCTAGATTACTAGAGAACAGACTAATGGGGATAATTTACTTAACTTTCCAAAATGAGGGCTGAAAGGGAATATGATAGCTCTGTACAAATCCATAAGGGTTACACTAAAGTATCATGACGGCAATGAAAAATATGGGTGCCTACAGGCTCTGTATAAATACTGGCTGGCAAGGGGAAAGTTTCTAAAAACCAGAAGAATAAAGCTGTGAAACACCTTTCTAAGAGACTAATGTGGGCAAAGAAAGCCTAATCGAACGTAGGGATTTTATGGCATGGTTAGCTAAAGACTGACCGTTCTTGACAACAATTTTTGTTAGTCACTCAGTAAGAATCAGAGGAACTAGATTCATGGCAGTGTCAGAAATTGTCAAAAGCCAAGTTTGCAGAAACATCTGTCTTTCGGTAGATCAAAGGAGAGAGTAGATGCAAGAATATCCCTAAAATTAGGGGCACAGGAGAAAGATAGCCAAGGAACTTACAGGAATTCATAGACTTGATAAGATTCGTCTGCAGAATATTTTCTATGATTTCATAACTTTTCCTATTTCTGTTTTACCACACAATCTTTGGTAAAGACCCAGCTTTCTAGCCTCCATTTTCAATTTTTTAAATTTGAAAAATTTCCAGTGATTGATGTAAATTGCCACGCGGTGGCACTGTTACCGCACGTAATACAAATAATACGCTTAAAAAAAAATCCTGCAGAAAGACTTCTACCATTAAATGTTGTTTTGTCGAGTATTTCCCAAATCTAAGCTAAATCAAAATTATAAGGAGGACTGGAAATATTTTGCAGCTAGCAGCACTGAAATATGTTATTATTGCACTTACATTTAATCTGTCTTGGCATTACCAATTTTAACTGTGAGTGACATGTAGGATTTGAGCCCATATATTTTGGTGGTACTGATGAAAATAATGGTAAAGCACCACTGAAATGGAAAACAAATCGTTCAGATAAGTTATATAGCTGAAGAAGCTCAGTTAGACATTTTTACAACACTGAGTGAAATACATGGTTTCTAACAAATGCAGAAACAATGTTTTCAGAACTATTCTGCAATCGTATTAATGTGAAATTTCACCAACACAAAGTAGAACACTTGTCTTTCCTACGATTAGATTATTGATATCACATGGGAAAGGCAGTGATATTTTTAGCCTATGTAGATAGATAGATACTCTGCAATCCCACCGGCTCAGCAGGTCAACTGCTGGTAATTTCTGCAGAAGGAATCTGGAAATAAAATAGCTGAAGTGTGGCAGGCCATGATGGAGGTACCTTAACAAAGGTGCCTTAGGAAGACTCTCTAACTCTCATCTGCATCCATCTGGCTCTCTAGCTGATGCTATTAGTCCCTGGAAGGATCAACGGTTCAATGAAAGAAGAAAGTAATAGTGTTAAACAGAGATACTTTACAAATACATTAAACTCAGACTTGGTCTGCTGATGGTTAAAACCGTGATTAATAGGAACAAGGCATTTTCTAAAGACAGATTTCCTTTCCCACGGAGGATGGTGTTGTCAACCACTGACAGTCATCACTTCCCTGTGCTGACATTGATCTTCATCCAGAGACCCGAGATTATCAGGTCTCTGATCACTCCTTTAACATTACCTGCCATTCAGACGAGCCCCAGGACAGCTGCAAGCAGGGCTGACCTTGCATAGAAAGTAATTTGTTCTCTAATAACATCAGACACAACTCCTCTATCCAGTGCATGGCACTGTAGTAAGGGTGAGGTCTCTAGATGTAGTACCTCTGAACAGTGACCTCAGTAATCCGCTTTTAAAATGTTTCCAATACCTGCTGTAGTACTGCTCAGTTCTACTTTTCATTGAGGAGGAAGTTTGTATACCCCCATACTTCAGACAGTGATATGATATGATACAAGCCCAAAATTTGAGGTTTAGTAATGATATGTCAGCATTTCACTTAACCTTACATATACTCTACACAGAATATTGAGCTGTTAAGTTTGTCTCCTTGCTATTGAAATGTTAGTGTATCTGTGACAGGACTGATAGAAAAACCATAAAAAATAGTTTCAAATCAGAACACCTAGCAATGCTGGGGGAAATAAAGACAAGGGAAGCTCGTAAGTCATTGCGTACATGGATTGCAATGGTCTGTCTGAAATCTGACTTGCATTTGGGCCTGAACTATGGCTGTATCAAGATGCTGTGACTCACAGTAGCCAATACAGGCAAGAAGTTAATCTTTAAAATGGCAGAAGAGATGAACAAGTGTAATCATATAAGAGAATTAAAGCAGCAATTCCTAACAAGAGAACTGCAGGTACTCGACAGCCTAGTCATGTCATCTGTCTAATCTTGGCAGATGCTAGAGGTGGCAAAGGATGTGTAATTGCTGGTCTATGTATGATTAGGAAATCAGGATCTCATTTGCCTTCCCAGCTAGACAAACATGAACACATGTAGGCTCTTGAAGTAGGCTGTTGTCAGTACTGAGCCTAATTGGAATGGTATGTCTGTATCTTGACTTCCACAAAGGAAGCCATTCTTGCACTTCCATTTTCTTTACTGGGAAGGATACTGGGACAACTAAACAGAACAGAGACATGAATAAGGCAGAATCAGTCATTAGCTGTTCACGTTTTATGAAGTCTTACAAGGCAGAAGAGAAGCTATACAGAACCAGAGAGAAGGGCTTGCAAACTAAGTTGACCATTACAAATGTTCTGTGTATACACCCCACGTTCTCCCCTTCAGTGGACTATTCTGAAGACTCAGTAGTTATAACAAACAGTGGCAAAAGAGTATAAAAGCTTTCACAAGAGGCAGCTTGTAGCATTTTCAGAATTGGTTTTGCCTCTTCTGCACTTACTATATAACGCAGAAAGGTATGATAAAAAGAGGATTCCTCTACACTTCACAGAGCTGGACAAATCACCTTTTTACTCATGTAAAGCAGTACTGAAACAAATAAATTTTAATGATTACCCATATATACAAAAAGCATGTTAAAAAGAGAAAAAGAATAAACATCTTGGGTAAGTGCACTTTGCAAGAAACATCCTGGTCTGAACGGTAGCTGTTAAGAGTCAGCTGACAGCAAACCAGCTGACAGAAGATGAGGATTCCTCCCTTCTTAAGTTATTTATCTTACACAGAGGTATACATATTTGTTCATTCACTTTAGTTAGTCCAAGCCACCACTCTCCCTAACATCATCCAATTACGTGGTGAGTTATTGGCAATCTTCAGTGTTTTATTGTGCTTTTCTGTGTATCTGTATACTGCATCCCTATCTATAAAACAGGACCAGTAATACCTACACAGGTTAAGTCTTAGCTCAGTGCTGGAAGATCACATTAACACTGAAGAGGCATGAAAACAAGAGAAAAATCAGAACCAAAATATACAGAGTTTGGGAGAAGACTGTACTGTCCAAATCCTTAAAGAAAGATACTGATGTGAAATGCAGAGCCATCACCCCATAAGGAGAGAGGGAAAGGATAAGCATCAAATTTGTACAAAACCCTCTGTGTGGTTTCTTGATACACCTGCACCTCATTCCTAAGAGAATTAGGGTTGTTCTCCAATACCTGCTTGGCCCTGGAGAGGTGCTCAGCTGATGTGGGATCATCACACAGAGCTTTGTGAGCCTTTCCTAGAATGAACCTCTGATGTAAACTATTCGTTGCACCCATTGATATGATACTGCATGAAAATAAGGGCTAAGAGCAAAGAGTTCCACTTACAGGAAAGGAATAAGGGATGTCACTGCTAACGAGTGGAGACAAGCCTGCAGTCCTCTACTTCTGTTTGTTTAACTTTGGCCATGTAGAATTGTCCATTCTCAAACTAGGGAGAATTAATAGAAATGCACTTTGCTAAGATGTCATGCTAATTATTCCCTTTTGGTTAAGTCATGCTAATATAAATGTCTCCACCTGGCCACCACCATGCAGGACACATTTTTTTACTTTAGCAATGCCGAATACAAACACAATGCAACTATCCTACAGTGCTGGAAACCTACCAAATCTCAAAGCACTTCAACACAGAATTGCAATGTCTTGACTTTGGTTAACATTAAGAGTTTCGTCTCCATCCTGAGTAATTTTGCCAGACTTCAGACACCAATTAGCAGGAATCAAGCCTGAATAACTTCTATGTGGCTTCATTCTGAATGCAAATATTATACTCCTTGGGAAGTGGGTATATCCTCACTCATTACAGTCCTTGGATAATGAGCAAAGATTTTGAAAATTTTCCAGGGGCAAACCTGTAATTTTCTGCTTAGGTCTTAAATTAGTGTTTCTAAAACATTCTACTTGTGTGTCCTCAAAATAGCTTTCTTCCTCTCTACCTCATACTTTATAAAATACAAATCAGTGTAAAAACGCTCTTAAAATTTACATTAATTGTGTATTTCTGAAATTTAAAATGAGAAACACCATGTTGCTACCAAAATTATTAAGTAAGTAAATATGCACATTCCAGGCTAGAATGTTCTTCACTTCCCTTATGTGCACTCATGATCCCTATTCAGAAAAAATATTTCCCAAGACTACTAGAAATTAATGTAGATGGACACAGGTCAAATTTTGTCCAGAGTTCAGATGCAAAACTTGAAAAGGGTTATGATTTGTAATCAAAAGCTCAACTATTTAATTTCCCTATAAATGGCTGGTTTTGTCACATTTCTGCATCTAAATCGGATTTGGAAAATTTTCTCCTTTCAGTTAAAGATCTGATATAGACCTACATCTCCTTGTAAGTAGAGATATTAGCACTCACACGGCACCCTCTTCAGTCCTGTGGAAACCAATGTTTGCTGTAAGTATTTGGATGTAAGATTCTATTATACATACATTTGCAGTATTCCCAAACCCCTTGTAATACTATGGTGTCAGCAAAAAGCAAAAGTAGTGCTGGGATGCAATAGGTCAGTGGTTTGTGACCTTCCTGAATTTAATGGCCACTAGACATTTTTCAAATGGATGTGTAGAGTCCCACATGGCTAACTAAGGCCTATGGATTCAAGATTTATTTGACTTAATTATTTTTATGAGCATATAGCCTAGAAGCATTTGATGAAGTCCCCGCTATTGAAAACCGCAGCAGTAGCTGGCAATATCTGGAAAGAAAATCAAATCAAAGAATGGTCTAAGAATTTTCTTAGCTTAACAACCAGATAAAAAGTGAGCGTAAAAATTAAAATGTATCTTTCCAACACGAGCAAGATATATTCAATAATCACACTGAGTTTACGTTATAGTCTAAAGCGGAATGGAGACTGAAGAACTGGAAAGATGATGTTCTAATTACTCACATATTAAAAAAACCAACCCAGAATAAGCCACCAAGGGTTAATATTTAGCTGATACCATCAAAAAATCTCATTACAAGCACTGTGGAAGATAATTGATCTGACTGTTTGGCTGACTGAGTCAGTGGCCCCAGAGATTTATGTACTCATGCAGTTCTGCAAAGTCCTTGCTTGGGTTTGGTTCTGTGCAGCTGTTCAGTGAAGGCACTTCAAAATATGCAAAACAAAGAGGTAAAATCTTCTGGTCATGACTCTGACAGCATCACAACTTACAGTCTCATCAGTCTAAGGAGAAAAGGCCATGTCATGCTTTCCAGAGATGACAGATCAAGCAGATGCAGCTAATGTCAAAAAAAAGGAGGGGAGAGCACACGCTGTCAGAGCTTAAAAATATCATGGTCAGTGTCAACATTGAGACTGTGCAATCAAATGTTACTAAAACATGCTTCAAATTTTGTTTATATGACCTTACTTTTGATATCTCGTTAAGATTACTGCCTCTGGTCTCCTACATGTACTTACTGGTTTCCACTACTTTATTTTACTACACTTAACTAAGAAATGAAAAATGTTTTGCATACGAAGTTCGAAACATCTGTTTGGACAGTGCTAAAGAGTAAAATAAGAGTAAATCATCAACAGCAGACAAAACCTGCTTTCATAAGTAGACAATTTAAAATTGCCAAATGCCCTGTGCAGTAGTCATTATGAACTAGGTCTGAAAGAAAACACTTGTCTACAACAAAGTCTGATTCTATGTTGTCCTATCAATATTCAAAATACAGATATAATGATACCTACGTATTTTTGTGTGGTGCCCTCCACGGCCTATCCATAGCTCTGAGCTCACAAATTGCATTATATTTGACGCGGTAAGTTGTTGTAGACACTACTAATAGCAGGTGTTAAATGTGGAAGCTAATTGAAAATCTAAATGTTCCTGTCCTGGTCCGGGACTTCCAGTGATTTATGTGCATCTGGACTAAGGATATTTAAACAATGGGCTCACAGTGAAGAAGAGAAGCAATTAATCAGAAAAGACAATCAGAAAAAGGCACAATAAAACACTGCAGTCTATGAAAAAAAAATGGGGCCTTCTTCTCTAGCCTAACTTACAAACAAAACAATCAATCATTGAAATGCTGTAACAGTTTCTGAAGAACGCAGAGAGGACGTGTCTTTTACCAGTGATAGGTGTTGTACCTTTCGCGTGCTGCTGCAGTGTAACAACAGAACATGTATGCAATTAAAGAAGCTCTTTCAAAATTTAACTTTATTATATTTCATTTGTTTGAAAGTTGTTGCAAGAAAAATCTTTTTTTTAAATGACCATTTCAGTGCTGTGATTTAAGTCTCATTTCCTTTTTTGCTATTTAATTTACCTCTTGTTATCTTTTTTTATTTTAAACAAAAAGGAGCAATATCCTATCACTAAAAGAGAGATAGATAGACTAAACAAGCAGTTTATGTGATCTAATAATTAGACCAGATATGCATTCTAAGAATTACTCTAATCTAACAGCAGTCAATTAAACAAACCTGTTCAGTTGAATACGTGGAGCTTTCCTGTACATACCATGAACCATGGGTCAGAAGTCTTGGGACTCAAACTTTGGTCGAACACTTGCAACACAAATATTATTTGCACTCACAAATCAAGTACTAATGATCCTAAGTTATAATCTATTACAGCTATCCAAGGGGTGGCAGGGAGGGTGGTGGGTTTTGCCAACGGAGAGGCAGTCACAGTGTTTGAAATGTAATTATCAAAAGAAAAAAAAGAAAATACAATATATTAAATAAACAGAGCATTATATTATATTTTTCCTTTTATAAAGCTTCATGACTTCCTTACAGAGTCTAGAATATCCAGATATCATAAAGGAATCAGATGCTTATAACAGATTGAAATACACAAGGTTACTGAGGGAAAATAAAACAGTCTAAAAGCCTTACCCTGATCTCTTTAGTTGCGATTCCTTGCTTTTTTATTATATGGCAATGCTACCTTCAGGAAACAACTAGGAGGGAGGCCAAAACTTTCAATGCCCCAAAACAAATATCCCTTGTACCACAAAGGAAACAGGATAATACAGACTCAAACAGAAAGAGAGGAACAGAGAGTGGTAGAAAGCAGCATCTCCTCACCTCAGCCAGCATCAAAGCCGAGGAGACCAGGAACCGAAACCTCAGCCCAGAGCCCTCACCACTAAATCTTGGTGTTTCTTTTTGCTCACTTTATACTGTTTTCTGCTGGCATCTTTGGAAAGTGTAAAAATAAAGCCATGTTGGGAATATTAAGCACACAAACACTATAGAGGAGGTAGATCACTTTTTTCCCATATATTTGTACAGGTCCCTCCCCTATAAATACATGCAGAAAGAATATAGTCAGATGCTACATTCAGACACTCAGATATGCATGGATAATTGAATATACTTTGATGGAAAAACTTTCACTGAAGTAGGCATGATTTTCAAAAGTAACATTTAATATTTTTCTTTGAGAAAAAGTATAAACAAACTTCCTGAAAAAGAAATCCTGTGCCATTCTGCAATTGATGATGTTAATTTTATTTTAAAGGCAACTGCACTGCAAATTGAAAAATGGTATTCCAGTTGTATTTCCAATTCATAGACAGAATATATTATTGAAGTGAAAAGAAACTCTTATGAAAAGGACAATCACTAACTCCTTCAGAGTAGACAGTTTTATAAGCCAGACAAACAATATGGAGTATGGTCAACAAATCTGTACTGTTGTACTGTGTTCTAGAGAAAAATAATACATTTATGTATCTGAATAATATCAGAGTAAGACCAGTGACCTCTTCTTTTGCCCATCTGTACAAATCACCTGAATTTTTCTTCTGTTATAGATCAATCACAAAACCAAAAACTTTTTTGTCTTTTTAACAATAAAAATTTGAACAAAGAAGAAATCTCATCAGATTAGCATCTTCTTTGTTTCTGGAAGTGAAAAGCAAGGGTTATGCCTGACGCTGCAGGCATTTCTGATGGCCACTGGCCAGACTTCTAAGGTAGCTTCATTAATTTGTATGTAATTTTTCTTAACTTATACTTAAGGCCTATTCATTGTTCGAAACTGAGTTTTCATTAAAACTAAGGCTGAGGAGTTATTGGGTTATTTTTATGTTTTTTGTCGTCAAGAATGATTGACTATTACTATGGTTTCTGTGGAAAATTATATTTATTGTGTTAGAGAGGGATGTTTATGGCAACAGTCTGTTCACCTGTCTGTCAGTTCTTCCACCAGCATCATTTAAACCATTGACCTACTTCAATCAAATCTGACAGAAAGAAACAGTCTCAAAGATAATCACGTTCCCCAAAGCGTTGTGAAATGCACTGCCCAGGCAGAGGGGAGAGACCCCATCAGAGGATGGAAGAAAAGGCAGGAGAAGTCAGTCGTCCCTCTGGGAAGCTGCAGCCAGCCTGGGGGCTGGGACCACGCCACAGCCATGCCATCCATTGGCTCTGGCACCGGTCTGACCCAAGCCAAAACATGTTGCCCCCCTCCCTGACAGCTGCTGGACTGAAGACGGTTGTAATGCCGCAGGGAGCATGGTGAAGGTGTGAGAAGCTGAGTGTTTCTTGTTGCACAGTGCTGGGAACAAGGATGGGCAACTGTAGCGGCTATAGCAGAAAGGGATCTGGAAAAAACCTGGAGAAACTTGGACTGCTGAGGTGCCCTGTAAGGGGTATAGAGGAAGAGAGGGGAGAAAGGGGTTAGCCAGGATCGCAGGGGCACTGACAGAAACCCCTAGGAAACTGGGCCTCATAACTTCTCTGCTCACAAAACAATTTGCTAGTTTTCTACTGAACCTCTCAATAAACAAATTTTCTCTTTCACAGTCAACCTAAAGAGCCCAGAAGAAGGTTATATTTGAAGCTCACTAATGAGCATCTTTAGTGCTTATTAAGTAGATGTGCTAAAAGCTACTTAAGCTTCTAAGGCTTGCAAATATAAACATTAAAATGACCATATCAAACCCTGCATTAGGGCACAGAAAATAACAAACTGATAACCAAAGTGATTAGTTTTGCTTTCCTAGATGGATTTGCATAAGCAGCTGTTCTAAATTCTGCTCTGTTCTGTCATTCTTGTTGTTCCTAAAGATGAAGATTTTTTTTAAAGTATCCACATTGAATGTAATCTAATTTCATAGAATTATTTCAAATGAAGAACAATTCACCAGCAGGAGTTGATAACTCAAGTTAACATTAAAACTGCCTGGTACGCACTTTAATTAACTTGGATTTTATAAGTATAGATACAGCTTCAGCCTGCAGAATATCAGATTAATGGATGTGCACTAAGTATGGGGGGGAAGCATAGCACATGGGGAATCATTTTGCCTCTTACTGGAACGCAAAACAGATCAACAGATGTTGCATTATGTAGTAGATGCCTTTATATATGATCTATCCCATTAATTCAGCATGACAGAGTCTCCTTGCAAATGCATATTCAACCTTAACAAAGTTCCAACTTCTTCTTTTAAATCTCAAACAGTATTTTTCATTGGTTAAGGTACCCATAGATTCATGGATACTGAAGACAGAAGATCAACAAAAAGGCAATTGTATGGAGAAGGCAAAATTGAAGAGCTACTTTTGGTTTTAAAATTTGGATCAAATGTTTTCTCCAAGTCTAAAAAATTATACATATGTTGATTTAAAATTCTGCAGATTTATTAGTGCATTCATCGGCTTTTTATAACTGAGAAAAGACACACGCAGCTCTTCCCCAGGCCATCTTCTTTGGCATCTCTCTTTGTTCTGGACGACTAATAAAATTCAGAGATCTTCTGCAGAGAACAGAAGCTACTGTGCAATAGAAAATGGAGCCTTGGGCTCAGCTTTTTCTGAAACAGCTGCTGCCATGGCTTGGATTTGTGCTGAACCACCATGAAAAGGCAGACTATTAGGGAAAGGTTTCAGAAAAATAAGAAAGTAATGATTTTTAGATAGAGGGTCCAGAATTTTCAAGATTAGGGAAAGATCGACTTTTTCATTTCCCTTTCTACCAGCATTACTCAGCAGAATAATTTGATAGACGGACATTTTCCTACATGTGCTGGGAATGTCCAGTGCTGCTCCTTTTTCTTTTGCTTTTTTCTTCTAATTTCTGAAGTTCACTCCTCCTTTTATCTTTGTTTCCTTCATTTGCTCTTTTCTGGCCTCCCCCAGCACACTCTGGAGCAACAGTATCTGTTTAATAGTTTCCCGAGAACAGGGGTGGATGGGACCATGGGACCTTGAGGGGGCATGCAGTGCATCCACTTGCTCCAAATCAGAATCAGTGATGGCCCCTACAATATTCTCAAAATATGTTCTTAAGGAGTTACAGTGGCTGAGATTTCACTACTTTCATAGCAGTTTTATTCAGATAATTAACTAATACACCATTAAAAAGTCTTTTTCATTATCGATACTATCTCCCCTTGACAGAAATTTCAGCTCATTACTTTTTGTCTTATCATCAGTAAGCAGTTTATTCCTTTTCCTTTTGCTGCTAATCATGCTTTTCTCATATTTGCCTTCTGCAAGATTAAAGAAGACATCATTGATACACCTCTTGCACGTCTAAATCATTCATGGCATCCTGTTTCAGCATGTTTCAATGTCAAATAAGGAAACCAAACAGCCATCACATAACTGCTTTTCCTACTTCCAACCTACATTAATTAGGTGTTGACATACAAGGAACTGCAGTAAAGCATCTCTGTAGATATGACTACTGAGTATACTTTCTTTCCCTGGTTGTTTTGGACACAGTCACCACAGTGATGCAGCAATATGAAATCAGTCAAGTGGCTCTTTTTATAATAAATCACGTAAGTGGAACCTGGTCTTTTGATTGGATGGGTGCACTGCGTCAGAAAGAGTCAAATTCTCTAGGGACTACAGCAAAGCAAGGGTGGAAGAAGAAACTTGGTGATCCTTTCACTAAGATGAAACCATGATTTATAATGTATTTATAAGCTGCTGGGCGCCATGTTGCTGAGGAAATGATGGGAGCAGCTGATGAAATAGCCATGAGTGAAACCAAGCTGTTCCTCTGATGCTCAGACCCACCTCTAACACACGTCTCAGAATTTAGAAGTGCTACAAGAAATACTTGAAATGCGGCGTTATCTATAAAAGCAACAGCCACTTATTTACAGCATCGCCATCAACTTTGATGCTTTGAAGCTTATAGATTTGAGCAGAAAAATTGTGTCTAAAGATGCCTTACAGAAATTAACCTGTGCAATCTCAACAAAATAATTAATAGTGGGATTTTTTACAGACAAGTAATAATGAAGTTGAGACCCTAATTTTTCAAAGTGGTCAAGAATTTTCTATACTCATCCAGGTACAATCTTAACCAAGACCTTGAGATACCCAAGTTCATGGGTTACTGTTGAAAAAAATGTAGCCTACACAAGCTGCTAGCAAAAAATCTGGCTTGTAGTCCTTCATCTTAGTAACAAAGCCATTTGTTAACCTTTTAATTTCTACAAAAATAAATGCTGACTAACAGAAAAAGCTCCACTTTTTCCTTATATTGTCTAAAACCTACACCATGTAACATTTATGTACTGGGGAAAAATTCACAGAATCACAGAATCACAGAATCACAGAATCACAGAATCACAGAATCACAGAATCACAGAATGTTAGGGATTGGAAGGAACCTCGAAAGATCATCTAGTCCAATCCCCCTGCTGGGGCAGGATTGCCTAGACCATATCACACAGGAACGCGTCCAGGCGGGTTTTGAATGTCTCCAGAGAAGGAGACTCCACAACCTCTCTGGGCAGCCTGTTCCAGTGTTCAGTCACCCTCACCGTGAAGAAGTTTTTCCTCATATTTAAGTGGAACCTCCTGTGTTCCAGCTTGCACCCATTGCCCCTTGTCCTGTCAAGGGATGTCACTGAGAAGAGCCTGACTCCATTCTCTTGACACTTGCCCTTTACATATTTATAAACATTAATGAGGTCACCCCTCAGTCTCCTCTTCTCTAAGCTAAAGAGACCCAGCTCCCTCAGCCTCTCCTCATAAGGGAGATGTTCCACTCCCTTAATCATCTTCGTGGCTCTGCGCTGGACTCTCTCGAGCAGTTCCCTGTCCTTCTTGAACTGAGGGGCCCAGAACTGGACACAATATTCCAGACGCGGCCTCACCAGGGCAGAGTAGAGGGGGAGGAGAACCTCTCTTGACCTGCTGACCACACCCCTTCTAATACACCCCAGGATGCCATTGGCCTTCTTGGCCACAAGGGCACACTGCTGGCTCATGGTCATCCTGTTGTCCACTAGGACCCCCAGGTCCCTTTCCCCTACGCTGGTCTCCAACAGCTCTGCCCCCAACTTGTACTGGTACATGGGGTTGTTCTTGCCCAGATGCAGGACTCTACACTTGCCCTTGTTATATTTCATTAAATTTCTCCCCGCCCAACTCTCCAGCCTGTCCAGGTCCCTCTGAATGGCTGCGTAGCCTTCCGGCGCGTCAGCCACTCCTCCCAGTTTGGTGTCATCAGCGAACATGCTGACAGTGCACTCTAATCCCTCATCCAAGTCATTAATGAATATATTGAATAGAACTGGTCCCAGAACCGACCCTTGCGGGACTCCGCTAGACACAGACCTCCAACTGGACTCTGTCCCATTGACCACCACTCTCTGGCTTCTTTCCTTCAGCCAGTTCACAATCCACCTCACTACCTGATCATCCAGACCACACTTCCTCAGTTTAGCTGCGAGGATGCTGTGGGAGACCGTGTCAAACGCTTTATTGAAATCGAGATAGACCACATCCACAGCTTTACCATCATCTATCCACCGGGTAACATCCTCATAAAAGGCTATCAAGTTGGTTGAGCATGACTTCCCGTTGGTGAAGCCATGCTGAGTGCCCCTAATGATCCCCCTATCCTTGATGTGCCTAGAGACAGCACCAAGAACAAGTTGTTCCATCACCTTTCTGGGGATGGAGGTGAGGCTGACCGGTCTATAGTTACCCGGGTCCTCCTTCTTGCCCTTTTTGAAGACTGGAGTGACATTCGCTTTCCTCCAGTCCTCAGGCACCTCTCCCATTGCCCACGACTTAGCAAAGATGATGGAGAGTGGCCTAGCAATGACTTCCGCCAGCTTCCTCAGCACCCGCGGGTGCATCCCATCAGGGCCCACGGATTTATGGACGTCCAGGTTGCTTAATTGGTCCCTGACCCAGCCCTCATCTACCAAGACAGATTCCTCCTCTATCCTGACTTCTTCTGGTGCCTCAGGGGTCCGGGACTCCTCAGGACAGCCTCCAGCAGTATAGACAGAGGCAAAGAAGGCATTCAGTAACTCTGCCTTCTTTTTATCCTCTGTCTCCAGGGCCCTCACCTCATTCATCAGTGGGCCTACATTGCCTCTAGTGTTGGCTTTACCTGCAATGTATTTGAAGAAGCCCTTTCTGTTGTCCTTGACCTCTCTTGCAAGGTTTAATTCCAAGGAGGCCTTAGCTTTCCTAGTTGCCTCCCTACATCCTCTGACAACAGACTTCTATTCCTCCCAAGTGGCCAGCCCCTCCTTCCACGATCTGTACACCCTCTTCTTCCACTTGAGTTTGCCCAGCAGTTCCCTGTTCAACCATGCAGGTCTCCTGGTACCCTTCCTTGACTTCCTACCTGTTGGGATGCTCTGATCTTGAGCTCGGAAGAAGCAGTCCTTGAATGCTAACCAACTATCTTGGGCCCCCTTACCTTCTAGTACCCTGTCCCATGGGATTTCCCCTAGCAATTGCTTGAAAAGGCCAAAGTTGGCCCTCCTGAAGTTCAGGGTTGTGATTCTGCTAGCTATTCTGTTCCTGCCACATGAGATCCTGAACTCCACCATCTCATGGTCACTACAACCAAGGCTGCCCTCAACCTTCACCTCTTCAACCAGACCCTCCTTGTTAGTGAGGATAAGATCCAGCAGCGCTCCTCTCCTAGTTGGCTCATCCACCATTTGCATCAGAAAGTTATCATCAATGCACTGGAGGAACCTCCTGGACTGGGGATGGCTGGCTGAGTAGGCCTCCCAGCAAATATCAGGGTAGTTGAAATCCCCCACAACAACCAGGCCCTGTAATTGCGAGACTGCTCTCAGCTGCCTGTAGAAGGCCTCATCACCCTCCTCATCCTGATCCAGTGGCCTGTAATAGACACCCACAACAGTATCACCCCTGCCAGCCTGCCCCTTAATTCGCACCCACAAACTCTCAACTTGCTCCTGATCCGCCCCTGGACAGAACTCAATACATTCTAGCTGCTCACTCACATAAAGAGCAACTCCACCACCTCTCCTTAGTGGCCTGTCTTTCCTGAACAGGACATAGCCATCCATGACCACATTCCAGTCATGCGAGGCATCCCACCAAGTCTCTGTAATTGCCACTAGATCATAGCCCCCCAACCGAACACGGATTTCTAACTCCTCCTGTTTATTCCCCATGCTGCGTGCATTGGTGTACAGGCATTTCAGGGAGCGAGCTGGGCACACCGATTTCACCCCAGGGGGATGGGAGGCCTCCTGGTCTACCTCAACACTAGAGCGTTGCCCCAGTGGTGCAAGCCCAGCTACTACCCCATCCCCCTTCGAATCTAGTTTAAAGCTCTCCGAATGAGCCCTGCTAATTCCTGTCCCAGAACCCTTTTGCCCCTACGACATAAACCTTTCCCATGTATCACTGTCACGCCTGTTGTCTTATAAAACCAGCCATTATCAAAGAACCCAAAGCCCTGCCTGTAGCACCAGTCTCGTAGCCAGGCGTTAATAGAGAGAATCCTACTATTCCATCCCACGTCATCACCTGAAAATGGAAGGAGGGAGGAGAAAACAACTTGTGCCCCAGACTCTTTCACCAACCGTCCTAGGGCCTTGTAGTCTTTCTTCATCCCCTTCAGACTACGGGATGCAGCTTCTTCCCCACCTGTCTGGAAGATCAGCAGGGGGTAGTAGTCTGTGGCCTTCACCAGGTTGGGGAGTTGCCTGGTGATATCCCTGATTCGGGCTCCAGGCAGGCTGCAGACCTCCCTGTGATGGGGGTCAGCTCTGCATATTGGGCCCTCAGATCCCTTTAGGAAGGAGTCTCCAACCACTAAAACTCTTCTCTTCTTCCTTGTGGAGGAGGTAGCTATACGCCTGACAGGTTTTTCTGACTGTGGTGGGACCTCTGATATAGGTTGCCTCTCCACCACATCCCCATTGGACCGGCTGTATTCCATTAGGGCTTCATATCTATTGCTCAGAGGCACCTGTGGAGGCAAGGTAGGCAAGGAGGGCACTTGCCTTTTGCCACAGTCATAGACTTGCCTCCACTCACTCCTCTCCTCTAGGTTATTGTTTTCCACCTGAGAGGGGCAGAGTACAGGGGTCCCTCGATCCTGGGAGCTCTCCAGCAGGTGCTCCCATTTTTGTTGCAGGGAGGGCAGAGCCTGGCTCCACCAGTCTATCTCCATTTCAGCCTCCCGAATGCTCCTAAGCCTTTCTACTTCGGCTTGAAGCCTTTCAACCTGGCTTTGCAGCTGTGCCGCTCGGCCAAGCAGATCATCTACCTGCTCACAGCGCACACAGCCCCCTGACACCACAGAGACGCTGTAGCATTCCCTGCAGCCCGCAACCTGCACCATCGCCTCCTTCCGTGGGAGCTCTGTCTGGGTTCCCACATCCATTTTGGTCTTCTTCCACCGGGTAGATACCATTGTTCTTTCACTGAACTGGGAAATACCTGTTGGTGCCACCCCTGGTTCACAGCTCCTTGGCACCTTCCTCGCCTTGTGCACTGGGAGGGAGTCAGCGCCCTCCCCAACGAGCTGCAAACGACTGCAGCCTCTCCTGCCCTGAAGGAGCCTCTCCTGCCCTGGGACACACCCAGTCACTGCTGACTCACACAGGCACTGCTGAGTGTCCCACTCCCTTCTGGGCAGGGACTTTTTATCACCCAATAACAGGGGGTGGAGCGTTTAAATTGCTTAAATCGCGCGCGGTGCCTCCGCGGTGCCTCCGGCTACGCCCCCTCCTCTCCTGATTCGTTGCCGGGAACCTCCGGGTCCGGGGTCAGGGGGAAGCAGCTTGGGGCTGATGCTCGCGGGGCTGATGCTCGCGGGGGGCTCAGGGGGGGCCCAGAGTACGAAAAACTGCCCGGTTAAGCCCGATGTCGCCCTCGCCCCCGCACTAACCTCAAGTCGCTGCCGCCGCTTTCGCTGCTGCCGCCGCTGTCACAGCATTCACCTTGGAATAATCATCACTACAGAAGAGTGCAACCTTTTGACTCCACTTTGCTAATGCACTAAACTCTTGTCTCCGCATAATGGGAGGAGACCAGCAGGCTAGACTGAAATCTCCGTACATACACACTTGCAGCTCCCAGCACTCAGAAGGATCCAGTTCTGCTCATCAGAAGTGCTGAAAGATGGATGGCTCCTGAGATCCTTCTGCTTTTATTGCTAATCAAGTTCTCACCATGCCCTATAACCCCACTGATAATACATAGCATTGCCATAGGATTTTTTATCCCAATACTGCTGCTGCCATGTGCCACTGAGAAACCCTTTAGCCCAACAAAAGAAGACAGAATAAGGGAGTTAAAAGTTTTTCTGACTTCATTGCCACTGAAGAGTTTTAGTCCATCATGTTCTCAGTTTAGTTTGCCGCAGGCTGGGAGATTAACTACACCATTAACACTGCCTGGTACTACAGTACCAGTATATATGCTAGTATATACTAGTATATACCAGTATATACAGTACCATGCTCTGAGTTGCACAGTGAACCAGTAGCTCTCCATCTCATCTGCATAGCTGCTGCACGCGGCTCTGCTTACCTCCTTGCCTATTTTACTACAGTAAAGTTCACAAGGATTTCATACAGCAAGGGACTTTATTACAGTTTTGAAAATATGTTTACCTTTTTTATCTGCAATTGGATGCCACAAGAACAAAGCAAACATGGCAATAGAAAACACTACAGAAACTACTCTTGAGTTACCTACCAAAAGGTGATAAAAAGATCTTTTTTGTTGCCAGTAAATTTAATTTCTTCAGGCGAATTGATCTGCTTCACCTCAAAAATCTTCCTCTACAAATTGAGAGATGTTTTTCAGGCCATTTTGCAAGCCACTTTCTCAAAAGAAAAACAGATTGGTCCACTCTAATCACAGTTACACTCGGTTAGAAATAGAAGCCATTCATGGACTCCAATGCCTGTGAAAATACTTCTCTACTTACAAAAAGTAGAATTAAGAACAGACAACAGGTCTCCAGTAGTAGGTTTGCTGAATTTAGCATGGTCCTAAACTATTGAGGACAGGCTGTGGTTTGATGTGCCCTTAAAAACCTCCTCTGACGGAGGTTCTGTAACTCTGTTTGGTAGTTTATATTAAATACATCTGTATTTAAAACTTAACCTCTTTCCTATCTAAACTAAATGCCAGCTTCTGCCATTTAAACTCATTTAAGGTTATTGGCATGAGAAAATTAAAAGGCAAAGATCTTCAGAGAAAAGTAGGAGCAAATATATTTCACAAACCAGGAAAAGAATACAAAATCTCCAGTAGGAGACATAATTATACATTTTAAAAATAGAATTTACCATTAATCTTTTAAATACAATGTTTTGCAAGTCAAGTGTGAGTCCATTGTTTGGACACTTCTATGTCTGCATTTTTAAGTTCTGTGTTACTGAAAAAAAAGTTATTCTCTTTTAAAAAAATTATATATTCAGAAAAAAATTGCTTTCTTTAGTTTAGTAAAATTCTAACAACTGGAATAGAAATATCATTTGTAACTTGCCCTCTTTCAGTCACAGGATAAATACCAGTTGTTTTCAGACGCAATGGAAAAAACTGCTTAAATAGTGAACAAGTTAATACTTTCCTACTTAGACCTAGAGAGACACATTATAGCTAGGTAAGAAATCTTCAATTCTGAAATGGAATGCTTTCTGCTTAGATTTCTTATTCCACCTCTTTCTCCTCCAAATTTGTGTTCCCTGAATGGTGCTAAATACCTCTCTCATGAACACAAGTAGCTGGTCCTCAATGAAGTGGAAAAAAGACTCTACTGATGAAAAATGAATAGTTTAGATTAAGTTCTGTTATGCAATGTGGTTATACCAGTCTGCATAAAATGTTCAGACTAAAGACTTAAATCTGCTTTTTGCATTGGGTGTGTTAGAAAGTAGCATGTTTCCTATTTCCTTGATTCTATATTACTAATTTTGTAGTCTTTTAGTGAATAATGTAGCTTAATTTAATTGGAATTTGACTGATATATATGGAAGTAATGTCTCTGTTTCTGATCATATCGTGGAGATTTGTTCACTAAAGCTGTTTGACATGGTTATCTCCTCTCTCCTCTGGTAAATATCAGAAGTGGGAAGTTAAGAGTGTGGGGAAAGCTTCAGATTTCAAGTGCATTTTATGCTGTAGCAGCCTTGACACCTGCACCATCCTGTTCTCTGCCTTACAATATAATTTCTTTTCAGCCATGTGTTCCCCTTGTTCAGGAACAAGATTTACAAATCAATGAGGTCAATATTTTTTTGTCACTAAGCAAAATACTCCAGGGAATGTTTCCAATTTCAAAAGGTTTTTCTGTAGTTTATCAAGCCAGAAAAGGTTTGCATACATCATATATGCAAAATTTAAGACTACATGGAATACCAAAACTGATAGGTTAAATTCACTGAAATCCTTATCCAGCTTCCTCTGATTTTTAGTTCGGAGATATGGTACAATAAAAATGGAAACTAATTTTTAAAATAATACATATTTATGACAGGCAATATATTTTTTTGGTAGAACTGATGATTTTATAACTTTCTTTTGCGTCTTTTTTGGTCTTTTTATTAAAGGGGTAAAATTGCTAGAACAACTTGCGTAACTCTTTTTGATTCTTATCCTCAGACTAACACATAAACTTGGTGTAAAATAATGGTAATATATCACTACCCAGATTTTAAACTGAAATGTGAGTTCTCACTCTTAAGATTCTTCATTATTTCAAAAAATGAACCTTTTAAAGAATATTGTAATACACATTTGACACATTTGACAATCTTAGAACTAATCTACCTTGAAACATGATGCTAAATTTAAAGTTGCACTTGCAATATGATTTATGAAATGGTAATTTTCCTTTCTATCCAGCCTGATCTAAGTAGTGCATAAAGCAATTTCTTTGTAGTGGCCTAATCTGGGACTTTGTTAATTGGCAGCAATTAGAAGCATTTCTTTGCAGATGTTTCTTCTAATAGCTCATCCATGACCTGAACTCCTCTTTCAGACACCCTGAACAAGTCTATCTCCATTTTCAATTTTTAAACAAAAAACCAACAGCTATAGACAATATGCTTATCTTCCAGATGATATTAGCCTTTCTGTATGTTGTCACTGCAGCACTACATTACACTGATTCCTCTCTTAACAACACACTGATGCCAAGGGCAACTGTTAGCTTCCTTTTATTTTGTGTTTCAGAGCATTACTCAGGTTTCAGACACTCCTATGCTGCTTGAACAGAAACAGAGATAAACTGTTACGTATAGAGAATGTAATCTTTCACAGAATCACGGAATCACAGAATCGTTTTGGTTGGAAAGGACCTTCAAGATCCAACCATTAACCTAACACTGCCAAGACAACCACAAAACCGTGTCCCTAAGCACCACATCTACACGTTTTTTAAATACCTCCAGGGATGGAGACTCCATCACTTCCCTGGGCATCCTGTTCTAATGTTTGATAATCCTTTCAGTGAAGAAATTTTTCCTGATATCCAATCTAAACCTCCCCTGACGCAACCTGCGGCAGTTTCCTCAAGTTTGTTTTCTTTGTTTTCTCACAGAAACATAGAGCTAAATGTTCAACTGGTAAACTTGCATAGATAGCTTCACTGGCTGCCTTGAGCAAGATAACATATACCAGCTGTGAATCTAGGACTTTAAAGTGGCTTATATAAGAAACAGTACAAATGAAAGGAATACATTTGTAAAAGAGGAAGGAAAAAAAAACTATGAAATTATTCTACTCTGTTGGCCTGGTGCTTTTCTATTCATTTAAGAATAATTCCACTATGCTCATTGGCAGTTTATTGCTTTTCAACAGATGCAACTTCATTCACTGTCGTTGAGTAACTTCTGAGTTCATCTGGGAAAAAACAACTCTGTCGATTCCTCATGTGAGAAGCAGAGATCTCAGAAATCCCTATGCACTATGTAAATGAGGCTGAGAAGCGGGTGGGCTGCTTTGTTTATAATTATGTTTTGCTTCCTGGTCAGTGGAGACGTGAATGATGAGAAGGACTGGAAGTGATTTGGAGAAAAATCCGTATCTTTGCTTAATACTGGCAAAATAATTCCATGGAAACCACGTAGAAATTGTAAAAAATAAAATACAATTACAATAGCCTCCTCATGAATGTGCATGATACAAATGGTGCACAGATCTGTGCTAGTATTCGCCTGACCTGGAGTGTTTCCAGGAGTGTACAGCGATGTGTGTCTGCGCTTTCCCAAGTGCCAGTGCAGGGTTTGCCCTGGGAGCCCTTGGCAATGCCTGAGAGCTTGGCACAGCATTGTGACAATGAAGCAGTTTGCCCCTGATCCTGAGCTGGGGTGATTCCATGTTTGTACTAGGAACTAAAAGACACAGGTTTTACACTTACAACATAATGAAAAGGTCTGATTTACAGTTAAGAGAATTTTAAGACCTCATAAAAACCCACAAATTCTGTTCAATTTTGCCAAAATGATGTTTAAACCCACTTCTTTTCCTGTGAGAAAGGACTGTTTCTGTTGTTAACAGCTTGATTTTTAGCCCTCTTTTTGGCTATTACGACTTTCCTTAATAGACTGAAAGGCAAGTGATCTATATGGCTAACACTGAAGAACACTGCTTCTAAAATTGGTTTTTACATTCTTTAGTCTTAAGTGATTTCATAAATATTTTTGCAGAAGGACACAAAAAATTAACAGTTCTGCATGGCTTTTTGTTACTGATATTCTTCCATTGCTAATGAAAGAAGAAAATTTTTCCCTCTAGTGCCACTGCTTTGGTATAAGGAAGTGTATTATTATTCATTGAGAGATACTGCCATGTGATGTTTTAAAAGTACCTCAGTAAAAGTTATTGAGTTATTTATACAATCTACAATGGAATTAGACAACCTATGTAAATCAATCTGTCATAATGTTTGTATTTTCCACTGAAAGATAAAGAAAATAAAAATCCATAGGAAAGCAAATTGTACTTGCCATCCAAAGCAATTTACTAATTAGAAAAAAAAAATATCCACATTGTGCCTTGTCAGCAAAAAATCCTCTCTTTGATTCCAGCAATTCGAAGCCAAAAGGCAAGGTTGAAGACATAGATTCAGGTTGCATGTACTGGACTCTAAAATTAATTTTAGTGCAACAGCCTAGATGTTTGATTATTCTGCATGATTATAATTTATTTCTGGACATTACTGCTTGCTAAGTGTTCCAATCACTTTGGGCAAACCTTACAAAGTTGTCCTCTCTTTCACAATCCAACTGCAATAAACCTCATTACTTGGCTAAAGAAAGCTGCTTTGGATGCCAGCTAACTCACAACGCTGCTTTATTTATCTTGAGGAGTGCCAGGGAGAAGTGCTTGAAGAGGCTGATTTTTAAAAACCCCTGAGCAGTCTCAGCAACCCTGGAGACCCGTGAGCACTTAACTCTTCTATCTAAAAGGCAAGCCCAAGACTAAGAATTGAATCTGTACCTCCACATAATGTTTAACCATGTCAAGGCAGTAAAGAGCTCTTTTGCAAAGTGGCTTATATTGCACATGTGTATAACTTCAGCCACGGCAAGCTTTCTGCCTTATTTGCCCTCATTCACCCCTACAGCATTTAAACACACTGTTCAATTTCTCTATTTCTATTCCACTAAAAAGATCTACTAAGAATGAAACATTCAGCACAGCTTTATATTCAGAACTAGTACTGCAAACATTAAGATAGTTCTTACTCTTCTCCCTCAAGAATGTGTAATTGACATTTTATCTCTGTATCAAACGAACAAAGCGAGCACAAATTGGACATCCAAAAATTTTAAATTTATTTTCCCTGATGCAAGTCTCCACATCACCTCTTTTCTCCAGATTCAACAATAACACCGATTATATTTTCATGTGTCCAAGTTTTCAGTAATCTAAAGAATCTGACTAGATACAGGTATTGGCTAATTTTAGTGCCTTTTAATATATTTTTTGTTACTTAGGGTACAACCTATTCTCATTAGTTCCACCAAAACAAATCAATGATTTTCTTAACAGCAGGATCAGTATTTTGAGAACAGACTTGAAATCCCCTCTTTAAACTATACTTCAAGACCTTTACTTTCATACTGGAAGAGCTACAAATCACAAGGCGATGTTTGTCTTACCATAATGAGGAATTATTGCCCAAGCCATTGCAGAAGCATAGATGCCGCCAATCATCCAAAACATACAGAGCCAGCTCAGGTGTTCACCTCGTTTCTCCCGAGCAAGCACTTCCGAAAAATAGGAGAAGACTGTTGGCACAGCTCCACCGATACTAAAAGGAGATACAGACCATGAATTAAGTGAGAGTAACAGCTAGTTGAAGTTTAAACAAGCCCATAGCGGCAGTCATTGAAAACCCAATCTACAAGCAGCTTTTCTGGCAAGAGTGTTTTTTCTCAAATTGTACCATGTATAGGGGAACTCTTGAGGAAACTTTCACCAGTTTGGACACAACTCGTTGCATTCAGTGTTTCAAGGGGATTGTCAATGTGCCAGGTGCTGGAACAGAAACCAGCACAAAGCGTTGACTTTCACCATTACAAAAATGCTGAAATCATGGCAGTCTACTGACAAGTGTCAAAATACATTGCTTTTCACTGAAAATATTAATAATTTTCCCAAAGAATAATAGATACTTCTCTAAGTCTTACCTCCCATGCTTTAGGTAATCAAGAAGTGACTAAATGCCAGCTATGTTAATAATAAGTTTTATTTCTTGCATTTTGAAAAATATGTTCTATTCAGTTGTACTACGTGATTTGCTAAGCCCATGCTGGTTTTTTTACTTATTTTTTTTATGAAAAGCCTATGCATTCATATAATATTCAGTTTTTCACATGTCAAAAAATAAACACTGTCTGAAGGTTAGTTGGACAAAAAAAGTTGTTCAACTTGGTTTTACAAAAATTTAGAGTAACTCGGATTTTCAGTACCAGCTTCCAGATCATCTTTTGCTGGCTTTGCCTCCTCACTACCAATGAAAGCTGTCAAATGTTCCACAATAGGACAAGTCCTTGTGGATTTTATTTTTCCTGCTGAAGAAAATACCTGTGTAGCTTGAAGAGGTATTCTCACATAACAGATTACATACGTTAAAGCACTATCTCACATGGTTTGAATTTTTAACTGCATATCAAAGATAAATGCATATTTTTGCTGCCATGTGGGAGCTGCCAAACTGGGAGCAAAAAGAAAGAAGTTTGAAACAGATTAAAACAAATATTAACAAGGAAAACATGAATACAGAAATGGTATTTCAATCCTGAGAAAATTCAGTGCCATAGCAATACAGTTTATTTTAAGATGTCTTCAGGTACAGCAATGAAATACTGGATTGAGCTGTTATACTTGTTAGGGGTCTGCTGTTTTGTCACTTCCTTCTAGACAGCTCTTCATGAAGTACTAATGGTCAACTCTTAGCTTTACAATGAATGTTTCCCACAGTTGAGCCTGCTAATTCTTATACTTTCTGCCAGTTCTGCAAAGGTTTACACCTCCACGAATTATTGTTAGATACACAGCTAACAAGGGCTTTTTCTCATTTCTTCTCATGGGTAAAAACACTAAAAGCCTTCACTAGTGAACTGCCCTGTCACAGGCAATGAGAGACATTGTCCTCAAAGGTACCTCTGGAAGCTCAGAGTGAGGAATGGAGGAGTGGGTATGGCCAAGGGTGGAATCACATTTTGCGGTGATGGGGAAGCCCTGCTGCCTCAGTCGTGCTATGGATTTGGGGCTTTCCAGTTCCCAAAGTATAAGCAGATTACAGCCATGATTTCTTACCCTCCAGGGCTCAGGCACAGCTTTGAATTGCACTCCCACAATATTGCCCAAATACAGTACTCATGGATCTAATTAGAGTTCTTTTTCTAATGTGGAAAAATCACTAGCAGAACCAGAAACAAGGTCTTCTTCTTTCCTGCCTAAGCTGGAAAATGCTGATGAGGTTATAGGTGCCCACTTTCAAGAAGACCTAGATTAATAAGTTGCTCATGGCACACAGAACATTCATGCAACAGCACCCTGTCTAAAGAGAATAATTTTTGGTAAGTCAGTGTTTTTTTCTCTGATTGCTTCTGCTCATTAAGGAAAGTATAGAGAGTGGCAAGTAAATATATATTTGGTAATTTACCTGTTTTATTATCGAATCTGTTCTTCTAAATTTACCTTTTTATTCATTTCATATGTTTTTTCATGAAGCACAGGATCTTCTCTTTCTTTTATAATGCAGTTACTATGGTAGTAAATACAGTCTGAAACCATCTGTTCTATATAGCACAATTAGTGATAAATCATATTTAACACTTTAATAGTTTTCCTATTGCAAAATGCTTGAAAACATTCTTTATAAAGAGTTCATTTCAGGCAAATACAGTTCTTATGCTTCTGAAATTCAAGACTCAACATATAACCTTCTTGAAATCTCCCTTAAATCTCCTCGGCTGGAATTGCAATGAAGTGGGGCTTGTGGAGAGTTTCCAATGGGTGCAGTAAGTTATGCACCTGTAGGTCATTTGAATGTTTGTGGTATCATGGTTTAGGAAGTGGGTGCATGCTTCAAGTGGAAGGAACATACCCCATCTTAATGTCACAAAATGTACAGAGATCCTGACCAAAGGCATCAAAAAAGGCATCTCCTACCCACCAGCATGAACCAACTGTACCATGGAGGATGGAAGGTTTAAAACTGATCCAGATGGGTTGACTCATATGCTATGTCCTAAAGGTCCTCCAAGGCTACAGAAGAAGCATTGTCTGTACTGACAAATTCAGTAGGGCAACTTTTCTAACAAATAGACCTTTCAGAGATGTAAGACGAATTCTGGAGCCAGCGAACCAAAACGTTGATTTAGGATATGCAAATAAACAGAAAAAAACAATCATCTTCGAAAAAGAATAGTTTTTCTGTTTCATCTGATGTGATTAATTTGACATTTCCAGTGAGTACACCAAAGGCTAAGAAAAGCTTAGAACTCCAGATACTATGTTCATATTGGTTAAACAGTGAAAATAAGTTGTCTACTGTCTAAAGGAGAAACAAAGGATGTATTTTCATCATACAGAAAACGGCTGCTGTTTTCATAGCAACTGTGTAGTAAAGTGTGTTGTGCACTTCTTTGCACCTTAAATGTGTGAATGGGAAACGTACTTCTCAGATTGTTAAATTCTTTCTTCTGGCCTCATGTAAGTGCAGAGTGATACTGCTAGAAGCTTTGAGGATTCCACTACCTAAAAAGCTCTTCCTATGTCACAAATCTGTTACAATGACTAAAAAACTATTATGAAAATCTTAGAGAGGCTAATCAACAGCCGAATTGGAGGAGAGAGGAGGGAGATGGAGAGGAAGCAGCCTCCTGCAGAAGACTTCTTTTGCTCTTATGCTGGACAATCTCAGGGTGGCAGTGGCTGTACTTCCACTCCCTAAAACTTGCTCCCAAATGCAGAGCAAGTGACAGCTGAAAGGGAGGGCAGGAAGAGCCACAGCTGTTATCACACCAAAGAACAATGAGGAACTCCTTAAAAACTGTGTGGACCTAGACAATGCCTTTAAGAAGCAAACAAATTTCTGTCTGACTCTTGCAGAAATTTTAATATGTGCTTAGTACCACAGCCATTTACTATTATAGAACTAAGGTAGTATCTGGTATACTGAACATTGCTAGCAGAAGCATAAACTACCTCTCAAAGACTTGGGCAAGAGAAGATCAGAGCAACTCTGACTTCTTCCATCACGCTATTGTGAGAATCTTTCACATACTTCAGCAGCTATTGCACATTATGAATTAATCCATCAAGTGTTCATATTAAAAAACCCCACCACATCACCCAACAGCTGCAAGGAAAAATGCACCTTCTATAGTCAAAAAAATCCAAGGCTAGATCCCACCTTCATTTACACTCATATAAGGCCCTTAATAATTCAGTGGCTCCAGTCAAGCCCTGCCATTTTACATGGAAGGAAGAGAATTTGATGCTCAACATTTTTGTATTACAAGTTTGAAAGTGGAACGCCTTCTTAGTGTCCCACCAACATTGTGTAGAACCGATGGTGGCATGCACAGGGGGGAATTCCAAATTCTCCAAATAAAATCAAAGGCAGAGTTGCCACTGATTTTAAAGTAGGAAGACTTCATCTTTTGTTTTGTGGGAAATGCAAGTAATATTTTCCCACAGGATACAGTATTAAGTCTGCTTCTGGCAATTAATTGGGTTGATACAGTGGGCTGTTTGCTTTTACTATGTTGATAAATTATATGGCTCATCCTCATTTGTAGAAAAGAATTTGATATGTGAAACTACATCCTTCTTGACATATGTCTGCACGTGCAGATGAAAAGCCTGTGGAAACTGTGCTGACTTGAAAAGAATGTTTATTCTAAAAGATGGGAAGATTTTAACTTTCTTAAATACAAATGATTCAAGCAAACTGAAGTTTTTACATCTTATCTGTTATTCATGTATGTTGTTTCTTCAGTCATCATAGCCAAAGCAGCGGATATAAACTTGTTATCTACAGATCACAGAGGGGAGTCTGTGCATCGCTTTCTAAAGGGTCACAAAAATTGTTTATGAGGTGTAAATACATTGTGAGTATGTACAAATGAACTATACAGAGTTTTTATACCTCCGCTGGAAAATTGTGTAGAGTCTGAACATTTTTCTAAAAGATTAAAAAAAACGCTGGTCTAAACCTCTGGGTTGATGATCATGAGTGATAACTGTCTCCAGAATAACAGATTCTGTAATGAGGCACAGTCTAATACCAGCAGGAGGCAAAACTTTGTAGAGCTTGGCTCAAGACAATAAAATAAACTCTCACTCTATAAGGATCAGTCTATGCACCTAAAACAACAGGATGCATTCCTTCAGCCTTGTCTTTTTTTAATAAATATGTAGGAATATATGCAACATTTAATAAATAGCAGGACGACTCTTCTACTGCACATATTGCTTCATACGTGGAGAGAACGGCATAAATGTCAATCAAAAGAATGACAAATGTCAGCCACGATCTTAATAAACCCCATTAGAAGGAGCCAAAGCAAGAGCAGAATGCATATTTTTTTGGTATTTTCTCAGAAACATGTACTTCCATTGGAAGGAAATACCAACTAATCAGCATTACCCTTATTGATGCAAAAGATGAGCCAATTTTGGAGCCTTATGGGTTACTTCCATTTGGAGAAAAAACTAATGACTGAACATGTTATTTGATGCCATCCTGGTTACATAGAATGTACACATTCTGCCCCCAAATTCTTATTTTATTCTTACTTTTCACTCTGTTTTTTTCTCCCCAATATCTTAATATCTTTCTAGCTACATTTTTAGGTTTTGACTACTTCTTTCTGTCTGCTTTTGCTCATATATGGACATATATCCTCATATTTACACAGCATCCTCCACTGTCTTGTACCCATGCCCTGCAGCTGCATTTAGTCTAGTGAAAGCCATCTCCTACATAGTTCAACTTCCACTCAGTGTGCATATGGCATGTGTTTTGGGTGGTAGGTAATATTTGCTCAGCTCTGTTACTTCAAAAAGAGTTGTACTGTTTCTTCCATTAATTCACAAAGAAGGGTGGGTCCTTATCCAACATTCTGATGCATTTTTTTTTATTTTAGATTCAAGAAGAACAACAGTTTTTCAGGGGGAAATGACAATACAGAAATAAGCAACTGATCTAATCCCACTTTTCAGCAAAAGAAGGTTCAATTTCTGACCCCAGATAATCATCCAAACTGAAAGCTATGCTTCTATAATGTTATTTCTGCATACTCTCTGTTCATGTTTGTTCTGAGAAATTATGGGGAGGGTGAAACAAAAAGGAAATTTAAGTGCCACTAGGACAGTAGGATTCAGTGAAAAAAACAATAAGCTAAGGTACATTTGTTTTCTTTGTCACAAACAAAGATGATAAATGTCTGCTAATCTACCTTCAGAGCTGTGATTTGTCACAACAGATTTTGACAACTGCACAGTGTGACAGCTGGGATGAAAACACTTCTGCAAGGCATTCAGGAACCTCTGGCTTCACATAGAAGCCTCTGTTTATTTGCAGATTCACTAGCGAAAGGGACTTGAAATACAAAAGCATACAAGGAAGAGAGATAATTAGGAAAAAACCCCTTACAGAATACTAAGTGCACAAGGCAGCATGGTGTTCTTCTGAAATACCTTGTCGTCTTCCCTTTCAAACTTGGACAACATCCAGACTAAGATAAAGATAGCGTCTGTGTGAGATGGCATTTGCAGGTTGTCGCCTTGTTATTCATAATTTGCTAAAAAGCGATAGAGCTCAAAACAGAGATTCAGTGTTACACTCCTAAGACTTGGAAACAGCCCACCACACTTTGTCCTTCTGTCCAATTGCACCTACTCTTCCCTCTTCTTAGTAACAGTTCTCTACCCCCACTACTAAAGTCTTATTAAAAAACACCTCTGTTGTTTTCCTTTCAGAATTGCCATTAGACTGACAAAGTATCTAAGAATGAGCAGCCAAATTGACTGGTTCTCCTTGGGAACTGCTGGATAAAGCCTTACAAAACTGCAGCACACTATAGACTAAGCTTTGCTGATAATTCTGCCCATGTCTAAATACAAGTGCCTCTTTGGACTATGTATACTAGAGAAGTTGTCTTTCAGGTACACAGGTTACCCGTATGCTATTAACAGCAAGAGAGTCCTTGTGATAAAGATTCATATGATTATTTACCAAACTCTACAGTACTGTCAGTTCTGATGGAAGCTGAACTGATGAGAAAATAATTCATTCTCCAAATTTACCGAACACTATTTTAAAAAATCAAGTCAAATTTGATGTCAAATTCAAGCATATAGTTGTGAAGAATTTGCCTGTAGTACTTGCTCAGCTAGATGTGTCAGACAAATTGCTTTCAGATCTGCCGGTACTGGTAATCACAAAACCATTGTTTATGAACACTTTCTTTTGCAGATCTTCTTCTTCTCCTTTTTCATTGCTCTTTTCAAGTTTTTACTTGAAAGTCAGGTATCATGGTGGGAATCTGTTATAGACCACCCAACCAGGATGAAGAGGCAGACAAAATATTCCATAAGCAGCTGGGAGAAGTCTCACGATCGCTAGCCCTTGTTCTCATGGGGGATTTCAACTTACCAGATGTCTGCTGGAAATATAATACAGCAGAGAGGAAACAGTCCAGGAGGTTCCTGGAGTGTGTGGAAGATAACTTCCTGACACAGCTGGTTAGTGAGCCACCTAGGTAAGGTGCCCCACTGGACCTCTTGTTTGCAAACAGAGAAGGACTTGTGGGTAATGCGACAGTTAGAGGCTGTCTCGGGCATAGCGATTATGAAATGATAGAGTTTTTGATTCTTGGAGAAGTAAGGAGCGGGCCAGCAGAACTGCTACCTTGGACTTCCAAAGGGCAGACTTTGGCCTGTTTAGGAGCCTGGTTGACTGAGTCCCTTGGGAGGCAGTCCTGAATGGCAAAGGATTCCAGGCAGGCTGGACATTCTTGAAGAAGGAAATCTTAAAGTCACAGGAGCAGGCTACCCCATGTGCCAAAACACAAGCTGGTGGGGAAAAAGACCGGTCTGGCTGAACAGAGAGCTGAACTCAAGAGAAAAAAGAGAGTTTATGACCTTTGAAAGAAGGGGCAGGCAACTCAGGAGGACTACAACAATGACATGAAGTTATGCAAGGAGAAAATGAGAAGGGAAAAAGCCCAACTAGAACTTAATCTGGCTACTGCCGTAAAAGACAAAAAATTTTTCTCTAAATATATTTGCAACAAAAGGCAGGCCAAGGAGAATCTACATCCTTTATTGGATGTGGGGGAAAACACAGTGACAAAGGATGAGGAAAAGGCTGAGGTACTTAATGCCTTCTTTGCCTCAGTCTTCAATAGTAAAAGCAGTTGTTCTTGGGGTACCCAGCCCACCGAGCTGGAGGAGAGGGACAGGGAGCAGAATGAAGTCCCCATAATCCAAGAGGAAATGGTTAGTGACCTGCTACACTATTTAGACACACACAGGTCTATGGGGCCAGATGGGATCCACCCAAGGGTACTGAGGGAGCTGGCAAAAATGCTCACCAAGCCACTTTCCATCATTTATCAGCAGTCCTGGCTAACCGGGGAAGTCCCAGGTGACTGGAAGTTAGCAAGTGTGACGCCCATCTACAAGAAAGGTTGGAAGAAGCATCTGGAGAACTATAGACCTGTCAGTCTGACCTTGGTGCCAGGGAAGGTTATGGAGCAGATCATCTCGAATGCCATCACGCAGGATGTACAGGACAACCATGTGATCAGGCCCAGGCAGCATGGGTTTATGAAAGGCAGGTCCTGCCTAACTAACCTGATCTCGTTCTATGACAAGGTGACCCACTTAGTGGATGAGGGAAAGGCTGCAGGTGTCGTCTACCTAGAGTTTAGTAAGTCTTTGACACTGTTTCCCACAGCATTCTCTTGGAGAAACTGACTGCTTATGGCTTGGACAGGCGTACTCTTTCCTGGGTAAAAAACTGGCTGGATGACTGGGCCCAAAGAGTTGTGGTGAATGGAGTTAAATCCAGTTGGTGGACGGTCACAAGTGGTGTTCCCCATGGCTCAGTATTGGGGCCAGTTCTGTTCAATATCTTTATCAATGATCTGGATGACGGGATCGAGTGCACCCCCAGTAAGTCAACAGACGACACCAAGTTGGGCGGGAGTGTTGATCTGCTTGAGGGTAGGAAGGCTCTGCAGAGGGATTTGGACAGGCTGGATCGATGGGCCAAGGCCAACTGTATGAGGTTCAACAAGGCTAAGTGCCGGATCCTGCACTTGGGTCCCAAGAACCCCATGCACTGCTACAGGCTTGGGGAAGAGTGGCTAGAAAGCTGCCTGGTGGAAAAGGACCTAGGGGTATTGATTGATGGCTGGCTGAATATGAGCCATCAGTGTGCCCAGGTGGCCGAGAAGGCCAATAGCATCCTGGCTTATATCAGAAAAAGTGTGGCCAGCAGGACTAGGGAAGCGATCATCCCCCTGTACTCAGCACTGGTGAGGCCACACCTCAAATCCTGTGTTCAGTTTTGGGCCCCTCACTACAAGAAAGACATTGAGGTGCTAGAGAGAGTCCAAAGAAGGGCAACAAAGTTGGTGGACCACAGATGGACCACTCTGGATAAGGAAATGGCTGGATGGTCGCATTCAAAGAGTTTCAGTCTACAGCTTGATGTCCAAGTGGAGACCAGTGACGAGTGATGTTCTTTAGGGGTCAGTATTGGGACCAGTCCTGTTTAACATCTTTGTCAGCGACATGGACAGTGGGATTGAGTGCACCCTCAGCAAGTTTGCCAACGGCATCAACCTGTATGGTGCAGTCGACAAAGGGAGGGAAGGGATGCCATCCAGAGGGACCTTGACAGCCTTGAGGAGTGGGCCCGTGTGGACTGCATGAAGTTCTACAAAGGCAAGTGCAAAGTCCTGCATGTGGGTCAGGGCAATCCCAAGCACAAATACCTGCTGGGCAGAAAATGGACTGAGAGCAGCCCTGAGGAGAAGGACTTGGGGGTGATGGTTGACGAGAAGCTCAACATGAGCCAGCAATGTGCACTTGCAGCCAGGAAAGCCAACCGTATTCTGGGCTGCATCAAAAGAAGCATGACCAGCAGGTCGAGGGAGGGGATTCTGCCCCTATACTCCACTTTCGAGAGACCCCATCTGGAGTACTGTGTCCAGCTCTGGGGCCCCCAAAATAAGAAGGACATGGACCTATTGGAGCGAGTCCAACAGAGGGCCACGAAGATGATGAGAGGGCTGGAGCACCTCTCCTATGAAGACAGGCTGAGAGAGTTGGGGCTCTTCAGCCTGGAGAAGAGAAGGCTCTAGGGAGACCTTCTAGCACCCTTCCAGTACCTGAAGGGGGCCTACAAGAAAGCTGAAGAGGGACTTTTTACAAGGGCATGAAGTGATAGGACAAGGGTTAATGGTTTTGAACTGAAAGAGGGTAGATTTAGATTAGATATCAGGAAGAAATTCTTTACTGGGAGGGTAGTGAGACGCTGCAACAGGTTGCCCAGAGAAGTTGTGGATATCCCCTCCCTGGAAGCGTTCAAGGCCAGGTTGGATGGCGCTTTGAGCAACCTGGTCTAGTGGAAGGTGTCCCTGCCCATCACAGGGGGGTTGACGCTGGAACAGGTTGCCCAGAGAACTTGTGGATGTCCCCTCCTTGCAAGTGTTCAAGGACAGGTTGGATGGTGCTTTGAGCAACCTGGTCTAGTGGAAGGTGTTCCTGCCCATCACAGGGGGGTTGGAACTAGATGATCTTTAAGGACCCTTCCAACCCAAACCGTTCTATTCTATGATTCTATGAAAGGTCTAGAGCACCAGCCTTATAAGGAGAGGCTGAAGGAACTGGGGTTGTTTAGCCTGGAGAAAAGGAGGCTCAGGGGAGATCTTATTGCTGTCTACAACTACCTGAAAGGAGGTTGTAGTGAGGTGGGTGTTGGTTTCTTCTCCCGGGTAACAAGCAATAGGACAAGAGGAAATATCCTCGAGTTGCGCCAGGGGAGGTTTAGATTGGATATCAGGAAAAATTTCTTCACTGAAAGGGTTATCAAACATTGGAACAGGCTGCCCAGGGAAGTGGTTGAGTCACCATCTCTGGAGGTATTTAAAAGACATGTAGATGTGGTGCTTAGGGACATGGTTTAGTGGTTGATGTGGCAGTGTTAGGTTAATGGTTGGGCTCAATGATCTTAAAGGTCCTTTCCAACCTAAATGATTCTATCATTCTATATTTTTTCTTTTGATGGTTTTCTGTCATGTAGGCTCTCTACCTTATTTGCATGTTTTCCTTGTATGGTCTTTCTCTCCCTTTTGTATAATCTTCCTTTTCTCATAAGAATACTGTCCTCTTCTCCTAACAGTCTTAGGAAAGACCACTTGTCTCCCAGCTATCCCAGGTTTACATGAGTCAACCTTTACCTACAGCTGAAGCCACAAGGGCTGGGTTAAAGCTATTTGGAAAACTCAACCCTGCCAACTGCTTCCTTGGCTTGACTGAGATTCATATGTGCCATTTGGCATACGCTATCAGCTTTGAAGCCAGTCACCTGCAGAGCTATTCATTAGCTTGCAGTGTAAAAACACTGATAGCCATGGGTGGTAGACAGCTGGGAGCTAGAGAGGAATTAGAGGCAGAAGGCTTACAGCCTTTAGAGGGTGAGAGGACACAAGCTATTTCATGAGAAAGAAATGGAGCAAGTGGGTATGAAGAGGTAAAAGATAAATACAACTTGATACTAAATACTGATGACACACAGTTATAAAAGCAGCCTGTTGGTCTAGATCTGAAGTTCCTGAAGGCAACTGCTTGTGTAGACCAGCCATCTTGTGCTGTGTCCACATGGTCCATATGTCTGATGGAACATTTTTACAGTTGTTATGCATATGGACTTCTTGCATGTCCTTCCCGTCTTGGCCATTCAGAGAAGGGCAATATACAACACTAAGAGTTTCTTGCCACAACATAAAATATACAAAAGTGGTGGTAAAAGTCAGCATGGGTGAATTTGCACAGGCAATCACCTCAAAACCAGTAGTTACAAGAAACTTCGTCCTCAGTTTTGGATTTTTGCTAACTGTTGATTCTGCACAAGAATGTGAAGAGTTTGAAAAAAGATCTAAATAATGAGTTTAGTGCTACTACATTGACATCAGCACTTTTTGATACATCCCAGTAATGTGGAAGGACTACTGCAGGTAGCTTTAGAGATATTTTCTGAGGAAGGGTTAAGAAAGCTGTCTAAAGGCAAGTCTCAGGTTTAATGAAGTATAGTCCAAAGATTCCTGGAAAAGAAACACCACATGATAGTACATCTTGAGAGAGACTCTTTTTCACAAGGGGCAACAGGCACGATAAAGGCTTCTCAATAGCTTTTATTTACATAAGTTAACCACATCTAAGCTGTATTTCCTAATATTTCTGCGGGTTTGGAGAGGAAATTTGGTGAAAGTGGCAATTTTGGCAAATTAAGAGAAATCTCTGTAGTCTGAACTTAATATCTGGTTTGTAAAATAGGACACATTTATTTAGCATTTTTTACTTTGCTTATGAAAAAGAATCAGTTTCATCTGGGAGCAAACATATGAGGTTATCTGAAGAATTTCTAAACTAGTTCATCTCAGGATATTTATTTCAGCTAGATTTTTCCTGCATGAAAACTTTGATTACTTTTAGAAGCAACATTTGGGCTGGATAAGCATGATACATTTTCCCAAATTGTTATTTCAAAGCAACTAAAATGAAATTTGCTGGGATAATACAAATATATAGTGCACTTTTAAGCACTTTATTCTAAATTGAGTTGTACTTAGAAAAAGTGCATCTAAAATTATCTAGAAGTATCAAAAATAGTAAACTAATAGATTAAATATAATTTTTTTTGTAATGGAAATTAGATAAAATTCTGTAGTTCAGAATAATGCTTCACAGTGGCACTGCTGAATAGGCAACAAGTCCAGTTCCACTCAAGTTAGCAGCAATGTTATGAGTCATGTTCTGATATCAGAGAAACCTTCCTTTGACAATTTCAAAGACAGATGTAACAACATGCTTTTTGATGATGAATCTTTGCACATTCCCCCAATGGCTAATGATGAATACAGCTCACAGTTTCTTGCCTACGTTTTTTTACTTTGTAGGGAAACATGTCTAAATCCCTCCTAGACCTTTATCAGGCTTTGGGATTCAATATCCTTTTGAGTTTTGATTTTGTATTAATCAATGGAAGAATCACAGTTTTGATATTATTTTCCATAAAAGGAAATGATTTTGCAGACTGTCCCACATTTCTTCATTATTTTCACTAGCTTAAGTTCACCTTTCAGATTTTCATATTCCTCAATGCCCTTTACCCAGCAATATCTTAATATTATCTATACTGTTTTCTATTCCAAATAACTCGTTTGCATGCAAAATTTTTACTAGTTTTAGGTTTTTCAGATGCAAGAAAAATTATTTGAAAGGATGTTTTTTTCCTGAGCAGTTTACTTCTATAAACACATTCTGATTGCAAGAGACTCTGAGAATCTATTTTGTAGTATTTTTTATAAATAAAATCTTCTATCAGATAGATACTGGTTTTATTTTTCATGCTTCTTAATCTATTTTTATATTATCCAGAAGATAACAGACCAGTTTAAACTTTATACACCTAAATGATTTTACAACTTTTGAATACTTCTTAACATTTTATTGACTTTTAATTATATGAAATCGTCCAGATAACTCTCTGCCCCTTCAGAAAGCTCTTCTCCAATCTGAGTAACAACACGATTTTGCCTTCAAAACATATCATTCAGTTCCTTGCTTAAAATTATTCCTATTTCATATTTGGGGTCTTTGATTCACACAAAATTACTGGAACAAAGCCTCCTCCATTGGTAACAGAGATAAATATTCAGTGTCTTCCACCAAAGGAAGGGGAACTGACAACTACTGTCCAAAGACAGGATGTCTAAAATGAGGAAAGCTTTTAATGAGAAATCAAGCTGAATTTCTATTCCCATTCAACTGACACAACTTCTTTTTTATTTGAGCAAGACATGGGATGTAGTAAAGAATGCAATAAATGTTCAAGATATAATTCAAACTGTTGAAGCGAATTTCCTGCCATACTGCAAGAAGATAAGGCTTCAAAGCTGGAGCAAACATCTGGGAGTTCTGCAGTGAGCGATACCAAAAAGAGTTTGCCTTCTTCCACAGCAGCTGATGCAAAGCACCTGGAAACAGAGACCTGTAAGACATATATACTCTAACAGTGGGTATATTTGTGCCCAGCTGTTTAAAAGTGAAAAGACTTTACTTTGCTGCCTCTGCAGCTGGAACATTCTAGCCTCTTCCTTCTTTCTTGGTGCTTTGCATATGATGAGTTTGCTGCTGTTACAGCTGCTCTCAACATAAGATCATGTCCAAAATGGGATCAAAAAACAGAGGAAAGACAGATGTAACACAAATACCATCTTGAATATGGTTCTTAACTGAAAAGTAAGCCTTCTCTGAGAGAGAGTGAGCAGATGAAAAAGAAGGGCTCCAAATATGAAGTGTCTGGTGGAAAAACTGCATCACCACAGGCAAACAGTGAAAACAGAAAAAGGAAGAGCTTTCCCTCATCTCGAGGGTATGAAGCACAGATTCATTTCTAGGAACCCAATGGCTTTTACAACGCAACTCTGATACCAGCTGAAGGAGGTTATTCTGGTGCGAAATCTGGTCTTTGAACAAAAAAAAAGCAAATGTGAAAATGTGAGCCAGCTATGAACCTTTCTCTGCAGTAGTTGCTATGAGGAATGATCCTGCAGCTCATGCTGTCTTGTTTTTGTTGTTATTGTGGGTTGGTTGGGGCTTTTTGGGGGGAGGGGGCATTTAAAACATAGTACATGGTGGCAAATCATCTATTATTTATTCATGCAGCTCTCAAAGATGAGGTAGGAGGACTTTGGACACAGTGGGGACCCACACAGAGGTATAAAATACAGATATGAAGGGCCTGCTCCTTCAAAGACCATTAATCATAAGCTGAGTACACAATAGAACATGCTTCCCAATCCAGGACATCTATCACGAGAAAAGCTACAGGCACTGTAGCTACTACTACAGGTGAGAAGGAGATCCTGTTGACAAGTTTGGCATGAGGCATGACAATTACATATTTTGCTGTATGCCCCAAGAGGGACAATCTAGGTGAAAGCCAACAGTGTCACAAACCTGTCTGCCAAAAGACAGACCTTTGTGGCACAAGAGTCCAGCACTGCCCTCATGAACTGAGCAGGCTAATCAGGAATACAACAAGCTTCCGGACTTTGGCAGGATCATGGAAGAGTGAAAGTATCATGCAACATAATCAACGTTTCTCTATTTCTCTATGGAGAGACAAAGCATAGTACCTGGAACTGATAGTGATCTATGACACAAAAAACATGTAAAGCTGGATGTGATTTCTTTGGTTTGTTCTTCTAAGTTTTTTTAAGAATTAGAACAGTTGCCATTTCTTCTTGATCTCTTTTAAAGTCATATCTGACAATTTGGTGACAGATTACGGAGGTTCTTCTAGCAAGAGGACTCCTCACATCTCCTTCCTCTCTTCACTTACCCTTCTATTCCCCTTCCTAAATCAGTTTAATAGTACTTAGTGCTATGGTAATTTCTTTTTGGTGTGAGTTTCTAGCCCTACTCCAGACCAGTTCAAGAGGTTTCTAAAACCACATAAATCACACAACAGTGCTAGTGCACTATGGCTATAAAAACAAACCATACAAGCAGGGAACTTCATGTGCATGACGTTATGACACAGCATACTGTGCTCACACCAGCTCCTGTCTGTGCAGCATCCTAAAGATTGACATCCTAAAAATTGTAATTGGGAGTTTTGAGCTGAATCAAGCAATTACCAGAAGTGCTAAACTAACTGCTCTGCAGAACAGAGGTCTTGATTATCCCAGGGTGTAGTAAAGGTAGAAGCTTTCTCGTGGTAATTTACTTGTGTGTCTCAGTCACTGTACATGTAAGTTTAAAATTATAAACTTAGTTCACCATTACAAATAACTGAGAAGCTATTTAAATGAAAAGTAAAGCAAACACAGGGCCACAAACACCATTCTTCTGGAGAGAGCAAGTACACTCTAGGGCCCCATATTAAATTTGACAGTCTTGACTGCACTGGTATTATAAACAATATTATGCACACAAAGATTCTAGAAACTTTGCAAATATTTATGAAATCTTACAGTATGCCTGTGAGGAGGGTATTATTTTGCTGACTGAACATGTAATACATAGAAAAGCTGAGGCATAAAAGAGTTAAGCAAGTTGATCAAGTTCACAAAGCATGTCTGTTGCAAAATAAGAACGAACTCAATCTCCCAATTTGCAGTCTGTGACTTTTTCCTAAAATCACTATTACAGAATCACAGAATCACAGAATCACAGAATGGTTAGGGTTGGAAGGGACCTCTATTCTTCCCCTTCAGGTTGTTATTTAGGAGTGTAGCAGCTACCTTGTTTAATTTTCTCACCGCCGACACAGACTGTATTCTACATTAAATAATGTGCTTTTGCAAACAGCTAAGTCTTATTAACTTACAGAATTGTGGAAATGAACAAAACCAGAGGAGCTTACCCAAATCCAGAAAACAAGCGACAGAAGAGGAAGAAGCCATAGCCCTGGACAAATGATGAAAGGAAGGCAAAGAATCCATTGACAG
The DNA here is from genome assembly GCF_013368605.1 of Nyctibius grandis. Taxonomy (NCBI): domain Eukaryota; kingdom Metazoa; phylum Chordata; class Aves; order Nyctibiiformes; family Nyctibiidae; genus Nyctibius; species Nyctibius grandis. The sequence goes on from NC_090695.1 coordinate 25,556,884, forward strand.
ACATGCATATCAGGAGTGATTGTCTCCTTCCCACCTTGTCTGCCAAGCCTCCCCAGAAGAATGCCCCCACCATCATCCCAAGGTACACTATGCTACCTGCAATACACAAAAAGAAAATGTTGTTTTGTGAGCTACATAACTGACCACAATTGACCACATCAAAAATAACTGATCTTCTATATTTACAAAACAAATAGTATAGAGATTAATTTCTCCTTTCTCAGTGAATAGAAATTATGTGTGTAGCTTTGCAAGTGTATCTAAGGAGAACAGGTTTCCTACTGTGTCTTTGTCATCTGTTACCAGACACACTGAAGCTTAATAAAATTATTAAACAAGGTGCCTCTAGCTGAAACAATTAAAATATAGGCAAATAAGACTGAATGGGATAAAGAATACCACTATTTCCTCAGTAATAAGCTACATTCATGTTAAATACTGCAAAAATTATAATTTCCCCTACAGAAAAAAATCGTTTGAACATTTCTAGAATATAAGAAGTCCTGTAGGAAATTAATCACTGAGAGTAAGATGTGCTAAGTCTAAAGAAAGCTGATTATGAAACAGACACTTTCCATTTGAGATATACAGAACCAAAGATGTCCAGCTCAATTGTACTTTTTCTTCCTCCTACTTTAGGGTATTGTTTTATTTAAAAAGGCACTGTCCTGTATATAGAAAAGAACTGGAATGGTTTGTTTTTGTGTTTTTTTTTTCCAAAGAGTGTTGAACAGATACATCACAGTTTAGCTACATGCATTAAAATGCGATAGCGAAAAATTATTTTGAGCTGATTTTTTTTTAAGGTCAATGATGTTTTCAATGTGAAATACTTTCCCACAGAAAGATAAGTTGAAATATTTAACACTTTGACCATTCACATCTTAGCATATTGTATATTATTTGCTTTCCAGGGACAAACCTTCTGTGGGACATCTGGCAAAGATGCACAACACATTGAGCAGACTGTCAGAAGAAAAAGTAATTCCCGAGCTTTGGACAGAACCAACCAGATTTGTATTTCATTTGATACATGTAATTCTTTTTCCACCTACTTTCTTATTCAACTTTCCATATTGGGTTTTACCTACCTGGCAGTTGCTGCCATCTTATATGTCTACTACAGAGCAGGAATTAGATATAAAATAGCTGGAAGCAGCTAAATTACTAGCAATCCTTGTCCTGTGTCTCTTTTTGATCAGCCACAAGAGTGGACAAATTCCCCAGCAACTCTGCTGGGCTTTAATTGGTATTGTGTAAAATTCTGGCTTCCAAAAGAATCACCTCTGCCCTGCAGAAGGTAGTTGGAAGGGAAAGCAAGCTGAAAAAAACACTTAAATGCCTGGGCTTGGTTAACTGCATATTAATGTAGAGGTCACTCATCAATATTTCCATGCTTGGAATTCCAGATGTTAACATCTGAAGTGCTGACATCTGCAGAGTCTCATGCACCCCAAAATGTCCCTGTTCCCCCTCATGTTTTGTGCAAGTAGTTTCCACCACTGCTTCCTCATGAGACATCGTTTTAAAACATTTGATAGAACACACATTGTGTTACATGTATATTAGTGAGATAGAGAGTTATATTTTGGTCAGGTGAGTATGAAGCTTTTATCAATGCCCTTTGCTGTTGATGGTGACCAATACCAGCAAGTCAGTTTTTTCTGCAGCTACCTTTTTAGCCAACATATAATAAGAACAGGATATTTCTAGACTGACTGTCTACTCCGTGAGTCCCTCAGGACAGGATGACAGATCCATTGCTGCTCATCACAGGAACATTAACTATCTCTTTACCTAAGCAAGAGCAACAAGCTCCTTAAGAACAGCAGTTAAATGTCTTCTCAAAACAATTTTTGTCAATGGAGTTTTTCTAGCTACTACTGGGGTCTTAGTCTTTCATCAAAGGATATTGCTGAGAATGTGGGTAAATCCAGAATTTGCAGAATTACTAAGATATTATTGTTCTCTTTCCTCTTATCCCAGGAAGGACACAGACACTATAATATTCTTTTCGGTTTAGAGGTGTTTAGCAATAGACCTTTATCAGATAGCTCCTTCATTCTGATCAGAAATTTTTATCCCAATAATTGAGATTTTCCTGAGAATGCACGCACAGCTCATACATTTTCTGGTCCTAAACAGACAAAGCTTGGCGAGTGGCTTAGCATATTTGCTCAACGGTTTTAAGATCTCTCCTGTGGGCAAGGTTACTGTACCATGCTGCAGGTAGACCAGTACTCATAAGCAGTTTGGAAACTCCATCCAGAAGAGCTGGTGCTTGCTTGTCAATATTAGTTGAAAGAATTTAGCAAAAATAGTTCAATAGCTGCATTGCCAGCAGACTGATTTCAAAAAGGCAAATAAAATGGTTAATTTTTACTCTTAAAGTGAAATTCCTTACTTTGATTCATAAATAAACGTTGTTGGGCTTTCCCAGTCAACACTAATATTAGAAATACTCAGAGAAGGCCAATTAAATAGGTTTGTATTTTTTTATATAGATAATTTTGAGATATTTTATGCAAATACTCTTTATTTTACCAAGTAACTACTTTTCTTGTGATGCACAGAAATATCAAAACACTATGAACAATTAAAGAAAAAAGTTACCAATTCTTGAGAGATTAAAAACATCAAGCTTTCTTTTTGTTGACAAGTCCTTTGGTCATTGTACTGTGCTTTGGCCTCGCTTATACCCATGTAATTCTCCTGAAGAGCATTCAAAAGATGTTGCTAAAAACAATATTCCTCCTATCAATAAACTGCTGTAAATAAACTGCTCTCTGAGCAGCACCATTAGCTTACTGTTTCTCACTATATTAACTTTGAATTTTTTCCTAATTGCCTTGCAGATCCTCCACAACCCCTCTCCCTCACCAAAGATCTGTATGTTTTCCACCCTGAACCTACTGCAGCTACCAATGATAACTGTTTCAGTGTATTTTCCTGTCTGTCTTCTTTTTCATACTTTCTGTCTCTCTTTATACAGAACATAGCCTTGCCTGCAGCCCATAAAGGAAGTCCTCTTCCTCTCAACTTTCAAATCATTCTCTAAGAACTTTTCCCCTCCACAGCAATATTCACAATAAGCCATAAAAGTGACAAATGGCAAAGGAGTACTCTAACTATGAACAATTAAAATAGCTGAACAACCACCTAACAAATGCAAATACACAGATTATCATTTTACCCTTCATCATCCCTTCCTTTCCAACCTTTGTAGCTCCCGTTTATTATGTCATGCCACTGGTCAGAATATAAATCTCATGAGGAAAACACTATAATTTTTTGTACACCTTTCATAAATCACATATTACACTTTGCATAAATGTATATATGTAAAAATTAAATAACCTGCTGTTGGACAGAGCTTGCTCCCTTTTCTCATTACCTTTAAACACCAGTCATCAAAACAATTATTGTATGGGTGTACATGTATGTATATAGATTTTAATTTAGCATGTCATCCTGAAGGTGGTACTCCCTTTTCGAGCAGCTGCGACTGATCACAAAACAGGCTGCTTTTCTTTTTCTTTTGGTACAGCACACCTGTGCCTCTAAAAAGGTTAGCTTACACAGCACAAGGCACACATTGATTTGACAGCCAGCATGATCCTAGAAACATATTTTCAAAAATTAAAGTTTATTTTAAAATACAAAGAGTACTAATGATAGCTGTAATGTAAGTCTTTGATTTTCCCCACAAAGTAACGTGTAATCTCAAACTCTGTCGTTTGGTGGAATGGCACTGAGAAGAGGTAAGTGGCAGCTGAAAAGAAACTCATGCCATGCTAAAATGAATATTCTCTTCTATTGTTCTTTTACCAAGTTTTAACAACTTGTATTTTCTTTCCACAACAGAAATGCTGCATAGATCAATGATTTTCCCCCTTGTACAAAATACATGCTTGCGTCCTCTTCAGATGAGAGGACCCAAGTCTGGAATTGGTTTACACCATGCACACACTTTGGCTACCAGGTGGCTAGATATTTTTTAAATAGATGTGCACACAGCATCTTTCAGGTTGCAGGCAACAGCTTAACCTCACAAAGCAGCTGACCAAGAACTCCCTCAGTATCCAAATGCTAGTTATGGGCAATTAAGCAATGGGATAAGAATACATGCATGATCAGTCACTGAGGTTCAGTTAAAGAGTATTTTACTCCCTGTGCTGCCATAATTTCATTACTTGCCACTGTCTGTTGCAATTCACAGCCTGGTATCTAAATGATAGACATGACTGCAGAAATCAGTCTGCAAGTATACACTTCACTGGGAGAAAATAAAGCAATGAAAGTAAAGCCAGACTTCCTTGCAACAGAGAGACTCAAGCTATGGGACTCACGGATGGTTGTCTTTTGCTTTAACACACCTATTATAAAGTAGATATAAAACTAGCCTCAAGCTGTTTTTTCCTATTGTGTTGTTTAGGTGATTTGTCTGAGTGAGGAATGTATTTCATACCACTGGAAAAAGTACTCTCATTAAAAAGAAGACCTAAAAATAAGATTAAAATATTATTTATATTTTGGAAAATGAGATTATAAATGTGATACTATGGCAGCTCCAAGAGGAAAAAAACTCCTTTCATAAGAATTATATTGTACTTTACTTAGTGTTTTATTTACTTGTACTAGGATCTCCCCATATGCTATTGTTTAGAACGCAACAATTCATAGTGAAGAACTCCAATGCCTGTAAGTAGCATAATGAGTAAGAATATCCAGATTTATCTTTGTTTAAAGAGCATACTCCAAGTTTAAAGATTATAATGTTTCAGAACTATATTTAATTATAATCTGTTATTAGTTTCTTTGATCAGAAAAGACTTTGAAAAGAATCGCAACCCATGCAGCAACTAACTACAGTCAAACATAACATCTAATTAACTGTTTATAATAGGAGATAATTAAAGCAAACACTTTTACATTAAGATGACACATATAAGAAAACTGTAGTAACTCTACAATTGGCAGAAGAACTCGATTTTTTAAAGCAACTGTCTTTGGTTGTCTGAAACCATCAGTGTAGTCAGAATATTGGATCTTCAGTTCTTATTTGCTACATTATGCCATTCACCACCTCAGAGATATTAACACTCCAACATTCTTACATGAAGAACTGCTACAAACAAATATTCCTTTGTAACAACTATTTCTTCTTTTCTCTAAACAGTGCTTGAAGTGGTGGAACAACAAGTGCTATATTTATGAAATGGTAAATTTTCAAGGTGTAGATCTAAGTGGTTAAAGGAGTAAAACCTCAATTGTTCAGACATCTGAAAAAATTGATGAGTACAGTTTTCCAACAAATGTGTGAGCCAGACACCAGATCAACTAAAATCAAAATTTTGCATGAGTCTTTGCAAGTTCAAGGCTTCTCAAGCCATGGATTTCCTTTATCTAAATGCTAGCTGTTTCCCACAGCAATCATTTTGTGTCTTAACTTCAGATGTTAAATGATTGCTCTTACCTAATAATATGCAATATACGCAAATGCCCAAATGCCACAGCATATCAGGCTCTTCTTCTATTACTACTCTTCAGATTAATCCACTCCTGCATTCCCTTTCAGGACAGCTGCAGACAGGCTTCAATCTGCAATTTCATTCTATCTAGTGCAGATGCTTAATTACACATTCATTTTGAACCTTTTTGCTCTTCTGTTTAATATATATTTACAAACAGTCAAGTTTTATTTACTGTTACATTATTAGAATTATTTCTATCAATCATGGTAAAAGGATTTATCTGTTCAAACACATGAAAGGTATAAAGCTATTTTTAAATGACTGCTGAAGCTCTTTAATCTCAATATACAAGTTTGTACAGTGATTGCCACACTGCAGTAGTTCTTGGACCTTTGAGTGCAACTTGCAACTGAATAACCTGTATGCTTAGTCCTCTAGTAGTAGTAATTCCAAAGTGACCAGTCTTCACATAACAGACCATTTAGCTGCTTAGTGCACAAGACATTCTGGATATCCTTCACAGTCAGTAAAAAAGGACAACTTTATCTCCGTAATAACTAAAGAAAGATATAAATTCACGTGCACTGAGATGAAGGAAGATACCAAATCCCACTGAGATCAGTGAAAAAAAAGACAACCTCGTCTCCTCTTCTGAAACATGTTAAGCAATGCAGAAACATTTCATGAAGGGAAGAAAACTAAAAAATATTGTTTCAATCCAAAACAAGTTTTAAAAAATTTTTATTGATTTCTAAAAGTCTGTTTCTCTAGTGTTTACATAGGAAAACAACTCAGGGAAATGTTCTGATGTAAAGGCTACCAAAAATTCATAGCGCACAATTCATAGCTCAAATCAATCAAACAAAAACAATACAATGAATAGTCTCTCTGCTTCTTCGTCAGAAAAAAGAAAACAAGCACCTCCTTATACCACTTTCAAACATACCTACAAAACATCTGATGACATTTAATCTAATACCAATCCAGAAACTTCACATGAATAGAAATCAAGTGAACTGTATCTGGTTCTCAGACAAAATGATCCTGTTCTCAGACAAATACTGATGAAATGCAACAGAGGAACTCAGCCATGGAAAATGGAACTGAAAGCAATGCTGAGCAAAAGCAAGATCATTTTCAGTTTACCAGCATAGACAGGAAAATGAAAGAGCAAGTAACTCAACAGTTCTACGTGGAAACTTATTTACAATGTTTAAGATAATAGGGGAAAAGACATCATCAGCAACACAAGCAACTCAAACAATATAGGTTTGTAATAGTACAGCAGGCACAATTTGATGATTGATTTAATCAAAGGAAAACCGTCATGAGGTAGCCAAGTACTGTACTTTTAAAGAGAAGCCTCACAAAGATAGAGCCTAGAAAAAGTACAAAATATTAAATGGAAATTTAAAAAAAAATAAACGCACTTCTTTTTCATATTTTTTGCCCTTTCAAAAGGATCAAGTCTAAATTTTCCAGAGAACTGAACTCAAAAAGAGAAGTAGATATAGAAGTCCACTGTGGAACCTCCAAGATAGTTGGAAGACAACCGAAACTAAGTGGATGGGCCTTATCGCATACTTGAAAAGCAGAAAGCACATAACGCAAGACAAAATGTGACAATACAAAATTTTAGGTCAACAAAATTTTAGATCAACAAATACCTATAGTATATTTGTCTTGATTTAACATTGAGACTGATGTGAAAATGGTCTCACGGCATGGCTACCCAAACTCATCATCCAGCTGTGCTCTTATGAAGGTCAAAGAGAGGCCAGGAAGATAATAGTTTTTCTTAGGAGGAAAGGAGAAGTGAGAACAGTTCTGTCCTCTCTATGGAATTTAAAAAAAAACACAGTTTTTTCTAGGAAAAAAACTTGCATATATTTCCAAATCATGAACCTACTTCAGCATGTGTCCGCCCTGAAGGAAACTCCGGAGATGAAATCTCATAGCTGGAAAGGTTTGACCAAAGCTTTTCCAGTGCTATAACAGAAATACCATCCACATGAAAGTCAAAGGGTCCCACAACAATCATTCACGCAAATTTCATTCAGATATTAGTTAACTTTATTTTTAATAAAAATATAAAGAACTAATTAGTTAATTAGTTAATTAATAATAATAATGTGCCTAACGTGTACTTGTGATTTCTTTCCTGTATCTCAGGTGTGAGATTTACAACCTACAGTGTTTGTGGTTTAAGGCTCAATTTAATTCCAACAGGAAAATCATTGGTATTTTGCCTCCATGTTTCCTCTCACTGGGCTAATGAGACTAATTCTAATTTATGTATTAAGTGCAGAATAAGGTGATCTAGCTCTGGACCTTTACAATATCTGTTAATTTTAAAAAACATAGTATTTTCTTGCTTTAAGAGTCTGTATGCTATTAACTCTCCTTACAGTTCTAGGGATGTTCACCCTATAATATATCTAAAATTTACATAAGCAGGTGTGCTGATACATGGTTTTTTGCTAATGAAGTAATAGTCTGTCTTTACAGATGAGTTTCCTGTGTACTCAAATATTATTTTAACCGAAACACTGTAATAACAACAGGAATAACTGCTCCTGCTTTTCCTCAGTTCCAAATTAGATAAACTAATAAATGCATAGAAGCAGCTCAGTAACTGCAGAGATTGTCGGGTAATATATTACTTGCTAGGATGGGCAATACTCTTCACAGCTGTATTTTCTGATAAGGCAGCAAAATAGAGAATATGGTAAACCGGTACCTTTGCAGTACATTGTCATCATCAGCACTGCTTTAAGAATGTTATCATGTCAATAACTAAGTCTTTTAAAAAAGTGCCACCTACTACCAGATGCTAGCATCATTTCTATTTATTCCATAACAGATTTCTCAGAATAAAAGATTGATCAGAGTTATTCCATTTTCTTCATTAGAATAATTTACAAACTGAATACTGGTAGTGATTATTGCAGCAAATGGCAGCACTCTGCTATTTCATCCTGCTATTGCTTGGCTAGCTAATTCAACAATGCATTATAGAGAAAAAGACCAAAGCACTGCTTCCTTGATATTCACAACAGAAATAATCAATCAGCATTCAAAGTTAGCAACATGGGACTGTAAAAACCAGCCAATATGTGGTATTTTTCTTCCCATATAAACAATATTTCTACATGATGGTAGTTACCAATATGCAATATATAGAGCACAGACTTTATCAAAAACTCAGGTAATCCCAGGAGATCATGTGAAGCTGTTGACAGATTCCCTAGGTGCTATCACTGAACATACTATTTTCGCACTACCTTCTCCTTTGATCCAACAGTTCCCTCTGGCATTAGCGAGAAAATCCTAACAGACGAGCTTCAGATAAAACACATCTAGTTAAGCTGTCCTAGTACCCCTAATTCCTGTTTTCTTCCACTGCAGCTGCTGAGGTTCCTCTGGATTTTTCTACTCTCAGGTTTAGATGCTAAATTCAATGCACTTGTTGCCCATCTTTGAACTGACCCTGTCATGCTAGAAATTGCTGTGACTTTGCAATTCGAAATGCACTTCCATGGCAATCCTGAGAATCAGAATAATTATAAATGCTGCACATGACTGAACAGCACATAGCACTGTGCAATGTGCTAGGATCAATTAAATTTCAAAGCAAAAGAATTTATTTCAGTAAAGCTTTAAATTGCCCACGCAGTCATCTACACTAATAATCTCATTTCGTATCAAAACTGTTCATTTTGACTACACATTTTATTGCCTGAATGCTAATTTCTTATTTGCCAGAAGCCAGTCCTGCTTCTGACTCAAAACAGAGCAGAGTCCATGAATATCACTAACTTTTAATTAGTGCTGAATTAAAACAAAAGACCTGAAGTCTATACACCTACATTAATAACAGATGCATCCAACTCAGCAAATCAAAGCATGTGATACTAAGAACTAATTAATAAAACTGCTCCTAGTGAAGGTATCTGTACAATATTAAAGCTAACAGTTGATTATTTCTTCAGTGTTTAGTCAGCTATTAACTCTCCTTACTGTAACTATATTCCAGTACTGTGTAAATGTCATTCCTTGTACATGGGTGGAAATAACTTTTTTTGATTTTGCTTCATCCATACAGTGGCTCTTACTACCTTTATTCCAATGCAGTGAAAGAGTCAGGGAAGAGAAACGATACTAAGAAAAATAATCTAAAAAAAAACAAAACCAAAGACATCCCACTGGTTTCAGAAAAAGACACTGAATTAGGCCTAACCTCATCAGGAACAGGTTACCAAAATTAATAAGGGCTGAAACTCACACATCTCCCAGTGTCTGACAAGAGACACGGTCTACCTCAACTAGAACACAACAGCATGTGAGTGAAAAAGGAAACTTCCATTGCTAATGGTCCCACATCTTTCTGCTTTCCCATTTAGAGTCAATGAAATAGATTAACTAATCCAATGTCACAGTGAAGAATAACAGATCAGAATAATCCTCTGTATGGTGCCAATACACCTGCAGGTGCTGGTGATGCTAAAGAGGCTTTTTAATTACATATTTACAATAGTGCCAGGAGGCACTGCTATAACATCTAAATGGAAAATTGTTTAGATTACTGTATCTATCAGTTCATGATCTCCATTTAACAAGACTTGCTAGTGGCAACTTCAGAACCAACCTTGAAAATTGCCCTGAATTCTATCGGATTAGGAAAATACTTGTGCTCTGTGAAAATGAGCAGGTCTGACAAATGCCAGACAAAAGCAACACACAGAACAATAGGGAGTCATGCATCACACGGGTTACGTTCATCCATACTGCCTCAACTTCATACGAGAGTCTCCAGTGCTAACCAGTATACAGCAAATAATTTCAGTCCAGCTAACACAACATGAACAAATTTGCAAATGGGCCACTTTTGCTCATCCTTGAGAATGCAGACCTTTTTTAACACTATGGATGTAAAGCCAGTGTCACTTTACACCATTTTCTTAATTTTCTGACTTTACATTACCCTCCCAACTTTCCACAATCCCCCAAAAAAGTCAGATAAAAACATCTGTCTGCCGGATAAATGGGTTTCTGTGAGTCTTTGATGACACTTTGTCCATGGGTAAGAAAAAATGAAAAAATAAACTTTATTATAAATGTCAGTAAATAACTGTGTCCTGGACAAACTGTTAACTATCACTATAGCTGTTGTTAAACAAGTTTCTGCATAAATAGTTTAAAATATTTACATATGTCATATTAATATTTTTAGCAGTACCTATTTTAGAAGTAATTCAGTATTATTCCTTCATTTAAGTATTTATACTTGTACATTATAGTGACTTTGATTCTGCATCAGCTGTGAAAGTAGTGGTATTCCATACATTTGAAACAATACCAAAGTGGTACTTCAAACAAGGGAACCAGGTGTGTACAGTGACAATAGATGTACCCATCGCAAGGGAAGAATTACCTCTGGAGTAAAATGCAGTCAGAGTAGATTAGAAAATTAATTGTGTTCCATACTTTTCAGCAATGACATTCCCTTAAACAAGCCAAAGGTCTGGAATAAGCAGCTATTTCAAACCTTATCCATCAGAACATACAATTTGCTTCCAATTCTTCAAAATACTGAAATATAAGATAAAATGACAAGCCAAACTTTGAAAGGTTGTAAAAACCTTGATTGATTAATCCATGGATAAAATGCATAGGAAGACATTTACTCAGCTGTGACAAAGAGCCATTAAATTGTTTGTTCCATGTCTTAATGAAGTTCATTAACACTTTCTCTGTTAAAGCATTTCTTCTTGCCAAGGAGCTCGCGTGTCCCCTCTTTTATTTCATAGCTCAACATTTGATGCAAGATGCAAAATTCAGAGCTACAAATACACAAATCATGAAGATCAACATTTCTATAAATGAAAGGCTGCAGATCATAACTTAACTACGTTGCAGAATTAACCAAACAGGGACTTGGAAGAGAGTGCTATTTAAAATGCTCAGTTTGGTTAAAAATCTACATTTGACACATTGATTTAAGAATTGATGTGTCATCAGCCAGAGATCCCATGGCAGTTGAGAGAGGGTGGAAAAAGTGGAGGCGACAGACAAATTAAATGTGTGAAATCACCATGGCCCTCAGACTTTTCATTGTGAGGCACTTCCTTCTTTTGGCTACTTCTGTAAGATTATAAATTTGTGTGACATAAATGGTAAAATCACTGATCTGTGATGGGATAGGCAGAGACAGAAAATAACCCACAGTGCATAAAAAAGCAGCCCAGTGATTTTTAACTGTTTTAGACACAATCAATCTCCGAGACAGAGATTTGAAAATAACTACAAGCGCATAATTACTTAGCTTTATTTTTGTGTGCAAATAGATGTATAGGCATATTTGCACATGGTGGTAATGCATGTTTTTAAGCGGTTAAATGTACAAGTATCTTCCTGGCTACTCATACAATCTTCACAAGTACATACATTATCCCAATTGCAGGCTGTATTTTTTATCATTTAAATAAAAGCAAGTTTCCCAATACCCACGGTACTCATCAAATTCAGCTGAAGCAAGCATAGTTTAAATATTGAAGAAATGTTATATTCGGGCAGCAAATGTCTTGCTCAAAAAATGACCTACTACTTTTCGAGTTGTATGTACACTTACTGATCTCTGACATTATTCCTAGGTATGCAAGTGTAGTTAAGTCCATTTAACTAAAAAAAATAATAAGTAAGTATTACATTACTTATAGAGGTCTCAAAAGATGAGTTGGGTAAAACAGCATTTGGCAGTGCTGAAAATGCATACGAACTCCAAGACTCTCTAGCTACTAACTGCAATGCAGTCATTTCATGTCTTGTATTGAGTGTGGTACTTAGGTTAAAACTGCATGACTGAAACTGGGTGTTGAGCCAGGGAAGTATTATATTTAACCTCAGGCTAAATGGTGAACCACTTAAAAGCAAAGAGTGAACATGTAAGTTAATGGTGTCCAACAGCGTGTATTGCTCAATAAACCTGCATGCAAGAACACTGTGAAAGAGTAAAAACATTTGACATGGTGGTAGCGTTCTCCCTTTAGCACCATCGTCAATAAGATGGTTTGGGAACAACATCATCCTCAGAAAAGGAGGGCAGCTATGACCCACCCTAAATACTAGCTTATAGTGGGAGCCTCCAACAGCACAGAGGACTGAATACACTGCATTTCATTAATGGTTCAAATCTGTGCTCCCAGTTCCTGTCTTGTGACAAGCCCGTGATATTCTGTGTGATACCGGTTTAGTCCAGTTCGTAACAGAAAAAAATTACATTGCATACTCTCCACTGTCCCTTTTTTCCCCTCAGAAAAGAAAAGCAAACGTAACCACTGTCTCCACTGGTCCATGTAATGTAACTGCTTAGAACAGATAAGGATCTGTCTCTTTAATTTTTCTCCCTCAAATAATTGTGTTTGGAAAGCAAGCAGAGAAAGCACTGCAGTCGGAGTACTTTAATAATGCCATTGTAAGGGAACTGAGCTGTACCAAAGGTGAACAGCATGCATGATGCCATTTGTATTTCTGGCATCTCCTTCTGAAGAAATAAGACATTAATCCTATAGACCAGTTTTCACCTTGCTCGGGAATATTGAGTGCACATTTCAGTGACTGCAGCTCTATTTCTAAATCTTTCTATTGCTACTAAAGATTTATTACTACTATTAACTGTAAGTGCAATGGACTCTGACTGTTATTTCAATGAGACTCCTCACACTCAAAGGTCTGCTGTGGTTTCAGTAAGTATTCTTAAACTAGATGCATTTCTTGTGAATATAGTAATTCTCAGACCCATATATAAGTACCTAAGTTTTGACATCTGTGCTCCCTTCAATAAAATTTTTACCATGGCCAAGAGTCCACATTAAAAAATTAGTTCTGAATCTCTTCCTCTATCCCTGAAGTCTAAATTAATTTTGAAAAAGAACTTCAACATGCTTTCCATAATAAAAACGTGGATCTTTCCCTGGAAGTTTCAACTCTATAGGAGCACATCTACTAGCTTCACATAACACTGAAATACAGAGTAGCAGAGCCTGATTTTCCTTTATTTCATGTCACTTGTGGTCTATTATGTCATCACAAATCTGGTACAACTCTATAGGAGCACATCTACTAGCTACACATAACACTGAAATACAGAGTAGCAGAGCCTGATTTTCCTTTATTTCATGTCACTTGTGGTCTATTATGTCATCACAAATCTGGTACTCTGCTAATAAACAGAAGACGCTCACTTTCTCCTACTGTATTCTATGCAGGAACATGCAATATATCCCACCTGTATCTAATGACCTATAGTAATATTTAACAATAGAAGAAAACAGTGCTATACATAGATGCCTACTTACAGCAGCAGAAGGAATTATACTCACTGCTGTGTAAGGACAGTTTTGTGATAATCTACTAAAATGTAGACCTTTTAATAAGAAGTGTCAAATATATGGTTAACTGTGTCTTCTGCATCATAGTATAGGGAGGAACTATGCTGTCAAAACTAAGTATCAATTGACTTGAGTAGATAAGAGAAACACCTGAAGTAAATTTTGTTTTGAAATAGTCTTAAATGTCTGAATTTTAAGAAGAAATGCGAAACAGAAAATCAGCTGCTCAGTATTATATTTCCCCAGTTTTCAGTCTTCAAATTCTGGACTTGGCCCTGAAGATAGAATTTCAGTTAAGCTACAAGTGTAACATAACCTAGCATAAACAAGGCTGGTTAAAAACAGCTTTAATGAACTCACAAACAGGAGTAATCTTAATTGATCATTGAGATCAATATATTTAGTTTTCATGGCCTTTTTTCAAGCTTTAAAAGTGCATTTATTTACAATGGGCTAAAAGAAAAAGCTTGTGATAAAGTGTTTACTTAAACATCCATTAGCAAAGTCAAAATCTTTAGCTTCCATATTAAATCATAGTCCTCAGAAAAGATTAGGAATCCCAAGAAAGCTCCTCCTCCCCTCCAAATTATGGTGTCTTTAGGTATCTGGCCTACGCAGAGAATTTATAGCTACTTAATAGGTGGGAAGACAAAGGAGTATCACAAGAACTGAATATCAAAGAAAACTCAATACAAAATTTTGCTTAAGATAATTTTAGTTTGAACATCCACAAGAGAAATCTCTCTAAAAGGGAAGTTTGTTGCTTCAGCAACAAGTTACATGAAGGAAACCTATCCAAACATGCAAAAGGGAAACCACAGTCTGAGAATAACAATTTGATTCCAGATTTGTCCATATATTTATGTCTGTAAGGATGTGTGCAAGGTGTCTAGTGATGTAATGAGATGCCTAGACACGTTGGAGAATCCCACTAGGCGTGTAGATGCCTGAATATTTGCAGAATGGTCCTGTCGGACTCAGGTCCTGCAGTCCTTTATTACCTGACATTTTGTCACATGCTCCCATATTTGTAAAAGATCCAGAGACAATCCATACAGGCTCAGGAGGAGAACAAATAACTCAAGCTATATGATCTTGCCCAGACAAATTCAGACTCTAGTCTGTGTTTAAACCAGCAAGCCTGTGTACAATCCACGTGTTCAGAACAGTCTTTCCTTTAAAAGTGTAGTCAAGTGTTAACAACTGCAATATCTCATTTAGTTATAGGCAGCTGGAAGTGTTGTACATCTATAGACAGTTATTTTTTAATAAATCAGAAAAAAAAAAATCAGAAAAACATGTTGAGAAGGATCTTTGGGGAGCTCTATTCTCAACTCCTGCTAAAAGCAGGGTTACCTTCAGAGCTAGATCATGCTGCTCCAGACCTTCTTCAGTCAACTTTTGAAAAATCTCCAAGAGATACCACAGCTTCTCTGTGCAATGTGTCCCAGTGGCTGACCACCTCACTGTGAACTTTCTTCATTATACCAGAAGTTCCCTGATTGCAATTTCCAGCCTCCTGTGGTCCTCTGAGAAAAAAATTGAGTCCACCTTCTCTACAGCTCTCAATTATGTCACCAAATAGAACAGATAGATCCCCTCTTAGACCTCTTTCCTCCAAGCTAAACAAGACCAGTTCCTTTTGCTTATAGGCCATGTATTCCAGCCCTCTAGCCACCTCACTGGTCCTTTACTGGATTTGTCCTAATTTGTTAATCTCTTCTTTCGGGTGGCTCCACAACAGGACAGAGAATCTCACGTGGCCTCACTGTTTTGAGAAAGGAAAATAATCACTTCCCTCTACTTACTGGCCACTCTTGCCAATGCAGGCCACAATGCAGTTAGCCTTTATTGCTGCAAGGCATTGCTGACCCATGTTCGACTTGTTTCCTACTCAGAGCCTGATCGTCTTCTGTAGAGTTGTTTGCTACCTAGCAGTTTGGTGCCTAGCCTATACCAGCAATTCGGGTTATTCTGCCCCAGGTGAACGACTTGTATTTTGCATTGATAAGTTTCATAGAGTTATTTGTTGAATATAAAGTTGTTGCAAAAGATCAGTGCAAAACCAGAATGAAGTTAAGTAGCAAAGATCTGGCAAGCCAATACTTTTTTAAACTATGGGGGGAAAAAAATTCAATAATCATCTGGTATTCTCAGTGGAGTTTACAAGCACTTCACATCAAATACTGAGCCTCTGGGGAGGCTCCCATGTAAGAGGAAGGACTGTCTGGATTAGAATTACACTGGGTTATGTTTAGTAGGTTTTAAGACAGAGTAGGTGCAGGAAGGATTGCGTTAAACCAGCTAATAAGAAAACTGGCAATCAATGCTGAAGTGGTAGGCACATGCCTGTTCTCCCACACTGAAAACTACTTCACCCTGAAAGACCTACTTAACACCTCTGATACTCTTCTTCCTACAAATATTGTATAAAATGTGATTATTAAATTCTGATAATAACAGAGAAAACTCTTACATCAAGGCATTATTTGACACTAAACATGGGGTTTCAGAAAATCCTTTAGTTTCTGAAGTAAGCTGTTTGTTGCTATTCATATTCACAGTACCTGCATTATCAGCCCAGTGATTTACCACGACACTTGAGGATTTTAGATGGAAGAAACTGTCTGTATGGCTAATCAGTTAAGAATATCTTTTACATCACAGAAGCACAGAATCACAGAATGTTAGGGATTGGAAGGGACCTCGAAAGATCATCTAGTCCAATCCCCCTGCCAGAGCAGGATTGCCTAGACCATATCACACAGGAACGCGTCCAGGCGGGTTTTGAATGTCTCCAGAGAAGGAGACTCCACAACCTCTCTGGGCAGCCTGTTCCAGTGTTCGGTCACCCTCACCGTAAAGAAGTTTTTCCTCATATTTATGTGGAACCTCCTGTGTTCCAGCTTGCACCCATTGCCCCTTGTCCTGTCAAGGGATGTCACTGAGAAGAGCCTGGCTCCATCCTCATGACACTTGCCCTTTACATATTTAGAAACATTAATGAGGTCACCCCTCAGTCTCCTCTTCTCCAAGATAAAGAGACCCAGCTCCCTCAGCCTCTCCTCATAAGGGAGATGTTCCACTCACTTGATCATCTTTGTGGCTCTGCGCTGGACTCTCTCTAGCAGTTCCCTGTCCTTCTTGAACTGAGGGGCCCAGAACTGGACACAATATTCCAGATGCGGCCTCACCAGGGCAGAGTAGAGGGGGAGGAGAACCTCTCTTGACCTGCTAACCACACCCCTTCTAATACACCCCAGGATGCCATTGGCCTTCTTGGCCACAAGGGCACATTGCTGGCTCATGGTCATCCTGCTACATATACAGATTATTTCTGGTTTTATTACTGTACTATCTATAAACCCTTATCAAGGACTTGGATAACACATCGCTTAACACAACGGTAAGTAACACAGAACAAAAAAAGACTATTCATGCTCAAGAGATCATTCAGCCTAAACTTCATACAGAGGATGAATACATATATGGATGCAAAACAGACCAGGGAGACTGTCAGGAAGCAATGAGGAACCATTGGCCTCTGGAAAGGATGGCAGTCAGAGCATATGAGTGGCTACCAGTTGTCAGGTTTTGTTGGTATGAATGCAAAAAAAGTTTAAAGAAGATAATCACTTAATCCTGGGATCTATATATTTTTTTTTCCTAGTGCTGAGGTGATGAAGTACAACAAAGCGATGGAGGTATCTGTCTGAAAAATGTGCACAACTGGTGCCACGAAGATTGGCAACATGGGCCAGTGAAGCAGGAATCAACCTGTATCTGCTGCTGGCAATGGTGACAGCAGTGCAGCTGTCAAGACTCTTCCACATGAAGGTGAGCACTTACAGGTCCCATACGAAGATGGGACTAGTGAGAAGATGGTCAGCAGTGGCATGGCATCCTGAACAGATATAGCTGGAAAAAGCTAGCTTTGCCTAGCTTAGGGAAAAAAATGTTTCATTATTTCAGATGCAGAGATGCTGAGGAAATTTAAATTTCATAGAAAAACAAAATCTGTAAAACTTAAGAACAATTTCCATGCGAAGATGTAGAAACAAAGTTATGTAGAAAAGCAGACACAAATGAAAGCCCAGAGAATTAACCTAAAATCAGCCAAGTTCTGAGCTGCATGTAAAACCAAAGGGATAAGACTCAAGCAGGAAAACAGTTAAAATATAGCATCTTTAGGCCTGAGCCTACAACCTTTCTCATGAAGGTACAGTCCTGCCTCATCGGTGCCAGAACCCAAGCGGTCAACATGGATCCACATACATGCAAGAGCTGACAAGTACAGCCAGGTTATAGAGCAGGGAAAGTAGGCCTTTCCCTCATGCTTAGTGACATGTCACTATAATCTTGGAAAGTTTAAGCAAGTCAACTTCCCTATTTTTAATAAAACAACTGCTTGCAGATGAAAAAACTTATTATTGTGTTATTTCATTCAAAAGGCATCGAGAAACCAGCTCATGATTCTGATCAGCCCTCTCATCACGTGACTTTACAGGCTCTGAAATGCGGCTGGTGATCAATCAACAGTGACCCCAAGCTCGTATAAAGGTCAATAGGGAGGGATTTTCAGAAATTGCCCTGGTGCAAGTAAATTTTAAAAAATGCAACAGGGAGGCTCTATGAATATTGTCACATTCTTTTAATTATCTCATGTTCCCTAGTAAACTATCACAGCATGACGTATGACAAGTCAGTTTTTACAACTGAGTCAATGAGTGCTTTTTCGATAACAAAGTAACATGTTCGTAGTGTTTTTCTTAAGAGCCTAGAAAATTGCCTGGAAAATAACTATTGTATATGTGTACCAATTCCACCTTCTAACTCCTAGGACTGGTCCCATGACTTTAGTATTCTAACTACATTAAAGCTCTCTGGATGATGGAATTATAATCACAAAAAAAAATTATGTCTGTCTGGAAGACTCCAGTTAGGATGTAATTATGATGTGAAAGCACAATGGCAAAATAATTGAAATGCATGGCTGTAACGGCCTAGTTATGTTCATATAAAAATGCTTTCACTAAGCATTCACTGTCATGATGAATGTTTTGTATCACTGGAATTAAGGTTATGCTGTCTGCAAAGGCTGTATATCTGCACTAGTTATAAGCAATAATATAAGTGTATTGACGAATTGCAGCCTACAATATACTTCTATTAGCAATGGGCAAGTAATAATAATTTTTGTGAAATTATTGATTAAATCAACACAACCACCATGTGTCGCAATGCCTTCAATACACACTTGGAAAGAAACTGCTTATTTCTGTTCTTTTCTGCTTCTGTATGTTAATCTTTTAGCGTAGAATTACTTGTTTGTTAATACCACAACACAGAGGCTAGTGTTACATTATTACAAAAGGAAATACGGGGACATCCATTACAACTTCTGTATTTTAGGCATGAGAATACATGGCTTGCTCACCTAAGCCTTCCAGAGTTGTTGCCTTAATTTTGTTAGTAAGCATCACTGTAATTAATTTTAATTAAATATTGACACAGTCATTCCAATATATCTCAAGTCAGCTTCATAAGAAGTCCAGTGACAGTGAAATCCTCAGCCCTCCAGACCTTAACAGGTGGTTGCTAATCCCCATGGCCACCTGCTGCTGTGGGGACAATACTTCCCACTCCCAATTCCCAACACCTCCGCAGTGCTTAGAGCAACTGTTTAAATGAAACACTATTTTTAGAAAATACAATGTATTTGCCCGCAAATTTCAATTCTATATAGCAGGTGTAACAAAGAAAAATCATTATGGCCATGTTCTCCACACTTGACAATCAGAGAAGCCTGGAGTACTAAAGTGTTCCAGAATGTCTTTATTATGAAAATATCCATTTCCCAGTTTAACACATTTAATGTAAATGGAAGGAACTGCATATGCAGATCAGTTAGCTACTGAATGTGTAAGCATCATGAAGCTGCCTCCTAAAGTTGCATAATCTGGTTCTTTTTCTCAATCCCATACAAACTAACTGCAGAGTGATTTGGTGGCTACCCTTATATTGTTATCATCCTGGAGAACAAACACAACTTTGACTGTTCAATTTGTTGGGAGGCTGTGTCTGGTAAAACGAACAGGGTTATTAGTAATTAAAAAATAGGGTTGACATCCATCATTTTTGTTCCAACACAGAGAGGACTTATAAAAATGAGTAGTAGAGTTTAAAGATGTCCTCAACTACCAAGTACTGGGTAACAAAATCACATTAAATGCAAGCTGGGTGTGCACTGTGTTTATAAAATGTGTTCTGTGTTATTATCTGCACTGACACAGTAACATTTATCTAGAGATACCTTTTTGGGTTATTTTGGTTTCTCTTCTTTCTCTCTACTCTTCGAATTCCTTATAGAGCTCCAAAATGGCTATAAATAGACATGTTTATGCACCTTCTTTCTGTAAGAAGTAGATCTGAAAACTCACAGGTCCAAGCATGACAAATACGGTGTTCGTAAATTTGTGTAAACAAGCAGTATCAAACAGATTATTTGCATGCAGCCTCTTTAAACACAAAAACTTAGACAACTCCATTTCTTTTGTTAGAAGTTTAATCACTGCACTGTACAAATAGGCAGAGTAGTTCATCTCTAACAACAAATGATCAAATGGCAAGGAATGTCTTAAAGGACCCAGCCGTCTGAGAACTCAACTGCCCTTTCCACTCTTGATCGTCTGACATGGAGGAAGGCGTAGAGATATAAATGAGGGTGACTACAGTTCACTTTACTGAAACCTATAGATTCAAACTGCTAGTATTGATATGTCAGGAGTCTAACCTGTCATGAGCTTAATGATCTACTGAGAAAGCTTCTGTGTTATTTAGATAGCACAAATAGCCTTGTGCTATTTAAAATTCTGAATCTAATTTTGATGCAGTTGGTATCTTAGGGTTCTTCTAATTGATAGCGAGCAAAGAAATAAAATCAGGAAACTGAGCTAAGTTAAAATGAGACTGTTGCAATAGAACCATGTGCTGTAAAGATGCAGGGAACAAACAGTACATCTGCTAGAAGACAAAGGTTCCTAAATATTTTATAAGAATCCCTCCATTTCTGTAATAGGCTGGGTCCTTCAGGCCCAAGCTGCTTGCCTACACACATATATTCCATTTTCTGACACGTCCCAAGCCGCCATGCTCCTACCTCCCCTCTTCCTCAGGGAACCATTTCTACACCCTTTCTCCACAGTCCTGCCTCATGAGAGCCTGGCTTTATCTGCTGCGGCTGGGCACGCCTAAGGAGGGCAAGCATGGACCTGCTCGCAGCACTGCTGCTCTCACTGAGTCATACAAGGCTGGCTCAGCCTGCCTATTTGCTGCACCACGGGAAGGAAGAGGCAACAAGATGAGACACAGCCCATTTCCATCAACAGAATGGACACAAAAAGCCTACACCAGGCTCATCTTCAGCCATGTGTCCTGCTGACCTCTGTTCCCCCCTGACTCAAACCTTATACTTTTCGGGTCGCTAGAGAACAGTCATTGGGACAAAAGGAGTAAAAGACAAAAGGAGGGAAAAGGCTAGACAGCATTTTCCCTGGATTTCCTGCATTTCCCAGATTGCATTTCACCCCACACTTGGGAAGGCTTCCATGCGGTATGACAATGTTGCTGGACAGTTGTATCATCTAGTCTTTATTATGCCTGTGTATATCCAGCAGAAATCCAATACTCTGACTGTGAGGTTTTGTTTGTTTTTTTTTTAATTAATTCACAGAATCACAGAATCACAGAATCACAGAATCAAGCAGGTTGGAAGAGACCTCTGGGATCATCGAGTCCAACTGTTGCCCTGACACCACCCTGTCAACTAGATCATGGCACTAAGTGCCATGTCCAGTCTTTTGTATACGAGAACAAAATGTATCCCTCTCCTCTTAAGTTTTACTGTGCAGACTTCCACTTTAGTGACTTATTTATATTTACTGACTGAAAAATAAAACTGTTATCTAAAAAATAAAATTTTAATGTTCATTAAATCCTTATTAGCTGTTAATGCACTTTGTGGATATCTTATTTATATTTAATACAAACACATTTTTATATAAGCATTGGTGTTGACAAATACATATTTAGGTGTACTGTAAACATCACTTGTAAATAGCACAAAGATAGAGCAAAGACTTTACTCACCAAGCCATCCTGATCCAGAATTGGGTATACACATATCTGTTTCAGCACTGGGCAACACAAATCCAACTACAAAAACTTCAACACCATCAGCCATTAGGGCCATTCCCAACACAAAGAAGAGGGCCCACTGGAAACGGCCATGGCCACATTCTTGTATTATCAGTTCGTACTGCTGTGCTAGCTCTTCTTCATCAGCTTTCCTCTCTGTTTCCAGTTCGTGACGATCCTTATATTCCTCATGCTGACCTAAGGCCACCATGCCATCCTTGCCCTGCCCCATGTTGGGGATTCCTTGATACTCCCCTTCATAAATTTCATCATCTTCGTCATGCCCTTCAGTTGCTTCGCTTGATCCTTCATCATCATTAGCTTCTACACCATAATTTCCTCCTTGGACATAGTAATCATCATCATCATCTTCCTCATCCTGGAATCGGTTGTAGGACCTCTGTGTGTAGCCATCCTGAGCTTTGTCAACAGCTTTATTCACTTTTTTTACCGCTTGCCTCTTCACCTCTCTGGCAATATCTTTTGCCCCTTTCACTAATGAAGTCCTATCTTTGTATGTTTCCTCCATCTTGTATCAAAGAAGGATTGCTGTTATGCTGCAGAGGGACCTGCTGAATACCGATTATAATATCTACTGTGTGTTGGACATCAGTAGAAAAAGCCCAAGTACATGTGAAGCTGTAATTCTCAACCTGCAAAATATGAAAGAAAGAAGTTTATACTTTGGTCCTTCTTAGCTGCTTCTTCACACTGATACAGTACCATATCAATCTTCATTTAAGCACTGGACATCACAGTTCAGGCTTTAAATACACAAATCTGGATTTTCTTCAGAGATGCAAATATCCCAGGTTAGAAGGAAAATACTCTGAAGAGAAATATAACATCTCTATCAATTTTCAGAATGAAACTTATTACACTCCACTCTTTGAGTGGATATCAGGTTTTATTCTGAAAGAAAACAAGCAATTCCATGTACTGTACATCATATTGACTCTGTCTGCTGTGTCCTTCCTCATTTGAACTCCCTGTTATGTAATAAAATGCTACAAATATTAGCTTTTCTCTCAATGAGTTACCATGAAATATCAGTCCTCTGTCCAGCCTCCAACTTGTAAAAATGTGTAGAGAGTTAATATTCCTGATATCTGTACCAGTCTCTGAAAGCTGACTGAACTTGGCCAATGCATTCACAGTGCATTCACAATGAGTCTTAGCAATATGTAGTCCCACTCTAAAAAAATCAGTGCAGGGAGCTGGGTGGATGGAACTGGTGGCACTTTCACACTTTGGAGATTTCCAATACCTAAATCATGGACAGACACATCCCTCTCTCCCCTGTTCATGCATGAAAGCACCAAGACATTTTGTCCCAGTCCACGCCCCTGCTCCCCTGCTGTACCTTTCCAACTCTTCCTTTATGCAGCCCCAGGGTCACAAATGCGGACACAGTAAGTCAAGAGCAGCTTGCTTATTTGACCAAAGACTAACCATTCCCTTCTTTTCTGGGCAGTTTTCAGGCATATCAACAAGGCAATTTGCTCATCACACATCTGCTCAATCACTAGGGGTATTAGAAAGAAATGGCATCAGTGTGCAAGCAGAGGGAGGGAAGAAATGCAGGATCCTTCTTCGGCAACAGTTAGAACAGGATTGCAGAAGCCTCATCTCTGGGAGAAAGCAGGGTAAAATTTCTGTAGCAGTGCTTCCAAGAAAACACTGCCTGCTTCCATCTTGGGGAAGAGGTTATTTTTAACCATGATCATTTTAATGACCTATTTTCCAACATAACCTCAGAAAAAGCTGCAGTAGGACAACTAAGAAGGCAGTGAGATGTAATGAAAGGCAGGTCCTGCTTGACCAACCTGATCTCCTTCTATGACAAAGTGACTCGCTTAGTAGATGAGGGCAGGGCTGTGGATGTAGTCTATCTAGACTTCAGTAAGGCATTCGACACTGTCTCCCACAGCATCCTCCTAGACAAACTGGCTGCCCGGGGCTTCGATGGGTGAACTCTTTGATGGGTTAAAAACTGGCTGGATGGCCGAGCCCAGAGAGTGGTGGTGAATGGGGCAAAGTCAAACTGGAGGCCGGTCACTAGTGGTGTTCCCCAGGGCTCAGTTCTGGGGCCGGTGCTGTTCAATATCTTTATAGATGATCTAGACGTAGGGATTGAGTGCACCCTCAGTAAATTTACAGGTGACACCAAGCTGGGTGGGAGTGTCGATCTGCTGGAGGGTAGGAAGGCCCTACAGAGGGATCTGGACAGGTTAGATAGATGGGCCGAAACCAACAGCATGAGGTTCAACAAGAATAAGTGCTGGGTCTTACACTTCGGCCACAACAACCCCATGCAGTGCTACAGGCTGGGGGAAGAGTGGTTAGAAAGCGGCCCGGCAGAAAGAGACCCGGGGATGCTGATGGACAGACGGCTAAACATGAGCCAGCAGTGTGCCCAGGTGGCCAAGAAGGCCAGTGGCATCCTGGCCTCTATTAGGAATAGTGTAGCCAGCCGGCCTAGGGAAGTGATCGTCCCTCTCTACTCGGCACTGGTGAGGCCACACCAGTTCTGGGCCCCGCACTTCAAGAAAGATGTTGAGATGTTGGAGCAAGTCCAGAGGAGGGTGACCAAGCTGGTGAAGGGTCTGGAGGGTCTGACCTATGAGGAATGGCTGAGGGAGCTGGGGTTGTTTAGCCTGGAGAAGAGGAGGCTCAGAGGTGACCTTATTGCTGTCTACAACTACCTGAAGGGAGGTTGTAGTGAAGTGGGAGTCGGCCTCTTCTCCCAGGCAACTAGCAATAGGACAAGAGGACACAGCCTCAAGCTTCGCCAGGGGAGGTTCGGGTTAGATATTAGGAAGCATTTCTTCTCAGAAAGGCTCATTAGACATTGGAACGGGCTGCCCAGGGAGGTGGTGGAGTCACTGTCTCTGGATGTGTTTAAGAAAAGACTGGACATGGCACTTAGTGCCATGGTCTAGTTGACATGGTGGTGTCAGGGCAATGGTTGGACTTTATAATCCCAGAGTTCTCTTCCAACCTGATTGATTCTGTGATTGATTCTGTGATTCTGTGAGTAAGAATAAATGGCTGGCAATTTCTGAAGAAAATCCTGTTCCCCTTGCTAAAGTAATGTGAAGTGCCACCCCAGCTCCATGGGAGAAGACCAAGGTAGTGCTGTGAGAAGCTATCCTTTACTCATTCGGTTGTAAACACTGTCCCCAGAAGTATATTCCAGATATCAACTTTAAGACTGATACTGTTTTGAGGGATAGGAAGAATTATAGACTGCATTAGATAAACTATGGAAATTATTTACTTCTAATAAAAGAAAACCAACTCTAAAATCACACAGACATGCAGGTAATACGACTTAAGAAGCTAAAAGGTATTTCCCTAGCTTTTCTTATAATGACTACAGTAATTCACCTATAGTGGAAAATGTCTTTATTTTTAGTCCCTTCCTCTAGATTAATTTCATACATTCTGAATGTTTCTCAAAGAAATCAGATGTGATGGCACTATTCAACTATTCAAAGCAAACTGAAGCATTTACTGGAAGAGAAATGCAGTCTTAAAAAAAGCAAGGGTGTAATATTTATGACTGAAAACTGTAGCCTGATTTTAGGTACATGAGGATCCCTCTAAGGTCATCCTGGTGAATCTTTTATGCTAAGGCAGTTTCTCTAAATACAGCTTTTCAGTTTTCAAGGCACTCCTTAGAAGTTATTCTTTGTGTACTAAATCATGCCTCTGATCCTTACTATTTTCTGTGTGTGACTACACTATCTACTAGCTATTATCCAACACGCAATGCATAAAAATATTCACTGGGTCTGCTGTAGCCTTCTACATACACTTTCAAGAACTTCATGAACTCCTAACAGGTAGTCTTCTGAGGGTTAATGATTACAAAGTGTTCCTAGATTTTGAGCATTTTAGATTATTTTAGAGTGTGTGTGCACCCTATTTAACCTAAACTCTGAATTCCTCTAATACTTAGATTATTGGGTTTTTTTTTCTTCCAGTGAGTACAGTCTTCTTTTAAATATTTTCAGTTGTTGAATTCCATTTTACTGTGGAGCATGTCTATGGAGGGAAGACAGCAGGAGTTTAGGAATACTGAATGAATATAAAGTCTGAATGCCAACACTGGCAAAACTGTCCTTTGCACTCCTATAGTACACCTACTTCGTGAGTTCAGCACACTCTAAAAAAAACAAATTCGCAAAAGCAGCTGAGCTTACACTGTAGTTTATGATAGATCAGGTGTGTTAATAAGGAATTACACCTGTTCAAACTCAATAACAGCATAACTCTGCCAGCAAAATCCTCCACATAGACCAAGTCAGGTTTCTGTCTGGGCAGACAGAAAGGTGTACTGAGTATGAAATCAGAAATTTCTCTTTATCTTGCCTAAGTTTCCAAATAGAACACCTAATTTGAACACTGTTCTTTTAAACAGCTTTGCTTTCTCAGTGAACTGAAATCCCTGCCTTAAGGGTGATAAGTACAAAGAGGAATTATTTACAGCCTATGCATGATAGCTCCCCACTCTTTTAATTATGTTGGATAGATTGACTACAAGTAACTGGAAAGTCTTTCAGACTCCTCAGAGTGAGGACTAATGACTACCTGAGTAGCATAAAGCAGCAAAAGTGCAGATGAGAGTCTAGCCATAGACTCTACAGTCACCACAGACCTGAGCCATATGCAGAGGTGTAACCCATCCTTGATTTTACTGGAATACATTCAAACTTCCTCCCTGTCTCTTGATGCACAAAACTGTTCTAGAAGAGCTGTTCTTTTATTGTTCCAGGATAGTACTTGCTTCAGTACGCCCCAATAAAGAACAGATACCTCAATAAAAGGTGTTTATTTATAAAGGTATTAGATATGTTTATTTATAGATATATTTATTTATTTATAATAAATAAGACCTAGCACCAAAGCTGGTGAGAATGGGATACTTTTTGGGTAATGTTAGCAGATTAGAAGATAAGTTTCTACAGTTTAAGCGAATTTTCTTTCTCTCATGTTGAGAGTCACACACCCAAGCTGCAACTCTTCTATCTCGGGCTGCATTTAGCAAAGCCATGTAAATCATTGTAAGGCTGCAGTGCTGTCAACAGTGGCAGTCCCCAGCCCTCTCCCAGTTCGGACAGCACTCTCACCACTTGTCCTGTACCAGCACTTTTCACTATTCATCCTCAGGCAGCCAAAAAACGAGTACACATGATGAGTCTGGGAATTCATTAATCTAGTACACATCAAAGATCCTGAGCTCAGCAGAGACGGGGTTTCATGGTGCACTGCAATCTCTCCCTTCCCGTTGTATTCCTATCCTTCCTCATTAAACCAGCAGTGATAACTGTTTCTCTCTGCACTGTATGCTCTATCTGCCCAGCTTCTCTTAAACTATTTAACTAATTTTACCTAATTAGAATAAAACCAGAGGAATTGCTTTTAACTTGTTTTTGCTTGAAATTTGATAACCTTTATCAGAAAAAAAAGGGACATTTTTGCTTGAAAGAGTGTGTGTTTTTTCTGTGTACATCAGTCATTAACAAAAAATACTACCTTTAACTTCCTCTTAGGGCCTTAAAGTATCACCAAAACCAAATAACTCTACTAATTCTTTTCTCACAGTGCTTTTGATTACAGGCCTAATTCTTCCTCACTTACAGTTGGATATATTAGCACAGAAACAGGATCTGCAAAAGCTCTGCTTAAAGGAATATAAACTCAAAAAGCTACTGGTACAATGAAATCAGACCAAATGCATATGTAAGACCGAAAATTAAAAACTCTGTGCAGTGAAAATCAGGAAATCTTAACTGAATCATCTGTGATAAAAATTCAATAATACCATAAAAATGAATTCTCCTTTAACCAAGGGAGCCAAAGTAGAAAATGACAGGTGCGAAGTTAGGAGGTGGGCCATTCTTCACTTTATACTTGCACTATATTACTCCTCCTGCATTACTTCTACACTCTAAATATCTTTCCAAGAATATTCTGAAGGAGGGTGTCACAATGCTGATAAGTTTTATGAGCACCACCATCCTTTTAAACAGTGACATAGACATGTCTAATTCAAGTGGCCGTCATTAAACACACTCAGGCTTCCAAACCGCTCTGATTCACAGTTCCACCTAAGGTCACAATCTGGATTGAGGATTCATCTGTGGTCCGCTCTCTCTTGCTAAGCTCTTTTCACGCTTTCTTTTGACCTACAAAGTAGTTTTATTACTGACAGCAAGGGAAGATGATATCTGCTCTCTGATTGTAATACTTACCAACCCATCCAATTCCTCAGAAGTCGATTCAGCTCAATGCCCTCCCTAACAGTAGGGCTAGACAGTATTACAAAACTGAAGTAGCCATATCTATTAATTAAATTATAGCAGCAAAACTGTAAGGACTGCACAGTGAAGTGATCCTTCCTTTGATTTTTTTTTAAATCAAAAGTTTACTTTTCTAGGAAAAGATAATTGAATAAAAAATAGGACATACTTTGAAATTTCTTGCTATCTTTTACACAGTAAACTAATAACAGAGAATAGTACAAAAGAAGAAAATAACTTTACTAATAAGTTATTTTAAAATCTAATGTTAATTACTTACTTTGCCTTACTGTACTTAAATACCAGAGTTTTAATTGCTTTTGTTGGTTTTGCCATCAGTGTGATCACTATCTGGCAGCTTGGAAATGCTACTTGTTGTTTTTATATGGCAAACACTGAAAAATTCATTCTCATTAAAGGCAAAGCAGGACCATTGGAATGCTCTTCCAACACTGTGGTTTTAATTTGCACTTTGAACACTCTTCCTTGCTTCCTGCGGACCTCTTAAATGAGCATTTCCAGAATCTGTGTTGAGTGGTGGTTACTAAAATGCATCAACTTGTTCAATGAGTATTGACAAGAACCAAGCAAGGAGAAATTTCAGCCAGACTAGATGACATAAACTAAGCCTCTTCAGTGAAAGTTAATGAGATTGCATACTGTACCGACACTACCTGCAATGACTACCCAAATCTTGGGAAAGTTGAAATTTCATTATTTTACAAACTTTCATTTTAACCAAACATATTTAAACATTTTTCTGCACTTTTCCGACTGTCACAGTAAAAGAAAATTGAATTTCCTACTGGAGCTGAGAGCTATTCCCCTTCTCATACCTACTTCTCTTGAAAATTCACTTTCTTCATTGGGGTGTGTGCATCCAACATGTTTTGTACATTTCAGTTGTGAGAACCACAGTGAAAGCAATCATCCCGCATTTGAATAGTGAGGGAATAGCACAAAGCAGGTCATGTTTGCTGCTGCACAGAAAGCACAAAAGAGTCTCCTCTGAAAGTAAAGGCCCACCAGATGTCAAGAATGGCTCAAGGTTGAAAGAAGACAGAAAAACAATTCCCTTCACAATGAAGAAGACAGATAGAAAACCTGGGGATTGTTATCTGGAAAGAAGCATTTTAAAAGTGCCGAGCCTGAAGTTCTAAGAACAATAGCCAAGGGGTCCTATACTGAAAGAAAAATAATAAAATAATGCATTGTAGAAAGTCTCCAGGGAATAAAATCTGCAAATGCAACAGGATGAGCCTCAACCACTCAAGCAGCCGCTTCTGAAATTACTCTGCGCAAATCTGTGATGCATGGGTACTATAATACAGCAACTGCAAAAATACTAGACTGACAGATGCCACAGAACAGTGCTGGAGCTTAGGGAAAACACAGGAAGGTTGAAGGGCATCGTGTAGGGCAAGCTGTATTGCAAGCTGGAATTAAGCACCTTTCCTTTCTTCCTGGAATAAAACAGGTAAGTGTTCTTTATATTTCAGGAGGAAATACAGGGTCACAGTCTCAGCTCCCACTGGGAAAAACTTTCTGAAAAGAATCAGCTTTCCCTACTGCCGGCTTTCTGCTGGGGCATGTGATCCCTGCGCGTGCAGAATTAGAGTCCCAAGACTCTCCTCATTTCTGAGCTAATATGGTCTGCCAGCTCCCTCCTTCTCTACTGCTGGTTTATATTGGCCTCTTCATGGGGAATCAGCTATTGTGGACAATAAACCTTGGTAAGAAAGCAGTGGTTTCTTGGCATTATGTTAAAACATATATTAACACCCTAGTTTTTAACCCATGCTGCCTTCCAGGCATTTTGCTATTCACTCACAGCACATATTCTTTCTTTTTTATCTTTAACACCTGTTACATTTTATTGTTTGTAAGAGGATATGAAAAGATGGAAAACATAATATTTTTTTTAGAATTCCATCGTTCTCATTTCCTAAATATTTTATTTTGCTACATTTTCAGCATGGCAACAGCTGAACTTACTACTTCAATTTTATTTCTCTGTTTCACAAGCTCAACGCCAGACTGATGCTAGTACTGAGAACCCCAAGCACTCATGTTAACCTGTTCCTCCTTCAATGAAAGATGTTTGCATTGTCTTTCCTGAGCAAAAATGTGACAAACTGTATATAGTGCTTTCTGTGACTGAAAGCCCGTTTTCTCATCAGCTTTCAGCCTGCATCCTTGTCAAAATATCTTGTGAAAACAGATAAATAATAAAAACAAGAACAACATACTAAGCTTTTTTGGTGACGGACTGCTTCAACTGTGGGAAACTGGTAAGAAACTGAGCATTCATCAATTTGACCTAAATAGCGAGGGGAAAAAAAGAATAATTCCAGGTATATAGTAAAATGAATTGAGCCTGGGTGGAAAACATGAAATACATCAGCAAGTCTAGCTACAAAAAAAAAAAAAAAATTACGTATATATGTATAGATGTGTATATCTCTATTAATATATACAAATCTTTAATATATATTAATATATTATGCATACATATACATATGTATAATGAAATGCTTCACTATAAACAAGTCATTAGAAACAACTAACTTTGGATGAGAAGAATTCACAAGTTCAATCAAAAAAGAATCACTTGTGCTTGGTGGCTGTATTGGGTTTGCATGGCAAGGTTTTGGTAGCAGGGAGGTATACAGAGGTGACTTCTGTGAGAAGATGCCAGAAGCTTCCCCCATGTCTGATAGAGCCAATGCCAGCCAGCTCCAAGATGGACCCGCCGCTGGCCAAGGCTGAGCCCATCAGCGATGGTGCTAGTGTCTCTGTGATGAGATATTTAAGAAGGGGAAAAAAAACCCTGCTGTGGAACAGCAGCCAGAAGAGATGAGTGAGAATATGTGAGAGAAACAACTCTGCAGACACCAAGGTCAGTGAAGGACAGGGAGAAGGTGATCCAGGTGCTGGAGCAGAGATTCCCCTGCAGCCCATGGTGAAGACCATGGTGAGCCAGGCTGTCCCCCTGCAGCCCATGGAGGTCCAAGATGGAGCAGATATCCTCCTGCAGCCCGTGGAGGACCCCACACTGGAACACGTGGATGCACTTGAAGGAAGCTGTGACCCCATGGGAAGCCCACGCTGGAGCAGGCTCCTGGCAGGACCTGTGGACCCATGGAGAGAGGAGCCCACGCTGGAGCAGGTTTGCTGGCAGGACTTGTGACCCCGTGGGGGAGCCACGCTGGAGCAGTCTGTTCCTGAAGGACTGCACCCCGTGGAAGGGACCAACGCTGGAGCAGTTTGTGAAGAATTGCAGCCTGTGGGAAGGACTCATGTTGGAGAAGTTCGTGAAGGATTGTCTCCTGTGGGAGGGATCCCAC
This sequence comes from Nyctibius grandis, assembly GCF_013368605.1. Taxonomy (NCBI): domain Eukaryota; kingdom Metazoa; phylum Chordata; class Aves; order Nyctibiiformes; family Nyctibiidae; genus Nyctibius; species Nyctibius grandis. The sequence continues at coordinate 25,588,599 of NC_090695.1, forward strand.
GCTGGAGCAGGGGAAGAGTGTGAGGAGTTCTCCCCCTGAGGAGGAAGGAGCAGCACAGACAACTGTGATGAACTGACCACAACTCCCATTCCCCATCCCCCTGTGCCACTAGGTGGGAGTAGGTAGAGACAATCAGGAACGAGGTTGAGCCTGGGAAGAAGGGAGGGGTGGAGGGAGGGTGTTTTATGATTTGGTTTTGTTTCTCATTATCCTACTCTGATTTGATTGGTAATAAATTAATTTCCCCAAGTTGAGTCTGTTTTGCCCATGATGGTAATCGGTGAGTGATCTCCCTGTCCTTATCTCGACCCATGAGCCTTTCCTTATGTTTTCTCTCCCCTGTCCACTTGAGGAGGGGAGTGATAGAATGGCTTGGTGGGCACCTGGTGTCCAGCCAGGGTCAACCCACCACAGTGGCACAGACTGGTTTGTTTGGAGTTTGTTATCCCACTAGTGTTAGAAAGCAAGGAAGGATATGAACAAACAAAGCATTCTCTAATAACTATTTTAATATACAGGTGTATTATTGCTATATGTCATTAAGCTGGTTACACCAAAATGCAAATTTAAGATGGGGAATGTATTCCCTGAACTAAATTGATATTTACATAGGTTAGATTTAAGTCACTGCATTATTTCTGCAGAAATGGACCTGAGGTGAATAACAGGCTGAACACAAACCTGCAGAACACCCTTTCTGCCATGACAGATGGGTTGTGTCCTGGGTTGCATTAGCAGGAGTGCTGCACACTGGCTGAAGGGAGTTTTTCCCCTCTATCTGTGTAGCCACACCTAGACTACCATGTCCTATTTTGCCCGCATCATCACCACCACAGTCTCAAAAAGACAATGACAAACTACAAAGGGAGAGGATCACCAGGGTGGTTAGAGGCCAGGATATACAAGGAGAGGCAGCTGTGTTTGCTCAGCCTCCAGAGGAGAAGGTTTAAAGAGGAATCTAATCACCGTCTTCCATCATCTAATGAGGGATTATAAAGACAATGGGGTCAGGCTCTTTTCAGAGGTAAATGACAAAAAGAAAAGAGGAAATAGCTGCAAGGTGCAGCAAGGGAAATTCCAGCCAGTTCTAAGGAAGAAATCAGGTCAGGCTGGAATGGCTGCACAGAGGAGCTCTGGGGTTCCCAGCCTTGGAGGTACTCAAAACTCAACTGCACAAGACTCTGAGCTATCTAAGTCAGGGTTTGAGACTAGATGACCTCCAGAGGTCCTTCCCCACCTAAATTATTCGATCATTCCAATACTTTTTTTTTTAATTCAATTGTCCTGTATTTAATGAAGAGCTCATTTTTATAAATGAAAATTGTTAAGTGCCGAATATGACAGTGTACAAATATATCTTTCACAGAATAACTGAAAAGGTTCTGAATCCAGCCTGGAAAACTACAGAGAGAGTAAGGGACACCTCAGCGGACTCTGGAGGACTGGTGGCATATACACACCCAAACGTCACAAAGCATAAATGCTTAGATAAAACTGGTTAAACAACCATTGCCCATCTAAGAAAAGGAAAAGAGTCTTCTGTTTTCATACAGATTTGATCTTGGAGAAGCATTTGGCAAAGATGTCAGATCTGAACAGTAATTAAATATGGATCAGGTATTTGTCATGTCCCTGTCATGTGCCATGAAAATGCCAACAATTTTAAGATTTTGCTTTAGTTCAAAAGGTCTGATCTCTAGTGATTTTGAAATGCAAAAAAAGTCACTTTGGTGAATGTGCCTGCTATTTTTACTCTGTTTTGAAAGGGAAAACTAGATGACATATAGCCTTTATGTTTCTTGTTGCAAATGAATGAGGATATACAGGAAATACAAAACAAATACTGTAGACTATAAATGTTAAAAAGCACAAGGATTTGCTTTTAGATGAGTACCTTAGATAAACTACACAGGCAGGGTATTTAATAATTTTTCTTTCCTGCTTTGAAATAATGGCAATGGAAGCACAGTGTAGATCATTTCTTCCTTGTGTTTTTCCATAAACTTGCTACCTCTGAGAGAAACTAAGTCAAAAAACCCGAACTCAAACTAGAAAGCTGCCTAACTATAGAAGTAAAAGCTGTACACGTCAGGTAGAAATCTTTAGGCAGAATAAGGCAATAAGTTGATAAGAAGTGTACTTGCATATAAGAAGTAACAATGACTTTCAGAGTCTGTGACATGGAAATTCATCAATATGGGAACTCAGCTATAATCAAGAATGACAGGAAGAACATTCATAGAGAGCTGTAATAAAAACACTCTGATAATACGCAGATAATAGGTACCTTGGCAAAATATATTTTCAGTGCTTTCAAAATAGATTTATAAATAGCAAAAAAAAATTCCTGCATATTTAAGTAGGAATTAAATTTTATACAGTTTTACTTTATTTTTCATTCCGAAATAATTAAAAGTTGATGATCTATCTTAAAACATCTTGGCATCTTACATAAAAGAGGAAGGAAGTTAACTAACAGATTACTGTACCTTAAAAGTAGCCTGCAAACCTAAAGTCTTCTCAAACACTTTTGTACAATACAACCAAGACTGCTAGGTTCCTTCTTGCAAACAAAGCGATTTGGTTTTACATCGACCTTAGCTTTTCTCTGTCATTCTTAAGGAACAGGGTACTTTCTAAATTATTTGGCTGGAAAAACTATTCTGTGTATATTCCAGATGGTGTACACCAATCTTTTCTATTTCCTCTTGTTCCTTTAGGGTTTTCCTAGGACTGTTTTCTGCACTGTGCCAGATACAGTGTTTTTACTAGAAGCCTGTGATCACAGTAATGTGTCCCTCTGCTTCAGACATACCTTGGCTGTTAAAGATTATGGAACATGATATCCAAATAGAGCACTAGTTCTGCTGCATTAAAAAAAGAGATTCTGCACACTCACAAAATCTTACCTCTCCCTGGGGAAAAAACCTAAGAGTTTCAGGTGGAAATTACTTTTTTCACAATTAAGGCTGACTCATTGTCTTCCAGGCCTTAACTGAGTAAAAAAGGAAATCATGAGTGCTCTAACCTCCCCAAATATAAATGCTGCTGCTAAAAATCCAATTGCATTTTTTTAAGGCTGTACTGACTTGTAGTTGTACAAATTGTTTACATAATTTTATTCCACACTGGAAAACAAAGACTTCTTAAAGATTCCCATGAACTGAGGTTTTAGCCATATTTAAACAGCATCATTTGCTGACAATATGTTTAATTAGGTCTCTTCAGTTTGTTAACTTGGATTGCACTGTTATGCCAAGTTGCACAGTACACATATGCCTTAGCACATGTAGTTTTTCAGCAAGTGTAAGAAAACTTCAGCCCTAAAGTAAATAAATCCAAGTGGCTGCAGGTGTGTGGCTTCCACTAAATCACAAATGTAGTATTTTAGCAGCTTATATTTTATATCCCTACCTGGTTCACTAAACTTCGTGAGACTTTATTTCACAGGTTTGATAACATAGGTAAGAAGGGAGCACAGAAAGAGACTAAAACAACGGACTGATGAACAGAGTCTGCATTGAAAATGCAGCAGTCCCTAGGTTTTCAGATTCTGCAGCTTAGACCTCTGACAAAATGAGATTTATCTGTATCTCGGAGCACATTACGCAATCTGAGCACTACCTCAGTGTGGCTTTCTTCCCTTGGGTAGAATATGTAGAGGTGGATAGCACAACTGAACAAACACAGTGCTCTGTCATTGAAAGCACAGAATAGGCAGCATAATGAACATAGAAGAGCTGGTGAACGTTTTTTTCAATTTCAGTAAGCTTCCTGCAGCTTGTTTTGAAAACAACCTACTTGCCAACCTGAAAAAAATTTCTGTTCCCTGTGTTTGACTCTGCACAGCAACCAGATATGGTGAGCTGAAACATCTCAGAAATAAATGCTGCCATATGAAACCACTTCTATTTTATTTTAAAGCAGAATGACATGACAGCCTTTTTTCTCAGTGTGTGCTTTATGGACACAGACAATTCTCCAGTTCACGGAGATCCTCAGTCTTCCCACTTATTCTTAGCCTAATTCTTAGTCTGGTTCTTACAACGCTTGACACCCAACACTGAAGTTGACCATCTTCCTGCTGTCCTTGCTTTGAAATAGTTTTTTCTTCTTTTTGAGAGATTTAGTTGACTGTCAGGGCCCCAAGTGCCTCAACAGGCCTTCATCACCCTGATCAGCCTCCCCTGGAACCCCTTCCAGGCACTCACATCCTCTGTCACAGACTCAAGCTCCATTAAGCTCAGACCTGGGCACCCCAACTCTGCCTGAGCTACACTGAAGGGTAGCTGTCTCTTATTCTCTGCTGTTCCTGAATCTCAGCCTGGATTTCCCTGACTGATCTTGGACATAACACTGCCTCACCTTGTCTGATGAGCACCAGACTGTTGATGAAAAGCTATTGCTCTCGCCATCTCCATACACCCTGTCTGGGGACCGTGCTCCATCAGTGAAGGCACTGACCTGCCTGCACTGTGGTTCCCCTCAGCTCTTGCATTCTCTTCCCTCCTGGAGCCGTCTCACAGTTGGTGCTCCCTGGCAGCTCTCACAAAGGCTGAAGCCTGAGCTTAGAAAGAGCTCCTGGACCAGCAGGCAAAAGGTGCTTATGTCAGGGGGTCCAGGTGAGACTCATCAGGGCAAACAAGGTCTGTTGGGGCACTCAGCATCCTCACAGAGACCGAGAGTATGTGCCCGACTTGCAGACTACCCGTAGGACCATGAAAGCCCACTAAAAACAGGCAGTGAGACTACTGCCAGCAGACTGAAATTCTCTACATATGGCTCCTTCCCTCCACTGGAAAATCTGAAGGCATCTCTAAACTCCAGAAGGTTGAAAACTGCTTTATGCATCCAGAACAGTATACCCAAAACTATGAAGCCTGTTGTGACCAAAACTATTGATACCAGACAGTTCAGTTCAGCAATGGTTTAGCAAGAGTAGGCCTCAGAGTTAGCAACGGTTTAGGAAGAGTAGGCCTCAGAGTAGGCTCTAAAAGGCCTGCTCTGTGTTACTTTTACACAGAACAAGCTTTCCTGTCAATAATTTTCCTTTTAGCTAGAATAATAGAGAATAACAATAGGTTCTGAAGCAAACTACGTGTTTTGTAGATAGAGTTTGTTTATGGGATTGATAACAAGGTTCTAGTAGACAATGATTCATGCTGTTTACGCTTAGTCCCAGAAAAACAAAGGTCTCTGCTAATTATAAAAGGGCCAAAAGACAAAATAAAACTGTAAAGAACAACTTTGTGATGTCTAAATTAACTTGATTCATAAACTCTTGTGTCAGAGGAGAGATAAGTTCAAAACGATATCTTCTTCTTGAGAACACATGTACTTGTAAACAAGAAGGCCTCGATCACGCTTGCGCAGAAGCACGATTAAAGGGGGATTGCGACCACCAGCGACCCCCAGAGACCACCCAAGACCCCTTCCCCAATTTAGTACGCATGTGTAAAGACATTACGTAATGCATTACATAATGCATTAGCATATTCATAAGTTTCTTGGAATGGGTGGGCTTTTCTTGGAATTATATGAATATTCATATCTGTGATGTATATAATGAGCAAGCTTTTGTTCTTAGGTGTGCATGCTAGGAGGAGAGATCCCCCATGCACACAGAGCTGCAATAAACCAATGCTGGCTTTCTAAACTATCATTTGGTTTAGAGAGTTTTCTTGGTTACTATTTTCCGGTAACACTATGATGTGGAAGAGCACGATAACAGCTAGAGAAAGACACACATTGGAAAATGTGGCAATATTTTTCATTAGCAATTACTGATTGTAACTGTTATCAGAATGGCTAGTAAAAAGCTCACTTTTGGCATATGTAGCAAGTCTCGTCTACAAACAGGCATTGGCTTAGTTCTCCTTTCTGGCAAGATATGCAGAACACACACTGCATTTCAGCTGCCAAACTGCCAGTTTTAGCGTCAAGCCTCTGCTATCTGTCTATGATCTTGTTTTTCTGTTCTGCCACACGAAGCAGTAACAAACTCTTCAAGACTGAAGAGGCTGTTTGTGAGGAACATTAAGGATGAACGTTTGGGACTGGATTAGAAGTAATTAAAATGCTCACACTGAAGTTGGTGGGATTTGGAATGAACACATACCACCTTTTATGGAGGGAGTATCTTCAGCAGTTTACTAGGAGTGCATGCTAAAAACACGTAAGAAACAACCCAAAATTCTGCACAACTTTTAACATTGACTGGAATCATGAATTTACAGCAATTCATCATTTTTTACATCATGAGTGAATATGCAAGGAGAAAAACAGCATTGAAAGAAACCCTTGAAAGGACAGAAGTCTGAAAGAACAGGTTCTTTGTGATGCTGCTGCACTCGGGGGCCATGGGTTTGATTTCCTGTGCTGCCACTCAAATGGCATATTAGAAATATTATCAAAGCAGGATCTATTCTATCATGTATAAAGACAGGAGTAGGAGGAATTAGACATTTTCTGGAGGGGGTGGTGTCAAAAGTCTTAAGTTGGTTAAGTCTTCGCTCTGGAACACACTGAGAAAAACTGTTAAACCTCGCAGTTTTGAAGGGAGGACAACATATTACCGCTGTCAGTTCCTGAGACTGAATGTATGAATGCCTGTCCTTTCTTAATTCACCTTAAAAGGGTTTTCATGAAAAGGAACTGGAATAAAAACATGGGGACAAAAAGTAAAAATTCTTCTTTACAGATTGAAAAATGAGTAATAGTTGCTTAATAATTAAAACATCCCCACTTGTTATTGTATGTCTTCCTGCTAAAAGAATATTTGTTTATTATAGCAATGTGGACTGTAGCATATAGGAGCTACACAGCCATATTAATGGTTTTCCTGTAACCCTCAAGGTTCAATAAATTTGATAAATCAAACCATTAAGAGAGAGTACACAGCAACCTTATTTCATTTTTCCTGTTACCTCCGTGTTTTAGAAGACGGAATAGCAGTGATATTTAGAGCACTTAATGTGACAGTCAGGAAAACAAAAAACATGTCAAGAATACACGTTACAAAATAAAAAGTATCTAGTAATTTCCTGAAGTCTAACCTGAGGCTGGCTCAATCCTTAAAAACCATACATTCCCCAACAGGTAAGAATTACTTACGTTTTTCACCAACTAAGTTTTATCTTTGCTAGACTTACAGCAACAATGTTCTTGCTTTCTGACACTGTGATGGTCAATAAGGTACCATCCTGGCCTGGCTGTGTTTGGAAGTAATTTCCCTTGAATTGCTGTCTTCAACCTGATTAATCATTATCCTTATTTTGCACCCTGGCTCTTTACTGATATTGTCCTTGAACAAAACCAATAATGGCTCTTCAGTAGGTAATCGAGTACAAAAGCCTGCATAGTGGTACCATGTCCTCATGTGCTTTTTGTAACTAAAGATATTGCTACAATTAGTGAATCAGGAAAGCATTTCCACATCAGTAATGTCCCCTGAACGCCACAGATAAGGTGGACCATCTACTTATTGGCACCTCAATTACACACACTCACAAAGCATGTTGAAGGACCACTATTAACACTTGGCCAGCTCCTCCAATGGGTTCTCATTTACCCTCATGCTTGGGCAGCAAACTATTTAAATGTTCCACACTACTAATTTGCATTAAGGGGGTAGATTTAGACTAGATATGAGGAAGAAATTTTTACATTGAGGGTGGCTGAAATACTGGAACACGTTGCTCAGAGAGGTGGTAGATGCCCCATCCCTGAAATATTCAAGGTCAGGTTGAACGAGGCTCTGTCCAATCTGATCTAGTGGAAGATGTCCCTGCTCACCGCAGGGGGGTTGGACTAGATGACCTTTAAAGGTCCCTTCCAACCCAAACTATACTATGAATCTATGATTTATAAACATTTCCACTTTTTTTCTCTTCAGACTTGGTCTATTATAATCACTTTTCTTATTCAAAAGAAACATTAAGACTCCCCTTACCCACCCACAAGGAGGGCCCTGGATGACTCATATCAGATAATATTTTTGGTTCAAGGACAGAAAATTATCTGTATGCTACCAGTGCCAGCTGACTAATGAAGGAAACTGGTGTTATACTCCAAGCAGGTCTCTTGCCTACTGTGTGGCTGGGGGAGTCTGAAGAGAGAATAAGAAGAAACAATTCACTTATGTGTGTGTAGAGGCATAAGTCCAAAGTAGGCAAAATAAACAACAAATTAAGCCCCAGTAAAACACAGCAGCCAAGCTCTAAAAGCTATTTTCCTTTTCTTGAAAAAAAAAGAGGAAAAAAATCAGATGTCATAAATATTTAAATTTAATAAGCAAAGAAATTTTAGAAAATAAATTCTTGCTTCGTGAGCCAATTAGTTCTCTATTATAGCTCACAATTAGCATTTTAAAAGCATCACATTATGGTGGCCTCAGGATATACATCACATTGATTAAGTGCTTATTAGATGTATATGTAGCAGCTTTCATTGAAAATAGTTAGCAGATCGTATAGCTGAGGCAATGTTCAGTACTTGCACCCCTAGAGCAAGGGACATTCCCTTTAAGGAAAGGCAGTTTTTAGTTTAATCCAAAATTTCACAGGAATTTGAATCAGCATATCTTTTCTGTCTACTGCATGTGCTCTTCCTCTCCTGACCCTCCCACAGCTTTCAGTGGTACAGTTCACATGCATAGTATATAACCCTTGCATTCTATGCTTTTATAGCACTGTTAAACCAGCAGGTAACAGGTTTTCTTAATTGTATTTTTAACACTTATTTGGACCTTCTGAAAAACTTCTACATGTTTACAGAGTCCTTATGAAGTACAGCAACACTTCCCTTTTTATCAACCCTATTCCAGCAATGCCATACATTTTCTCAGAAAGTTTTATTGAATTAAAACAGCTTCCTAATTAAAAATACACATTACTAGAATATTAAGGACCAAAGGCATCACAGAATTATTACTTCCACTGTTTTAGAATATTAAATAAAATTGAATTTAATAATTTAAAAAAAGCCATAGTTTAAAGAAAATTGCTGGCATAGAGTTCCGCCAATGAAAGGATACTTCTGCTCACACAAATTAGTTTTCCCAGTCACAGGAGTGGAGGAAGGTGGTGTATTTGAACCTGTAGGTCACTCCTGTAACTAGATATTGAAATACAGACCTACATAGCAACTTCAATTTATTTCATGCGTAAGAGGTACAATATAAAACGATTTCTCCCAACTAGTAAAAATACATTTTTACCCAATAACCAGATTTAAAATGGACTCAAAAGCACATGAGATATGTAACATAGAATCTTCAACATTTGACTGAAAAAGTTTTAATTGGTAATTGTTTCATTTCCTACCTCTCTCCTGTCAGGAACTTACACTGTCAACACTTATTTGCAACAAGATTTCCACTTTATCAGTGAAGTGGTCTTATTCTGGAAGAACTTATGCCCTGGAGTAAAATAATTCATATAAACAACCCTATTGCAATAAAGTAGATTTTATATATATATATATATATATAAAAATATTTGTAAGAACAGCAATGTATTCCTCTACGCTTCTCTGGGATAGGAGCTAAGTGCACAAACTACAAGAAAGCACTCCTGTGAATCACACAGCCTCAGGGGAGGGCAATGGCGGGGGGCGGGGTGGACAGCCTCTACTAGGTGGTTTTTTAGGAATGACATATCTGTGTTTTGAATTCTCACAATCTGCTTCTGTACAGAATTGGCCATACAGCTAGTAGAAGTGAATACTGGTGAAAATGAAATAGTGCATCTGACTGCATTATTTTTAAGATAAACCATATGAGAAAATATCAAGGAAAATAAGCCAAAGCTCTTGTGCCCCTGTTACCGGAAAATAGTAACCAAGAAAACTTTCCAAACCAAATGATAGTTTAGAAAGCCGACATTGGTTTATTGCAGCGCTGGGTGCATGGGGGATCTCTCCTCCTAGCATGCACACCTAAGAACAAAAGCTTGCTCATTATATACATAATTCCAAGCAAAGCCCATGCATTCAAAAAAAACCCTTATGCATAATGTGTTATGTAATGCATTGTGTAATGTCTTTACGCATGCGTACTAAATTGGGGAAGGGGTCTTGGGTGGTCTCTGGGGGTCGCTGGTGGTGGCAATCCCCCTTTAATCGTGCTTCTGCGCAAGCGTGATCGAGGCCTTCTTGTTTACAAGTACATGTGTTCTCAAGAAGAAGATATCATTTTGAACTTATCTCTCCTCTGACACAAGAGTTTATGAATCAAGTTAATTTAGACATCACAAAGTTGTTCTCTACAGTTTTGTTTTGTCTTTTGGCCTTATATAATTAGCAGAGACCTTTGTTTTTCTGGGACTAGGTGTAAACAGCCTGAATCATTATTTACTAGACCCTTGTTATCAATCCCATAAACAAACTCTATCTATAAAACATGTAGTTTGCTTCAGAACCTATTGTTATTATTCTAGCTAAAAGGAAAATTATTGACAGGAAAGTTTGTTCTGTGTAAAGGTAACACAGAGCAGGCCTTTAGAGCCTACTCTGAGGCCTACTCTTGCTAAACTGTTGCTAAATTGAATGGTCTGGTATAAATTTTTTTTTTTTTTTTTTTTAGTTTAGAAAGCCCGCTTCTCCACCATATTATGCATAACGGTTTTTTTGGAATGCGTGGGCTTTGCTTGGAATTACGTATATAAGGAGCAAGCTTTTGTTCTTAGGTGTGCATGCTAGGAGGAGAGATCCCCCATGCACCCAGCGCTGCAATAAACCAATGTCGGCTTTCTAAACTATCATTTGGTTTGGAGAGTTTTCTTGGTTACTATTTTCCAGTAACAGAATTTGGCACCCCAGATGGGACAAGCTCTCCGGAATCTCCACAGACCAGAGGAATCGTGAGGGCTCCAGCGCGCACCGGAGTATTTTCGGGGAAGCCTCCGAGTCCCTGGTCGGGTGAGTTTCCGAGACAGCTAACAGCTATCTGGGATATTAACGACATTGGTTGTGAGTATTGGTACCAGTATTTTAATTTGGTTGCTTGGTTGTTTGGGTGCTTACAAATAAGTCGTACCTGAATTAAGCGCGCGTTGTTAAGCTATTGGTATTGGTGAGCACAATTGTGATAATCCGTACGCTACTACAGGGACGCCCAGAGTCTGGATTTTGGTTGAATATTGGTTTTGTATATATTTGTATATATTTGTATATTCATTGCTGCTTAGCGAAACTGCTTTTGACTTTCAGCTTGCAAGTTTCTCTCTGTGTTCTCCGTTCCTCCCTTTCGGGGGAGGGAAAGGAGAAAAGGGGGGGTGAGCAGCGTTTTGCTGTTTACTGTTTGGTATCAGTTTAACAGCCAGTCCGGCTTTGAACTGTGATAGATTTATTTGTAATTGTGGTACTCTTACAACTTTGTTCGGGTATTCGTGTTAATTTTGAAACTTTGTAAAATGGGAAACAAACAGTCTACTGAAGGGGTGGATTAGAGTCCCACTGAAAGTGGTATAAGGGATTCGAGTCACCTGAAAATGGTATAAGGGGTTTGAGTCCCCAGCATCTTGTTATTTTGTGTTAAGTTGTTGATTTTGTGTCTGTGTTAAGTCGTTGCTTTTGTGTCTCTGTGTTTTAACGCTGCTTTTGTGTTCTGATATTATTTTGCAATGGGTAACAATCCCTTGGTGGAAGGGGGATTCTGAAAAATCTCCTCTAGGATGTATATTGAAACATTGGAAAAAGGTGTGGGTGGGGAGACACTCTCACCCAGAGGCAGCTTATAGAATATTGTAATCACTGGTGGCCTTTGTATATCCTAGATGATAAGGAGAAATATCCAAAGAACAGGAGTATAAGTTACAACACAATACTGCAATTAATGCTGTTCTGTGTAAAGGTAACACAGAGCAGGCCTTTAGAGCCTACTCTGAGGCCTACTCTTGCTAAACCATTGCTAACTCTGAGGCCTACTCTTGCTAAACTGTTGCTAAATTGAACCATCTGGTATCACCCCTACAAGTCAGGAAAAACTCAGGAGCCCAGCATGCAAAAACCCTTATGTGTTTTCAAGAAAAGGAAAGAATTAACTACACCTGTCAGATATGAACTTGGATACTGAAGGTAAACTTTGAATCTCATGAGCAAGCACTAGCACAAAGCACCTTAGACTGGTAAAAAAGGCCCTACAGTCTCCATTTTTTCTGATCCCATGTGAGGAGATTTATTCAACGTATTTCATTATTTTAGCCTCAGAATAACTGTATTTAACTATAAAGTGAAGTAACTTTTATTCAAATCCTCTCTGTGTACCCTGCAGTACAGCTCCCTAGGAAGACAAAAGTGGCCAGAAACTCAAATCATGGCCAGCTATGAGCTGACACTATGAGCTACTGCATTTCCATAAATAAACAGAGAATGAAATGATTCAGCAGTTCTACAATTTGGCCCTTTAACAATAGAACAAATGACCTCATTTATCACCTAAACCAATTTTTTGATCAAGGCAATTATCTTGATTTTGCCTCAGTCTGTGTCAGTACAAGAATTTCTAGCCAAATAAGAGAGATTTTTCAGAATACAGTTTAACAGGATGGAGTATTTTCCTGTTAGTAATCAAATTCCCTCTCAGATTGTAAATTCTTCACTCGTATGTCTATGCCTTCTGATTTTGTAAGCAATTGTAAAAAGAGGCCCTGATCTTGACCAGATACTATTCTGACATCAGCAGAAGGGTTTAAAGGAGAGGGAGACTGAATTCCATGATTTATTAGCTTTCAGTAGTACATGGTCTTTATACCAGTAGTCCCTCATATCAGTAAGAATTATAGAATAATGAAGGTGTGAAAGGACTTCTGGAGGTCTTCTGCTCCAACCTCCTCCTGAAAGCCAGGGTAGCCTCAAAATTAGATCAGGTTGCCCAGGGCCATGTCCAGGCAAGTTTTGAGCATCTCCAAGGTCAGAGATGCCACAGCATTCCTGTGCACCTACTCTAGTACTTCACCATCCACACAGTGAAAAATTTCTTCCTTCTATCTTGTTCAAATTTCCATTCCCTTTCCTGACTCCATCTTCTTTCTAATCACTCATTAGATGACGGAAGAGAGCAATTAGAACCTCTCATCTTCCTTTGGCCTTCTCGTCCCAGCTGAGCAAATCCACAGCCTCTCCTTATGCACTGTGCACTCCAACCACCTGCTAGACTGTCAGTCTATCAGTGTCTTTCTCCACTGGGTGGAGTGAAAAGGAACTGCCTACAGTGGAGACTGTAGTTGGTCTATTCTGAAAGACTGTGCATGGACCACGCACTAGGGAAGCCTAGAACATGTAGCATTTTTTTCCTATCCCTGCCAGAATAACACACATCCCTTAAAATGCCAAGTGGGATGTTACACACATTTCAGGTCATATCATTGAGTTACTCATAATTCAGCAAATATACACAATAAAATTACTCTTTGGTGATTTCTATGAGCAACATTTACTTTAGAGAGTAGTCACACCACCAACAGATTGAAAGAAGTTGGTTTGCAACAGTTTCCAAAATACTGGAAAACATATTTTCTTCCTTTGGATTATGGAGCAGGGAATCACCATACTATAATGGTTGTTACTATAATAAAGAAATTAGCAAACAATTTCTACAGTGAAAATTTGCTCTTCTCAGGAATTTCCCAGAAAGCAAAAATTTTCTCATCTACTAAATGATTAAGTAGAGTGGCAGTAGAGTGCCGTTCTACTTAATCATTTTGTACGTCTGGTCATAGCAAGGAATCTTCTATACTGTGCTTCAATACCTCATAAATGATAAACATTCACTAAATGTTGTCTACCTAGACTTTAGAAAATGGAAGTTGTCTACCAAGACTTTAATAAAGCCTTTGACACTGTTTCCCACAGCATTCTCTTGGAGAAACTTGCTGCTCATGGCTTGGAACAGGTGAACTCTTCACTGGGTAACAAACTGGCTAGGTGGCCAAGGCCAAAGAGTTGTGGTGAATGGAATTAAATCCAGTTGGCAGCTGGTCACAATTGATGTTGCGCAGGGCTCAGTATTGCAGCCAGTTCTCTTTAATATCTTTATCAATGATCTGAATGAGGGGATCGACTGCACCCTCAGTAAGTTTGCAGATAACACCAAGTTGGGCAAGAGTGTTGATCTGCTTGAGAGTAGAAAGGCTCTACAGAGGGATCTGGACAGGCTCCATCAATGGGCCAAGGCCAACTGTATAAGGTTCAACACGGCCAAGTGCCGGGTCCCGCATAGGCTTGGGGAAGAGTGGCTAGAAAGCTGCCCAGTGGAAAAGGACCTGGGGGTGTTGGTTGACAGCCAGCTGAATATGAGCCAGCAGTGTGCCCAGGTGGCCAAGAAGGCCAACAGCACCCTGGCTTGTATCAGAAATAGTGGGGCCAACAGAACTAGGGAAGAGATCGTCCCCCTGTACTCAGCATTGGTGAGGCCGCACCTTGAACCCTGTGTTCGGTTTTGGGCCCCTCACTACATGAAAGACACTGAGGTACTGGAGAGCATCTGAAGAAGGGCAACGAAGCTGGTGAAGGGTCTAGAGAACAAGTCTTATGAGGAGCAGCTGAGGGAACTGGGGAGTCTGGAGAAAAGGGGGCTGAAGGGAGACCTTATCGCTGCCTACAGCTACCTGAAGAGTAGTTCTCCCAGGTAACAAGTGGTAGCGTGAGAGGAAATGGCCTCAAGTTGTGCCAAGGGAGATTTAGACTGGATAATAGGAAAAATTTCTTCACTGAAAGGGTTATCAAACATTGGAACAGGCTGCCCAGGGAAGTGGTGGAGTCACCATCCCTGGAGGTATTTAAAAGACATGTAGATGTGGTGCTTAGGGACATGGTTTAGTGGTTGTCTTGGCAGTGCTAGGTTACCGGTTGGACTTGATGATCTTAAAGGTCTTTTCCAACCAAAATCATTCAATGATTCTATGATTCTGTAAGTACTGAAATAAAGGAACTGAAAGTAATTCTATGACTCTTGGTAGTTTTCTGCCATGAAACTGTAGCTGGAATGAAACAAAGTTTAAAATTGAGAAGGAAGATGATACTTAACATTTTTAAGTTACTATGAAGTCATAGAAAGTTTGTCATGATACGTGGGAGAGTGAACTTCTCACAGGAGGCAATTCAGTCATCTTCCTAGGCAAGATGGTGAGCCAGATAAGAGAAATAACCATTACTCAATGGTTTTATGAGTTTCAATCCTAGACAGGGATTTGAGAAACATTTTCTGAATTTTCACAGATTGAAGTACACTAATATTTTCTAAAGTGATTGATAAGCCAAAGAATGGCTTTGATGCAATAGAGGAAAGCACCCTGAATGGGTTACTCCTCAGCTGGTCCTTAGTCACTTCAGTCAAAAGATGTTTCAGAGAAATTATCAGTATTCTTCTTTTTAATGCTTTACTTTTATTGGTTGTTCCAGTTTTGTCATCAAAACCTTACTGCTCTTTTAAAGCTTAAAAAACGTTCATTGTTTTAACCATTGAACAAACACGAACTGAAAGAGAATTTCCAGGACTCTCTTTATTTCTACAAAGGCAGCTAGTCCAAAACAAGCAGCACTTCAGACAAAACTGCCTTGAGGAGGTAAGGTGTCCAGTACCAAAGCATTAGGGTTGCTTGCAGACTGCTAGTGAGTAGTGCCACATCTTGGACAGCTACTTTCTCCATGGACAGACATGATCATGGACAGACAGTGGAGAGTCAAGCCGTAAGTCCAGCAAATGCCATATGAGATGTTTATGTTTTGTTCATTTTGATTTTAGCTGTTGAGGTTCTTAAAGTAGGAGCAAGTTTTGGTTTGTTCCATGTAGGACCTAATAAATAATGGTCTTTGACAAGAACTTGTTCTAGCCAATTAACACCCATGTTCTAAACATCCATTTGCTAAAATGCGTTTGGGCAATTAGTTAGTGGTTTGGGGTTTTTTTTTCCCCCTGCCTTGTAGTTTTTCTAAGCAAATACACAGAACCACCCTCATGGCATTGTCTTTTAATCTCTGGGAGTTTGCTATTGTTTGGTTGTTCAAAGTGTACAAGGACTGATATCTTGATTTTTTAATACGGGTATTTGCTGCATTCTACTGGAGTATGTCTTCTAGTGAGAGAATTTCCAGGGTCTCTGAAAGTCAGCCCATGATATTTATGATTATAAATATTGGCCTAACCATTTCTAATTAGATATTCAAAGTTTAAGGAGTGCATCTACAGAGTAGAAGATGGCTCAGATCCTTAGCACCACAAGCAAAACTTTTAAGAGCTTTACAATTAATGAGTGCTTGGACTCTCCCAAGTTCAGATGTGAACTGAACATGGAATTTTATTTGAAGAAACAATAATTAAACAAAACTGAATTCATTTTAGCAGACAATTGCTAGATGTTCCTACATGGTGTCAAACACTTATTACCACCTTTTTGTGTTTTCTAGGAAAAGCATCCCCACTTCTCCATGTACAAGCTGTTTCTTTTTTTCTTTTCAAGACTTCATTTGAAGGCACGAAGAGGACTGGAAAAGAATCAGTATTCAGCTAAATGGACCAGACAAAATACCAAAGACTAACATAAGGCTTTTCCAGTTTTCCCAATAAGTGGGATGAATTTTTGGTGCATCAGTCTTGGCCTACCCAACTTGGAAAGTTCTACAAAATATATTACTTAGGAATCTATTTGATAGTTTAGAACACCAAAGAATGCACATTAAGTGTACACTTGCTGTTTTCCATAGGGAATATCCCCTCAACAGGCAAATGTAGCGACCTAAATGCATTTAGAAATCTGAACGTCATACACTCACAGGAGTTGTACATTTTTTTAAGTCAGAGTATGATTTTGTTTGATATTTCTCTGTTACTTGCACAATAAGTATGTATACACATTTACAAAACCAAATAACATTCCTCATTTACATTGTGTATACTAACAAAACTGGAATACTACAAAACATTTTTTCTTCTGACTACTCACTCCATATACAGGTCATGCTATGAGGAAAAGCCTTATTCTGAATTTAACATGTAAATAGTCAAATTATGCAACTGATAGGAGCAACACTTCATAAATTCTAATGGAGCTAGATGATAAATGGAACTAAAGGGATGCCATCAACTAGACCAACACTCTGTTTTAAAAAGCATTGAAAAGTGATTGCAGATATATACCACTGATTTTCCTACTAGTTTTTGTGACATTACTACCACAATATATGTTGCTTCATTTTTTCATGCAATCCTGTCTCCTGTTTTTACTTCAGATCCATGCGAATCCACAACCCTTCTACGTTACAAGATATGTGGGGGGAATCTGTGAGAGCAGATATATATGAATCAGTGTGCAATGCGCAAAATATATGGGAAAAGGCTTTCAATTACTTTAAAAGTCATTTTTTCTTTTGTCATTTTCAAGTTTAGTCCTTTTAGATGTAATGAACAACTACAAAAGGATTAAAGGTACGTAGAGAAAATATAGTTTTTTCCCTTTAAAGCTGAAGGTATGCCTTTATAAGCTTTATAAGGTTTTATAAGGCAGGTATATCTGCACAAAGAAGATGTGATTTTTTAATTTATGGTACTGACAAACACATCCATCTGAATTTTTCCATGCTAATTAACATAACAATATCTGCCAAGGCTAACCATGTGGCTCCTATTTAAATACAAGTTTTAGACTGGAATCTTAGAAGGATAAACATTTTCTGGTCAAATGCTTATTTATTTACCAACGTAGTTATGACTATTTAAAATCAAAGAGAAAATAATTATCAGAGAAAAAGACCAATGTCTTATATAGCCCTTTTTCTCCAACAAAATCTCTAAACTGACAGATTCTGAGCCAAATTCCCATTTAATGCAATTCCATTCACCTCATTTAAATTACAGTGGGGTATACTAGGACCTAAATAGCTGGTATATGTATGTGTGTAGATCTGTAGTAATCTGTGGTGTCCCTCCTCTCACAACTGAGGTAAAGCCACCAGTGGAGGATATCTTTGTTAAATGACAGTTGAGCCCCTACATTGTACCTGATAGCTCAGTGGGGCACTTGTCTTCATGCTGTTTACAGAATCATAGAATCATAGAATCGTTTTGGTTGGAAAGGACCTTTAAGATCATTGAGTCCAACCGTTAACTCAACACTGTCGAGTCCAACCGTTAACACTGTCGAGTCCAACTGTTAACTCAACACTGCCAATTTCACCGCTAAACCATGTCCCTAAGCGCCACATCTACATGTCTTTTAAATACCTCCAGGGATGGTGACTCCACCATTTCCCTGGGCAGCCTGTTCCAGTGCTTGATAACCCTTTCAGTGAAGAAATTTTTCCTAATAGCCAATCTAAACCTCCCCTGGTGCAACTTGAGGCCATTATCTCTTGTCCTATCACTTGCTACCTGTGAGAAAAGACCAACACCCACCTCGCTACAACCTCCTTTCAGGTAGTTGTAGACAGCAATAAGGTCTCCCCTGAGCCCCCTTTTCTCCAGGCTAAACAACACCAGTTCCCTCAGCTGCTCCTCATAAGACTTGTGCCCTAGACCCTTCACCAGCTTCGTTGCTCTTCTTTGGACTCGCTCCAGCACCTCAATGTCTTTCTTGTAGTGAGGGGCACAAAACCGAATACAGTATTTGAGGTGCAGCCTCACCAGTGCTGAGTACAGGGGGACAATCACTTCCCTAGTCCTGCTGGCCACACTATTTCTGATACAAGCCAGGGTGCTGTTGGCCTTCTTGGCCACCTGGGCACACCGCTGGCTCATATTCAGCTGGCTGTTGACCAACACCCACAGGTCCTTTTCCACTGGGCAGCTTTTCAGCCACTCTTCCCCAAGCCTGTAGCAGTGCATGGTGTTGTTGTGGCAACCCCATAGGCAGTCATGTCTCAAAATATTTTTCATGGATTATCACACTTCAAAAATCACGCATAGTAACATCTTTCTAAGAGATAATGGGAAATGTTTTCTACAAAAAAAATCAGGGCCTCTGTACCAACGCCAGTATTATGGCAAGGGGACCCCATTTTAACTTATGCTGCTACACACCACAATGTACACTGTAGTACTGAAGGATAATCAAACCCTGGGATGCATTAGCAAGAGTTTTACCTGCAGCAATTATTCCCCTCTGCTTGTGAAGCTACATCTAGATTAGTATGTTCACTTTTGCCCCCATTACCCACACCTATTTATAAGGAAGAAATTCTTTATGATGAGGTTGGTGAAGCACGGTAATGGTTACACAGAGAAGCTTTGGGGTCCCCATCACTGGAGATATTAAAACTTTGACTTGGCAAGGCCCCAAGCAACCTGATCTAACTATAAAAGTTGACCCTGCTTTTACAAGGGGACTGGATGAAAAGACTTCAAGGAGTCCCTTCAAAAGTACATTATTCCATTATTCTGCATTGCAGCAGTGTTGTGCAGAAACATTCTTGCAAGTTTTAAACTAGGCAGCTTCGAATGGAGGGCAAACAATCTGCATCATGGTCCACGCTGTACGACAACCTCAAGCATGTCTGTGGTTTGTCCAGAGCATCATACTGGTGCATTAGACTGTAACAGAAACCAGCTATTTTAAATGTCTTCATTATGTCTACAGTATACTACAGCCAGTGACGAGATGGCATACTGAGGGAAAGACGGACTCTATCTGTGTAGCAAAGACTTCCACAAGCCTTAATACTCCTTTTCTCCTTTTTTTTTTTCTGAAGGCATCACCCTTACAAGATTTCCAGGCACAGTAATGAGTTTGTTAGTTATATGTTTTACATCATTAAGTGCATTTTTCTCTGATACTCTCCCTATTGCCAGAACTTGATTTGTTTAACAAAGCTGAGAGGAAATAACAGTTGAATTATTTGAAAATAAGGTGCTGCTCACACGCTGAGAAAGAATGTTAAAAGGGTAAGTGGAACCGGTGTCAGTGGCAGTCCGTGCTGCAGCTACACATGAAGAGAGGCAGTGAGTTCTGCCCACAAGAGGTGATGTCTAGACACCAAGAAGAAAACTGTCCAAAAGCAAAAGCCACCATCAACTGCACAGCTACCTGCCGATATGAAAAGTACGAGGCAAAGACTCATGAAATGTTAACATCTGGTATCTTCACCTACTACATTTAGAATTATCTTCTTTTAACTTTTTGATTAAAACCAGATCAAATGCAGCTCAGTAAAAACTGAGGAGAACTTTGCTCTGTAAAATCAAGAATATGTGTTTTCTAGACTCATAGGAGACCATGGTAACACCTGGTCTTACGTCTCCTTTCAGGACCAGCCTCATATGACTCATGAAGAAGCATCCCAATCATTCACAGATCCATAATACTCCTCAAAAAGCACTAACAAGCCCTCACTATAGGATCTTCCATAGTCTGTACCAAGCTATTTACTTTGTTGTCTTGAGAGTTAAAAAGGAAAATGCCAAATAGTATTTGGTGCCTTCATATCTGTACAAGATAGATATCACAAATGCTCTGCAGAGAGCTTTCAACATGATCAGGAAATGGAAAAATACATTGTTGATCTTATCTTTATTGTTTGGTGCTTGGATATATTTTGTAATGGAATTTTCAAGTGTGTTCATTTTTAATGAAAATAAATATGTATTTTGTCCCATTTTTACAGACAGCAAGAACGTGAGACATACCATCAGCTGACCAAGAGGCAGGATTTCAGGAATCCACACAGATAAAAGAGAAACAACAAAAAGCTACATGTTAAAGAGCAGTGACTTTCAGTTGAAGTGCTGCTGCAAGCAATCATCCATTTCTCATCCTTAGGAGCAGTTCAGAGGACCACTTAATTTGTCAGGCTGCGGCAAGGGCTGGGATTCCCGCATAAAAGCAAAACCTGCCATGGTCAGGGCAGGGAAGGGCGGGGAAAGGGTGGAATCCAGTTTGCAAAACCAGCTTCTTGGGATTAGCACTGTTACTCCTACAGAAAGGGAAGTTTATCCTGCAGCTCTATATGGCATGAAAATGGTGCCACTTAAGAGATCCAGAGACCCTATGAGATGCTATGAGCAAAGTCACCTCTCAGTTCCATGGTTACTTGTATTTCTAATTAATTAGTTTCCATGATGTATTTCACAAAGCTTTTCCCTATATAAAACCTCACATAATCACTAAAGGGAAAAAAAAATCCTGCAGGATGCTTTAATGCTGCTACCAACTGTATTCATTGTAACAGGGATTTTCAGACAAAAATTTAGACGTGCTTGTGAGACACAGACTGTCATCCTAGAACAAAGCACGTAACTAGACCCACACAGCCATGACCACAAAAATTACCTGCTGAGAAGGAGAGATTCAGCTACAGGGATGCTGCTTTATCTTTAAAAAAATCTTGCTCCTGGCAAGGAAACACGAAGCTGCAGCAACACCATATTTTTCATGGGTCTCAGATCAATATAAAGCTATATACCTCCTGTGCTGAAACAGCCACATTACGTGGTAGGTGTCATTTGTATTTTCAATACAGTGCATTTTCAGTTGAATTAGAAATATTTGGATGGAATGCCCACCTAATCATGAAAGTCTCCGATGTTTTGTTGATGCATGGCAAGTCTTTACTGTCAGCAGCTGGTCAGCGGAAATGCAGACAAACAGAGGTAAGAATTGGGTCTTAAAAATGAAAGGACTTTACGATATCTTAATCGTATTACACTGTATTACACTCTATTATACTTAAGCAATTCCATTGTTGTGTCTGCAACATTCAAACTTTTATTAGCCTCGCTGGGTGGGAAAGTGACTTAGAGCTCTAACCACAGAGAAAGAAAGGACATGCTCAGTCTTGCTTTTCCCTCTTTGTTTGTTTTTTTAATAAGAGGATAACAGCTTCAATAATAATCACACCAAAGAATTTTGCATTGGATTATATTTAATCCACACGTATTTATCTCCCTCTGACATAAAAATGGTAATTTGAAACAAAACCTGACTAACATATCACAGACAGGCAACATACACATTTACAGAAGAATCGGTACTCTGCACATTTAGAATGTCTCTGGAAGAACCATGTAACAATACACAAAATCAAAGATAAATTAGAAGCCTGTGAGGCTATCAACCAGTGTTGTATGCAAAAAAGGCCCACCATGTTTTGTAACACAGTTACTACTGAATATATCACATTTAATTTAAAACTGAAACCATTTGCTAATTTAGAAGAAAAATGGAGCTACCTTTTTCTTCACAGAGTCAATATTTCGAGCACACTTTCAATTAATTTTTCCATTTCACCGCTTACAAACACTTAAAAGAAGGCAAGCTCTAAATCCAGTCCTCTGAATCATTTTAAAAAGGACTCCATTCTGTTTTCATAGGAAAATGCTGTGCACTATATAATACAAAGGCGGTGACAACAGCTGTGTGTTCCCTTCACAGGTTTGCAAACACATTTAATCTAATTGATGAGCTTTTGTTTAAACAAGAATTGATATGCATCCTGTGGTGCATATGGGTTGCAAAGACTCACAGTAATATACAGCCCAAGTGATTTGCCTGTGACGCTGAAACAACTTTTACATGACCAAGAATGTGAAATATCTTCATTAATACTATTTTCATACAAAAAAAACCCCTAGAAAATTATATAGCTGTATTCATTCTGGTTCCCACTGAAATCTACAATACAATTCACACTGATTTTAACGGGATGATCAGGACCACTGCGGGTAAACGTTTGTCCTTGTGCTTTGGAACACATTATTTAAAAAATTAATTTGAAATCCGCCATTACTGCAAGTAACTTACACAAGCTTATACACTCAGGCACATATAAACTCGATTATAGGTTTCACACTGCCACCTGAAGTAACACCATATTTTGCAAACATAACTGAACGCTTCATGTGATTTTCCTTTGTTGCAAACATATTTCTTGCATATTGCTCAGAACTGAGAAAAAACGAACACCTTTGCTTTACTGTTATTAAAAATTAATTAGCTTTCTCAAATATATAATCAGAAAACACTTGGTTTGATCTCATTTGGCCAAATATAAATCTATTTTTCCAGAAGGCAAGGATATGTGATTTTACATCAAGTTGCCATCAGAGAAAGTCTATGTCAAGTCTGTACCACTGATACACAGTCATCTTTATTGAATGAGCAGTAGGAATACAGCTTCAGAAATACAGACATTAAACGATTGTTTCTTCTTTTTCTTAGGCTATCATTTGAAGATGCTTGGAGGCTCAATGTGTGTCAATAATTTTAATTGACAGACTGTCTTTTTTCAATATTTGGCCTACACAAGGCTTTCTTCCAAATATAAATAGAAGCCCACTTGGAACTTACTGTGACTATGTTTTAGCAAATTCTGCATTTCTTTGGAATACAGAAAAGCAATGCTTCTCGCTCTGACGTTATGGAAACAGACGAAAAAAGCGCCAAAATAAGCACCAAACCAGTAAGATTTAATGCATATTATCATCCAGTAGAATTGAAGAAAATGGCTAGGTGAGAGGGAAGGAATTGGGTCTCCGGTTTACTGCGGTGCCTTGTTCTCTATGAAAATGCTGAATAAATACTTAATTACAGGGAAAACTATGAATATTGCATGAAACAGTGCAATGGTAGTTTTCATTCCCACAGGGACTTCAATCCGTGAAAAGAAGATCCATTGTGAAACTCCAATAATTCACGCGGACATATGGTGTAGTTAGAACAGGGCTCTTTCCCACAGAGAACTCAGAGGAAAACAACTTCCAACAGAAGTATACCATTTACAATTATTCTAATCAGAGAACTTTATTTTGTTTGGGTGTTGGTTTTTTTTTTTTCCTAAAATCTTTTGTGGTTAGTTGTAAATTCATCTGGAAGTCCCTTCCAAAATCTCCTTCCAGCTTTACTTCTATCTGCAATTCCCTCGCAAAGCAGTAATTTTTGGCATAGTTTGTGCCACCTCTACAGATCAATTCAGCATCTCCGTCTCTCTCCTAAGGCAGAAGTTGCTGTGAGCTCCCTGCACTGCAGTGCAATGCAGCCCAAGTACCAGCAGTACCAATTGTGTTTGTCTGAGTAGGTTTCCCTTGCGTAGTACTAAGCTCTGCAATCCGCCCTCCCCTCCATCAGAGATACACTCATCAGCCTCCTAACCCTTTACTGGAAGGAGAGCAGGATACTATCAATCATGGAGGAGCCTCTAGAGGATCTCAACATCTTTCGATGAGACGATCTTCGTCCTCACTGCCTATCTTTGTATACTTCTTCCTCATCTCTTCCTCTCCTTGACCCCTCTTTCTGTATAGATGTGCCGTGGCCGCCCCAGCCAGCATGACTCAGCTCCCACCCTCGCCCCCCACTCACACTGTGCCCAAAGTGCTTTGCAGGATTAGGCTCCCAAGACACATCAGTGACATCCATGCTCACCCAGCCCTCAGATCCCTGGGGTGACCTGCCTCCACTCAGGACTGCCAGAGACTCCTCTGCCTCTTTGCATCCCTCAGGCTCTTCTGCCCTGCAATCCTCTTTAGATTAGGTGGAGGCTGCCTCAAAAAAACTCATCAGCCTATGGCTCTTCCTAAACCTGGAACTTGGACTACAATTTTCCCCACTGTGACTTCTCCATGCTCCCTTCCCCATATACTGCTGGAGGCATCTCCGAATCTAAATCCCCAAAGCACCAGGAAAGCAGTAACTTAGTGTGTTTTGGAAAAGTCCTTTCCTGAAGCTGTAAGGAAGGGAGTCCCTTCTCGCCCTCATGGATTATAAATGCTTAACTATTCTCCCAATGTAGTCAACGTGAGTTACAATCCTTGAAGGCAACCTACAGTGAGAAAAGCAATATAGTTTCCAAACCCACTTAAATTGTTTATTTTTTTTTTTTTAATTTTCTGTTGCAGGGTCTGAAACCCTGCCTGCTCCTTCTAAACACATCTTAGAAAGTGTTGGTTCCCTAAGGAGCTGGAATCTTGACACCCTTCCTGCATCTTTGATTTTTCTTGCCATACTTACTGCTAGGACATCTGCAAGCTTGTTTTCTTCAAACGCCTTAAGTCCGAGAACCTCAGCCTCCCTGGTCTTTGCTTCCCTAGTGTGCAAAAGTTGTTCCAGCCTTAATATGCCAGTCAGCTTCAAAAGCAGAGATTAGACACTCAAACCGCCTCGGATCTGTGCAACCTGCGCTCTCTGCGCAGAAGAGCGAGCGAGCTCTGGATAGAGCTGGAGTGAGCAGCAGCCGAGCAAACACTACTCCCGCTCACCGCCGAGATGCGAGGGAACCCCGCGCTCCCTGTAACGCTCTCCCTCCCTTCCCGACGAGCAAACCCCCTGTAAGTCCCATGGAAAAGTTGAAGTCCTCCTCCGCTGCAAGCATGCAAACGACGGAGCGGGGGAGGCGAGGTGGGGGGGGGGGGGGGGAAGGGAAAAGTTGTCCGGGAGCAGCAGCGGCCGCCTGACCGCCCGGAGCATCACTTACCGGCGGAGCAGGCGCGGAGACCCGCGGCGCGGCCGGGCTGCGGAGCGTCCCCGGCTCCCTCCGCTCCCCGCAGCCGCCTGCCTCCTGCTCGCGGCGTGAGGCTGCGGGAGGCGGCGAGGAGCCTCCCGCAGGAGCCGCCAAGCGTGACAGACCAGAGAAGGGGCGGACCGGAGCGCCTGTGTGGGCTTCGCCTTCCGGTGGAGCCTCTGCTGCAGTGCCGGGGAGAGAGAGAGGCGGAGCGGGCGGGCGAGGCGCGAAGCGGCGCGGAGTGAGGTACGGCGAGGCGCGGAGGGAGGCAGGCGCAGCGCGAAGCAGAGGCGCGGACGGCAGCCGCCACCGTCAATAATTGAAGGCGTGGGAGTTGCGGGGAGCGGGATCTCCGCCGCAGGCAGCGGCCAGAGCTGGCGAGGGGGAGGCACAGACCCGCCCCCCCCCGCGGACAAGGCTGGGAAGCCTCTGCGAAAACAAGCCTCCTTTTTTTCCCGGTAGAAGGGAAAAATAAAAATAACGACACCCACACATGCACGTTATTTCAGAAGACAGTGTTTTATGAGTGGTGGCGACAGGAGTGTGTACGAAATAGCTTGTTTCAGAATGGGTTGCAGCAGGCCCTACGGCCACCCAAAGATCACGGCATCCTTCCTCCCTACCGTCCTCCTGGAGCGCGGGTCGTGAGCGCTTCGCAGCACCAGTGCAAAGCTGCCTGCACTCCACACGCGAAAACTGAAAGTGAAGATCAGGGTGAGAAGTTGTTGATGTAGGAAGTCCCACAAGTGAGATTCACTTTCCTGAGTGGAAAAATACCTGACTAGAAGAGTGAAGCATTAGAACAGATTGCCTTGACCAGTGGTGAAAGCCCCATCATCCATGGCTTTTAAGAAAACATCAGAAAAACATATTTTTAAATATGATTGATTTGTCTTGGGACAAATGGATAAGCTAGATTAGCTTATGAAGTCTCTTTTTTTGATTCAGGTTCTATGAACAGTAGGAGGTTATTATGTTTACTACCATTATCAATATTATTTTTAATGCAGTGGCATTAAGGACTGAACGTGATATCATAACTTTGTTAATAGCCACTGTAGAATAAAAACCATGAAGACAGTTTCTCCTTTATGATTATATACATTACCTGAAATTGCACTGGCAAAGTGTTTAATGTGACGAATACAGTGGTATTGCCAAAGTGAAGACATGAGAGAAAGTGAAGAGAGCAGGTAGGACTCCATATTAAAACTACTTCTAAAAATCAGCAAATATTCCATCAGTTTTGTTAACAAACATGGGACTTGGGTTCACCTCTCCAAAATGTGTTAAACCATGAATTATACCTGTAGTAGGAAGGTAGGGTAATGGGCAGATACCACCACTGCCCCTGCCTTGTACTCTGCCCATACCTAGTGTGTGGCTTCTACAGAGTTGTCATTTCTGATAGCTCATCTGCCTTTCCGTCTTGCCATCAATATTTGTGAGCTTATATGCATGTTTTCCTACACTCTGAAATGCTTTTCTTTTCTTCTGTTGTTGATCAAAAGACTCAGACAGCAAAGGAAACTGGTTTATTGATTGGCTACCCAGGGGAGAAACTGAATGAACTATGCATGGAGTGCTGTCAAGTGTGAAACACAAGCAGAGAAAGAGAAAAGAAATACCTATTACTTTTCTGTCCCTTTCAGTAATCCTAACATTAGAAAATAGCACCTGGTGTTAGAAAACAGCACCTGCTTGTTAATAAACTAAACTTGTCATGTACCATATACAAGAAAAACAAAGATTCCAAAATTTTCCCACAGCAACAAAAGAAAAGGCTCTTTGTGCTACACAAACAAGAATGATGGTAAAATGTTGTTCCATCTATTTACTGTTGAATACCTAACAGGAACATTTCTGTATATAAAATGCATCTTAAACCAACCCCACTGTATTTTAGTGAAATAAATTGATTAGGACAGAAGACATGCTCCTTGTGAGTTCTTCAGCAAATATAGCAACTAACTCTAAAAGAAAAACCACCACCACATTTAGGTTTTGAATATATAGGACTAAAATGCTAAGAAAACTAAATCAGTGTGATAAAAGCACAATGGACAGACAAGACTTTTTTTAACCTTACCTTCAGATTCCACAGGGAAAGGGCCACTGCAGTAGCCACCTTCCTCCTCATCTACTGCACTAGAGAGAGGGAGGTTCACAGGATAGGTTTCTAGACATTTCATAGAAAACAGGCAGATAGGCTAAAGGATAAAACCAAGAATTTTATCCACAGAAGTAAAAAGTGTGCAGTTTCATGGTCAGGTTAAACTGAAGTAACACTATGTTGCTACTGCAGAGATCAGTTCTTCCACTTGTCTACATGCCCTGCTTCTTTCTTAGCATCAGCTTTATTGTTTGTGTGGTTTCAGGGTGTCAAGGTTTAAAGTAGGGCCGGCTATTAACCCGGTGGCAGACGCTCTCTGTTAACCCTCTCCCCCCCCCACCCTAAGGGAAAGGGAAAAGGGAGAGAGACTTACGGGTTGGAAAGTTAAAAGAGTTTTAATAAACTATAGTAATGAAAAAGAGTATAATAAGAATAATAGAAATAATCAAATATATACAAATATATACAAAACCAAGATCGAGAGCTTGGAAATCCTCCTCAGGCAAAGTTACTCCCCCAGCACGGGCAGAGGAAAAAATGCAGTAGCTCCCCCTGCCATCACACCTGCAGGCTCTTAACTGGAGAACTTACAAAGCTGGTACCAATCAGTGGGAGACAGGAGGGCCCCTCCCTCCTGGGCCCCACCTCCAGGAGGCAGTGGGTTAGTGATAAATAGAAAAGTGAGAATGACGTGTATGGGATGGAATACCTCGTTGGTCAATTCTGGGCCACCTGCCCTGTCTGCTCCTCCCTGCAGGTGCGACCCCCCTTTGGCTCTTCACTCGTAAGCAGTGAGGAATTTAGCAGTGACCTTGGTTTCTCTAAGACTAATTGGCCTGGTTTGGGCCAAACCAGGACACAGGGTAAAATGAGTTGGTGAGTAGGTCTGACTGTACAATAAGCCTGGAAACCAAAGGAAAGTATGCCGAAGCCTGACAGGTTTTCAGTCAGACCAGCAATTGACTCACTTGTCTCAGTTAGGCTGAGTTAACCTGATCCTGAAGCTGTGTATAGGACTGATTGCGCCAGCTCAGAAATGTTGTTGTGGCAATGTAAGGCATCATTTAAGTAAAACTGCATAGTAAGTCCTTGCTTGGTTTTCCATCCCTGAAGAGTCTTTGTACAATAGGAGAAAATTCCTTCCCCCAGAATGTCCCCACTGCGGGTTGGCAGGAAGCAGGTCTCATTCCTACCCCCAGCACACACACCCTGAGATGGATTGCCTGCAGACAGGTAACTCAAATAGAAATGACGTCTCTCAAGTTTGAGAATTTTGCATAGGCTACCTCTCTTTTCCCTGCTCCCGGATCTGATAGTTTAGACCTTCCTGAAATTTGCCCTCAAGAGTACTCTTTTGTATCAAACATTAAATTTAATCTATATGCACATTCAGTTAAGCTCATGACATCTGCTGCTCTGTCAGTTTTCTGTGGAGACTACATGACACATCTGGACATATTCATTTACAGCTATCAGACCAAATAACACAAGTTTTTTTGCTAGCAAATGATCCTGGAATATGACCACGTACACATTGCATTCCTCTAGCAACACGACAAAACAAAGAACATTGTTTCTAGGTGGATGGAAAACCAACAAAACCTTAGTATCATTACTTTGTAAAGGAATTGAAAAATGTAGACCCTGCGATCCTTCCAAATTATTTATTCTATACTGGTTTTAAAAGTACATGGCAAATAAACGTCTGTAATAAAATACCATAGGATTGTGTCTGGTTGTTGTTAGTATTTATTTTAACTTGCACCTTAAATGTTTGTCTGTGAGACGTTAGCTTTGTTTCTCCACTGCTTCATTTTCAGGATATAAATACAGTAATGTCTGGCTATAGTATGATGACTGAAAATAGCAACCAGCAAAGATTTATAGCATTTACCTTGAAACCGAAGTTAAATGCTTCATAGAACCAAGGACTTCCACCATACTATGTGTTCCATTTGTACAAGTTCCACCTTTATCACTGATTCAATCCTGCAAGTACTGTCCTTGACTTAAATGGGGCAATGGGAAATGAATCGAATATAGATGTAAAGTTCACAGAATCATTTAAGGTTAATCCTCAGTAAGGGGTCAGAGACCCACAGGGATCCTCTGAGCTGCCATGATAAACAGCCTACCTCAGACACTAAAGCACTTCAGTATTTTATTGTGTGCAATGTATAAACATTTCTGACTACATCTGTGCACAGTGACCTAACAGAACATGACCCAGTCCTGAATGAGACATTTGGACACCTCTTTATTTCAGATAAGTAACAGCAGGAAAAGGCCACTTAAATATACAGAAGGAATTCATTATGGCTTCAGGTGACAGCGACAGAAAAAAATTCTACCGTTTGTCTAAAAGGGAAAGAATAATTAAGTTCTCTTTGGTTTTTCTTGAAGTTTTCTATAGTTATACATGAGATACTTGTCTGAATTTGACCCTAAAGATTGTGTATCATAATGTTTAGCCACATCTAATTGGAAATATTAGACAAATATAAAGAGTACTACAGGGAAAGGGAAAAAAATCTGATACTTCTTTGCTGTAAAGTGAAAGTAACTTTAAATCAGCCTATATGGTACTGATTCATGCACATAATACACACACAGAGGACAAGGGACAACGGGTACAAACTGAAACATGGGAAGGTCCATCTCAATATGAGAAAAAAACTTCTTTACTTTGAGGGTGACAGAGCACTGGAACAGGCTGCCCAGGGAGGTTGTGGAGTCTCCTTCTCTGGAGATATTCAAAACCCGCCTGGACACAACCCTGTGCAACATGCTCTAGGTGAACCTGCTTTGGCAGGGGGTTGGACTAGATGATCTCCAGAGGTCCCTTCCAACCCTAACCATTCTGTGATTCTGTGATAATATACATCAGACCGTGTTTTTCTGTGGCCTCATAAAACAAACAAAAACCCATCACAGGTAAAGTCTGCCATTGATAAAAGATCCTCTATCTCTTCTAAAACTAATGAAGAATCACTAAATAAATGTTCACGTAATGTAAGCAGGAGCAACGTTATCAGCTGAAGAAGTACTGTACCAACAGGAGGACTATTAATACTTGAATCCTTTTGGTCACGATACAGATATAAAAAAACAAATCTCTCTCCTTCTTGACACAGCATTTTTTTTCTTT